>NC_138204.1:34568042-35050542 GCF_964194415.1 Vipera berus
TTAAATAAATAAATAAATAAATAAATAAATAAATAAATAAATTGAATGCCATTGGATTAATCATGACAGATTTGACTAGTTAACACGAAAGCACCTATTTGCAGCTCTTTTCCTAAAATCTAAATATTAGTGGCCTGTGAACCTCCTATCCATTTGTCTCATGTATCAAAATATACTGTGAATGGAGTTAACGACAGAACATAATCATTAAACTTTAGCTATTGTGTGCTTGTTACAGTAATATATTGCTATAAAGAAACCACAAACAAATGGCCTGATGGACTTATTCTTGGAGAGGAGAGCCGATTGCTGCAAACAAACATATTTATTCTAACTTATTTTTATGGTTAAATATTCAAGAATGTACATGTTGGCCTCATTTACCCCAGAAGTTAAATTGGAAAATGGGGATCCAATAAGTATTTGTAATAAACCATACCTGTTTCAGCCTTTCTTTTGCCTGTGTAATTTTCTTCCTGAGCCATTTACAGCGAGCTGTGACAATAACTGCATGCCCTCGGACCCTCTCTTCTTTCTGTCAGCAGTAGGGAGACAGCATGGAAAAAGAATAGCAGGATTGTACTGATCACTGAATCCTACAAAATTCTATATATATATTGGAAATTTAGCCAGTTTTTGAATAAAAAAACATTGTTTATTTTTATTGAAAAAGACTGGTTACAATTATTAATTCACTATGAATGGTCATTTGGGCAGTCACTCATATAGGTTCTGTATCTGCACAAGATCTATTTTAGGAAGCTTCTACAACTGTGAAAAAATTCTGAGAGAGTATCCTCCCTATATTCAAGAGGACTAATTCTACTCAGTTCTCATCTAATATAGCAGCAATAAAATTGACGCAAACTAGAGAAATGATGAATAAAAACCTGCAATGCAGTAGCCTGTGTGAATATAAAACCACTTGAACTCTAAACATATAGAGAAACAATTTGCATTTCTTTATGTTCTCTGATAATTATGGACAGGGGCTGAAAGAAAAATTCACTTTTCCAGTGGATGAACAGATATTACAAAGCCAAGGAAATGAGTACTATACAGGCTGAGAGTATATAGCAAACCAACAAGACAGTTCATCTATGGTATGTATATAAGCAGTAACTATCTCATTGACATTCCTCTGGAATCAAGATTGATAATAACTATATTGGCACTGGAGAAGTATCTGTTCTTAAGGTTCTGAAAACCACTGTCTTTAGCTGTTTATTCATGTCTCAAAAGCAAAGATGACAATAAAACACATTTTTCACTTTCTCATCTTTCTTTTAAGCATTAGAAGAAATTCCCTAATACAGGGATCCCCAACCCCTGCCACGTAAACAGCAGGCCAGCACGCATGTACACACAGCTCAGCTTGCACAAGCGTCGGGTCAACAGGTGTATACGTACACATAGCTCAACTTGCATAAGTTGAGCTGTATGCACATGTATGTGCCGCCAGCCTGCCACTCACGCAAGTTGAGCTGTGCACATGCATGTGTGCACCGGCCTGCTCTTCACATGGCCCGGTTCCCCTCTCTTCCTCCCAGCCAGGCTGCCAAGCCGCAAAGGGGATCACTGCCCTAATAAGAGGAGCTCTGAAGCAATAGAACAAACTGCTTTAGTTGTGAACTCAGGTTCACTACATGCATTTTAGCAGACGTTAGAAGTCTGTCTGTCTGGTATGCCATTGTAACATTTTGCATGATAAATCTTACACTGATCAAGAACTTGGAGTAGGTGATCTCTAAGATTAAATATCAACACTGACTTTATTTTTCTATATCACACTGGAATTTATACCACCAATTTGTTCTGGCTCTCCAATGTTATTACACGCTTGCATAAACTAAGTAGAGTACAACTTTTCTTTATCAAAATAATAGGGAAATCAAACACAGCATGGCCTCTAGACAACTTTCCAAGCCCCTTATCAGCAGTTAATACAACCATATTGACAAATAACAAACGAAGTACATAGTATATAGATAACGGATGATGTAGACATATATCTCCTTTTCAGCCATGTCATTAAAATTCACTTACCTCCCCAAGCACAAATTCTAGATCACTGAACTGCCTGTTTTCCCATAGTCTTCCATAGTCATCATGTAAAGTACATTTTGGATAACAAGAAAACTGAAATCAAGAGTTATTGCTATGTTACAGTCTGAAATGGGAAGTTTTATTGCTACGAACCATAGTTTGGCATGAACAGATTACATAAATGTTATTAACTTTTTATGTCATTGAACCAATATAACGGTCCATTATTTAGAAGATTTAACTCCATTTGCTCTATAACATTTTCATAAGAAATAGAATGAAAAACTTTAATTAATTTATGCATACATACATACATATTGATATTATTTCCTCTTAGATCAGGAAATGTTATGAAGAATACAGAAAATGGGCAATAAATAGTATGAGAAAGAAACTAATAGTATGAGATAAGATAAAGGAAAGGAAATAGTAGCATAAGTGGTTTCTTGAAACACAACCATATGGAGGCAACTCTACATGGAAAAGAAATATATATGAAATATTAGAAATTTACAGCACAAACTGTTCAGAAGACCCAGGAATAAAATTAGAAAGCTTGCAATGTCAGAAACTAGGGACGCGGTGGCTCAGTGGGTTAGGATGCTGAGCTTGTCGATCAGAAGGTCGGCAGTTTGGCGGGTCGAATCCCGAGTGCCGCGTAACAGAGTGAGCGCCTGTTACTCGTCCCAGCTTCTGCCAACCTAGCAGTTCGAAAGCACGAAAAAATGCAAGTAGAAAAATAGGGACCACTGTGGTGGGAAGGTAACAGCATTCCGTGCGCCTTTGGTGTCTAGTCATGCCGGCCACATGACCACAGAAGACGTCCTCGGACAAACACTGGCTCTTTGGCTTTGAAACGGAGATGAGCACCAACCCCTAGAGTCGGAAACGACTAGCACGCATGTGCGGGGGAACCTTTACCTTTACCTAATGTCAAAAACTACTCAATTTTACACAAAAAAAATGGCCTGAAAAGTGGTGGGAGAACACTAGTTCAAATATGAAATCACGTGAACTGGACTCTAAATTTCTGTGAATGAAAATAACTCTGCTAGATCTCGATGCTTTACACTTTAACTTGTTTCTGTGACAAGTTAACATTGTTCTCAATCTGTACATCAGACCTCAACTAGCTAAAGACAGAAGGAAACATTTCCATTATATTCCATATTTTTTTTATGTTTATATATCTCCCTACAAATCAATATAAGATGTAGCAGTCTCTTCCTGATCAAAGGGTAATGGTCCAAAACAGAATTCTATGAAGACAATATTAATAGTGCTGACATTATTTGATTTATTATTATTCCTATGAGGCAAATACTAAACACTAAAAATATTTTAAAAGTTGTTCACTGTCAAAATTTAAAGTAATAATCCTTATCTTCTTATATTAATTGATGACCAATGCTTTCAATATATTACCTGAAATCTATACATTTCTCCACTTCTAATGTTATTGTCCACTGTCCCGCCAAAGATATACATGGCATCACAGATAACAGCTGCAGCATGGAAGAGTCTTCCAGTTGGTAACTAGAAACAAAGAATGCAAAATATTCCCTTTACAAATATTACAGTGCACAACCTCAAACTCAGTTTTCTTCACTGGTGCTCTGTAACCAATATTTTCTGGGTCTAAAATCAGTTTTCAAGGCCTAATATTCAACACAACTGTGTGGGAAATACAGCACATATGCTGAGCCACTATCATATATAGATATACTATGTATTGGTCAGTTCATGCTTAAAAAGGATAGTGTCTTTTTAATACAGACAAAGAAAACCAGAGAAAATTGTCAGATCCCTTAATATCTTACTAGTCATAAGAAAGAGTAGATATATCCCCTATGGGTGAAGATCTCACTTTGTTTACCACTTCACAATGCTCCACCTCTCACCAATAGACTAGCTGTGATTTAAATGCCCTTTTTACCCAGGAACAGCCCCAATCGAACACATATACACTCCACACATTGCATAGCATCAATTTCCTTAATGAATCTGAGAAACTTACAAAAGTGCAATAAAACAACAAACATTAAAACAAGATGTAAAAAACTAAACTAAAAATTTAACATATTCAGCATTGAAACTCTAAAATGTTAAAGGGCCTGAGTGAATATTTTTATTCCCCTCCTAAGCTGTAACATAATCTTTTTTTCAATTCTAGTGGTAATTTGTTCCATGTTTAATAACAGCATTTATACTATTTTTATTATTCCTTTTTCCTTATAATTATTTCTCTCATATATGAAATCTATTTGTTAAATCAGAGATTTTGCAAAGATAATTAAGGGCAATTAATTATATTCTTACCTCACTATCTGGACTTGGATGGATAACTTCCCATGTCTGAGAGTCAACATCATAGCAATGAAGTTCATTAGGCAATGTATTGTCTGCAGCACCACCAAACACATATAGATGGCGATCAAAAGCAACCATAGTGTGACCATATCTCCTTTGGGGAGGAGGTGGAGATCCCCGGAGTAAGTGTTCGGTAGGGATTCGTGTCCAACTGATATTTTAAAAAACAAACGGTATTTGTTAATTGAATGTTTAGTTTCGTTTTCTAAACCAGGAATACACTAAGCTGCATCCAGGCCCAACAACTCCTCCAACAATTGTCACGCTTCACAGAAAGGAAAATTATTATAATAATGATTTTATAATTATTATAAAATTATAATTCTAACATATTTGAATAATAATAAATTGTAAAGCTAAATCCATGTAGGTCTATTGCTTTAATATATATAACAACAGAAACACAGAAGTACCGTATATACTTGAGTATAAGCCGAATTTTTCAGCCCACTTTTTGGGCTGAAAAATCCACTTCGGCTTATACTCCAGTGAACAAAAAAAAAGAACTGTCCCTTCGTTCGGGCCAGGCTGCTGAGAGAAGGGAGCGGCAGAGGCTTGCAGGGCTGGCAGAGGTGGCGGCAGTCCAGCGTTGTTTCTCCCCCTCGTGCGTGTGTGTGTGTGTGTCAGACCCGCAGGAATGGCTAGTAAAGGTGGCGGCAGTCCAGCATTTGCGTTTCTCTGTGTGTCAAGCCCCGTGGGCCCGACACACAGGAGGGGGGGGACGCCGCTTCCTTACCAGCCATTCCCGCGGGTCTGACACATGCACGCATGCATGAGGGGGGGAAACGCCGGACTGCCGCCACCTCTACCAGCTGTTCCCGCAGGTCTCTCTCTCACACACACACACACACACACACACACACACACGCACGAGGAGGGAAACAACGCTTGACTGCCGCCTCCCTAGCAGACCTTCCCTGCGGGATGTGCTACCAGGAAGCCTGGCAGCCTGATGAGCGGACCCTGCGAACCGCGGCCGAGCCAGCTCCGGGATACTGCCAGAGTCAATGAGCGGCTCGTGGTGGCACAGAATATAGATAGGTATGTTGCTAAGAAGGGGCCAAGCTTATACTTATACTCGGCTTATACTCGAGTCAATAACTTTTTCCAGTTTTTTGGGGTAAAATTAGGGGGTCTCGGCTTATACTCGAGTCAGCTTATACTCAAGTATATACGGTAATCAGTATTACTTCAATTAAACTAAATGCTATAGTCTACTCCTGTGACCCAGTTTGATATTGCAGTTAAGCCACTGGACTGGAAACTGGGAGACTGAGTTCTAGTCCCACAGAAGCGCAAAGGCAGATGGGCGACCTTGGGCCTGTTACTCTCTCACACCCTAGGACAGGGGTGTCAAACTCAATTTCATTGAGGGCCGCATCAGCATTGTGGTTGCCCTCAAGGGGCCGGGTGGGTGTGGCCAGGGTGGGTGTGGCCTACTGGGTGGGCGTGGCTAGAGTGCGTATGGCCTACTGGGTGGGCGTGGCCAGCTCTACATTGTTCGCATCAAGGGTGCCTATGGGGGCCTGGGCAGGACAGATCTGAGGGTCTCTGGCGGAAGGAGGGTCTCTGGGCCAGGGCCAAGGCAGTGGGGGCCGTTCCCTCACTGTTTCCAGGATGGCTTCACGGGCCACATGAAACCACTTCGCGGGCCGGATCCAGCCCCCGGGCCTTGTGTTTGACATGTCTGCCCTAGGAAGAAAGCAATGGCAAGCTACTTCCAAAAACTCTTTTGCCAAGAAAAGTGCAGGGGATTGTCCAGGCAGTCACCGGGAGTCAAAAACAGAATTGAAGGCGCACATACACACACACCTCTCTCAGAGCCCTCTCCTGGTTTTCATTTTCAGTAGCGTTTTCTTCAATGTTTCCATTGAACTTTATTTCCCTCAGAACTGACAATTTCCTCCTGGCTATACCTTATAGAAATGTATTTATTAGACATATTTCTACGCTACTGAAATCAAAATGACTCTTGGCATATTACAAAGAAAAAAACTGTAATTTAAGATATAGAACAAAAATAAAAACACAATGGCATTACAACAATACAAAGAAGTTAGAATAAAAAGATAGCAACATCAGATAAAATCAGGGGAATGGTTTCCAAATCAATTTTCAAGAACTTTTGAATTTAAATTACAGTAAACATTTCTATAGATATACCTGTGATACTCATTTATTAACTTATTTGATTTTGCTCAGTTATGTTTCATACATACATTTTTTCTTTGAATTCGAACTGAAAAAGGTTATTGGTAATCTTTGCTCCACTCTGGCCAGAAAAAACAAACATCTTCTCTTTGCAGACAGCTACAGGAAAATTACAGCATGAAGGGGGAATCTCACCAGTCTGTTTAATCTGAAAAGCAACACCACAAAATAAATTGCAAATGTCTTGTGTTGAAACCTGCAATCTCAGTATTTCTCTAGATCTATATATTATAGAATCATTGTTAGTATGAAGAATGAAATGTATTGATTAGTTCATACTATCAAAAATAAACAGGAACTAAACTTTTTCAATCCAGGTACTGAAAGCTCAACAATTTGGGTTACATATCTGTGTACCCTTGCCAAAAGTAAAAATACATTTAATAAGCCTATGCCTAAAAATGAGGATTTCAATCTTAGTTACCCAAGGTTACAATCCAGCAGGAACAATATATTTTAAATATAAAAAATTGCACAGAGTTAGCACTATACAGCCAAACTTTGTTCAAAAGTGTTTTGAAAATAGTGACAACTGTTGAATTAGCAATATCTATTTCCCCCTTCCCAGTACATCTTCAAATAGATTAACCTCAACTCTCACTGAGGAATTATATTTTAACTCAATACTTAACAATATTAAGATATTAATAGTCAGTTTTCTTACCTCTTCCCAACATGTTAAATCTCTGTCTTGTAAACTAATAGTCCACATATCATTTAATCTGTATTGAAGGAAAATACACCTTTTAGGAATGTAACAGTAACAGCACAATCTATTTTATCTGAGGGAAAATTTCCAATCCAAGGCCCTAAGAGATATTAGAACTGTACATTACAAGTTCCCTAACAGCTCAAAATGATAAAAGCCAAAGTTCAGTAATCCCAAGGAGACTGGGATTTGGGGGCCAAAAGGAGTACAATGTGCAGCCAATAATCCCTGTCATTCATCTTCACTATAAGCAATTGTCATAGCTAGAGTTCCAAGACATAACGCGTGGATTATGCGTCAAAGATTATTTCTCATCTTCTCTTCCATATGGGGAAATTAATTCATGGAAAATCTGAAGGAGCTTTTTGAAAGAGGTTCTATTTTTTTTAGCGTAAGGAATTGATTCCAAGCTCCTAAAATATATTCAAACATTTAAAATTCAATCATCTGTATTCCTAATACCCCCCCATGAATTTCTTTTGGATTAGGAAAGTTGGGGAGACAGTAAAGAACTTATTATAGTCTTTAGAAATAGGTTTCGCTACATAGTATATATTATTACTAATTAATTTTCTTGAGAAAGAGGTTCCAGAAAATGGAAACAAGTTTTTCCAATGAAGAAACATATGTTAGAACAACAAAGTTCATACAATTTATTTCATTTAAATTCCTTGATAAATTGCAAACAGATTAGGCCTTCTTAATTATCAGTTTCTGAATATCATAATAAAACAACAGTAAATTAAAATACTAATAAAGGCATGTAAGTAAATATCTTTATCCTATCATATCAAGAGTCTTAAAAATGAATGGTTTTATAATTATTAATAAAAATAATCATAGTTTCAGACAAATAATGTATCTTACCGTGCATTTCCATCATATCCTGCAAAGATCCACAGTTTATCACTATAGACGGTTGCACCATGAGCTGACCGGGCAACTGGTAATCTAAAATAAAGACAAATTTACCAGTATCTTAACTGATAATACAGTTAGACAAGTATGATAAAAGCTGATTATTACATACCTAAATGAATACTATCAAAATGTAACTATTTGGGAAATAGCTAAGTTTAGTATAGAACACCATATACTTTATTTGGCTACATGCTACAAGAATTTTTTACTGGAACAAACCTATACAATATCTCTGATCTGGATGATATATATTAGATTTGAAGATGAACATATGTTTTACCTGTTTTACCTTACTATTCTTCTAATTTTATGTTAGCTGGCCAGAACTGCTTAGGATGGATGGAGAGATAGATGGATAAATAATTTAGATCTCTAGATTTTGGTACTTGTAGTTTAATGAGAGCAGAAACAAACCAACACATTAAAAACTCCAGATCCTCCCTCAGGCTAAGCAAAGTGTAATTCAGTTACAGTTGCTTGTCAAGAAAAAAAAGCAAGAGTTAATTGAATGTTTTTCTTTCTACATTAGTGACGTCAACTATAGAAGTAAGGTTTTATTTATTTATTTATTTGTTTGTTTCGATTTATATACCACCCTTTTCCCGAAGGACTCAGGGCGGTTTACAGGGCAAATTAAAACAGTGCAATGTACAAATTAAAATAAAATTAGATTAATAGCCCCCAAACAGTTTAAAATTTAAAATTTAAAACCATTAAAACCCCTCAGTCCAGGCCGGCTAAATCAAATAGCCAAGTTTTTTAGGTTTACCTACTAAGTATATAAAGAGCTGGCACATTTTAACAGCCTGTTTTTTTAGTTTTAGTTTGATTTGGGATCCTGACTAAAAAAAAGCAACTGTTCCTTTGTTTAGAATTATCTGCAAAACCAGCCACTGATTCCTGCCTTTTATTGATTTTTTTTGATTGAAAGAAGACTGCTACCATAGTGAGTTTAATGCTATTACTATTTATCAACTGACAAGGCCAAAATTTTGAAATCTCTAGATACTTTGCAGCCTTCATAATTATATACAAAATTACTACTCTGAGTGCTGTTCTATACTTTTTACAGGTTTATATAGTAATACATACACTCTTACCTTCCTTCTATCTTCCATTCAGTCCATTGGCCTGTTGCAAGTTTATATTCAAAAAGATCATTTTTGTTCTTCAGGTTGGAATTGGAATATATATCTCCAGTGTAGCCACCTACATATTAATTTTATTATAAAAGAGACAGTTTGCATAATTTAATAATAACTTATTACTTATAACAGGGCAATAAATATGGTTACATAAAGCAAACCAATTAATGCTTTTATAGTTCATAAGAAACATACATGATATTCAGAACTTGTCATGTCTATATTGTGTAACTTATATTGATTTTTTATTTACTGGTATGTTTTGCATTATGTCTGATTCTTGCACTGTTTTTGTGCTGTCAGCTTATCTTGTTCCATATTGTTTTCAGACCTTATTGACAATCATTAAAGTATTCTATGATAACATTTATCAATTATTTTTCTGTCAGTGCTATATACGTTTGTTGTTAACTCCTCATGTTAATTCACCAAGATTCCAAATTATGCATAGAACCCAATTTAGCCTTCTGATAACTCACCAAATACAAACATGCTGCTTCCATAAACTACTGCTGAATGGTGATACCTTGGTGCTGGTGGGGTCCCAGTAGTAAAAGCCCTATGCAGGACAACACACAACAGTACGTTGAAATAAAAAAAAGGTTTAGTTAATATGGTACTTTAATGAAAAAACATGTAAATGTTGATTGTGTGTATTTTTAAGTTAATGTCTTTCATAGCAAAAGTGGCCAAAACAAAACAAGTATAGATCAGCAAGGGTTTTTAGACTGCCTGCCATATAACAAAAAAGTTCTTTGGAGGTCATAATTTACATCTTAGAACAAAGGAAATATTTTCACTTAACAACACTAGTAATAAAATAGAGATACAGACATCCTTTGAAAGATGAAAGGCAGTCTGTATGAAGCACATATTTTTAAAATATTAAAGCTGTTGTGCTTTTTTTCCAAATGACTGTAGCTCCTTTGGAAGCCACCACCGTCTACAAAAGGGCAAAGGTGTAGATACTTTGCTTTGCCTGTTTTCCAGCTCTACTAAAATAATTTTACTGGGTTGGAATAAGATAGTTAAGTAGGTAGGTAGGTAGAGCACCGTATTTCATATTTAAATTAGCAACATTCTTACATATTTTATGAATTTGCCAGTTATATGTAATTGCTCCTCTGTATCAGGGGTGTCAAACTGCTGGCCTGTGGGCCGAATGGATCATAGCGAAACCGTGCCCACCCCATTGCCAGCAATGGCAAAGAAGTCGGGATACGTCGCGACACGTCATGTGACGTTGTGAGTTTCACAACCCTGCTCTATATAATCTATGAACATCTTAAATATTTGTTCAGAAGAAATTTGGGCACTTGATAAAATTCTGTGATAGTATATTTTATCATTTTACTATTATAAAACATACAATCCTGAATATATTTAGTTACAACAAACTATAGTAAATATATTTAAAGTTACATGCTCATTCTATAAATCTTTTAAAAAGTTCAAAATTGTTTTTCTCTTTCTAACATGACTTTAACTTATTTTGACTCCAAATCAGAACATAAAAATAAAGTATATTGCCATCATGAAAATAATTTCTCATTTTGTCAAATATTCAGAAGCTCTAATTCATTCAAATATTGGTAATATGGGACATTTATTAAAAATAGAAATGTACCTGCACCAAGAGCAATCCTTCACATCAAATCTTAACAGGTCATTCAACATAGTTTTCCTTCAAAGTAAGGAAAGCAATATATAAATGTATATTCAGAAGTCACAAAAATATTATTAAAGAACCTTCATAGATGAAAGAAATTTACTCAGCTAAAATCTACCTATTATTTGGTTTCTAACCATTTTTAAATCAAATGAGAGAAAAACAGTAACTTCTTTGACAATTATATTAGAATAAATTTTACAAATAAATATAATTAATAGAAACAGAATATTTATAACTTAAAACTTTGCTTGTTCATACTTGTTTCCTAAATGCCTCAAGCAAATGTCTTATTTATGCTTTTAATAATCTGTTTGAAAATTACTGACTCAGTAAAGACTACGTTTTTGGTAATAACACTAAAATTCCCTTCTTTGAAAGCTGTAATAGTAGGATGACATAAACCCCTTTTTACTAAAATTTATCTTAGTATCTTCAAATGTTATATTTTCAGGGCTAACAAAAGTTCTTTCATTTGCAAATTATATAGGAATTATTTTTATAACAATCATAAAAGCAACCACTGTGCACTAGACAATGTAAAGCATATTCAAAGTAGATGTAAATAAAATTGCTATTGCACTGACCCTTCCCATTGAGATGACCTCAGAAATTTTTTATATGTTGGTAAATCCTTAAGCATGCATTTTCTGAAACAATATATATATATTCTAGCTAAAGATCTATTACTGTCATGTTGAATGGAGACATTTATTTAATTTAATTTGTATACCGCCCTGAGTCCTTCGGGAGAAGGGCGGTATACAAATTAAATTAAATAAATTTCCAATTTAAGTGGAAACTCAGATAGATAGACTGTTCATATTCTAGACTGACTGACCGTCTTGGATATTCCTGTCACAATTTTTAGCTTTCATATTACATAGATATATTGGATATGATCACAATTTCCAGTCCGTTGAATTATATTCACATTTTTTCAAGACCTTGAAAACCTGGTTCCTGTGCCTAAGACTTGGGCCCTGCGCATAAGATAGAGCCAGTCTAGTGGCTGTGTGGATGACTGGTTTATTTTTCATATTATGCATTTTATGTATTTTACTGCAAGCTGCATAGAGTCAGTCACATAAAAGTGAGATGGTTTATCCCAGCCTTTTCTTGAGGAGAAAGATTGTGGGGAAGGTGGAAGGAAAAGCCAGGAGGCTTATAGATGTACTCATCACTTTTGGTACGCCATGGCATTCTTCAAGGGAAATGAGTTAGGCATTCCAAGGCGATCCTCACTGTCTTTGGCCCCTTAAGTGTTTTCCTAAAGAGAAAGTCATGGAGCAGGCAAAATAGAGTTAACATATCTCAAACAGAGAAGAGAAACCTCTGCATCCAGACGTCTATGGAGATTCTCAGTCATCCAGATCTTCAAAGAAAAACAAGAAATTCCAGTCACCTCATGTAATCCTTTGGGATTCTGCAGCCAGAACATCCAGAGATTCCCATCCCAGTTTCAAGTGGTTAGAAATACTCTTGCAAACTACTCAAGTCCAGTTTGCCTTTTTATGCCCACACTTGTTTTTAATATGCAGTGAGAAAAGAAGGTGCTTGCCTAGCAATATTTTCATGACAGGCAATATTTAAGAGGAACCTCCATCACTGTAAACATTCCAGTTTCCTTTGCTTCTTTCTTTTCTTTATCATGGTAAGAATTGCATAATGGACATTATTTCCTAAATAATCCTTTTTACTCCCATCACAATCTCTGCATCCTTATCTTAGAAAACCTTGTCTGGAAAAAACTTTATGTGTGCTCTTACTAAAGTGAACCATGTTAGGGAGCGGGGAAACGCAAAAGGAGCCAGCATTTGTTTTGTGTGGGGGCATAGGAGGGGCTACAACCAAAAGGAGGAACGTCGGGAGACTCACCCGTTATCCCCACCAAAGACGTAGATGGCATCTCGATAAGCGACCACGGTGTGTTTGCTACGGCTGGAAAGAAAAGAGAAGACAACCTTGGTTTACATCCCTTCCCTAAACCAGCGTTTCCCAACCTTAGGAACTTGAAGATGCGTGGACTTCAACTCCCAGAATTCCCCAGCCAGCATAGCTGGCTGGGGAATTCTGGGAGTTGAAGTCCACGCATCTTCAAGTTCCTAAGGTTGGGAAACGCTGCCCTAAACTGCCCTCCGGTCCGGGATTTCGTCGGTGGCTCCTACAAGCTGTTCAGCCCCACACCAAGCCGAGCCCCCCGCAGACCCCAGATCCCCAGAGACGCCTCACCGAGCCCCGACGAACTCATCGCAGGGCGGGAGGCGGCGCCACCGGTGCACCGTCTCGAAAGGCCCGAAGTTCAGAGTCAGGTATTCGACGCTGTCGGAGCAGCTATGATCAAAATCTACGCTGGGCGCCACTTTGGACCGCCCGCCAGAGTTGGCCGCAGCCGCCATGGCCCGGCTTTTGCTGCCGAGGACATCGACCAGGACCGAACGTCGACTACAATTCCCGACATCCCACGGCCCCGCCGAGACCGAGTCTTATTCGGAACTCCGACTACAATTCCCAGCATGCCATATGCTTCCTGGGGTAGCATTTTCAAGGGTGATCATTTCGTTTTATAGCTTGTGTTCTAATTATACGTGGTACTGATCATTGAGTCGCATATGTCCTTTCGAAGTATGTGTTTCAATTATGCTGTAACGTGGCAACGGCAGCCAAACGTTCAAGACAAAAAAAAAAAAGCTTGTGAACTATATAGTAAAATTGTGATTCAGGCAGCCTAGGATGAACGTATAACGATAGTCGTTTCAATATTAAGAGAGCATTTTGTTAAATAGGAGGGGGCAGGGCTTTTTTTGTCATAGAACGCTCAGAACGGAGTTCCAGCACCTTTTTTGGATGGAACTTTGTAGGGTAGGCAAGGTGGGTTGTATGACGTGTGTGAGTTCCGGCACCTTTTTCTTTTACAAAAAAAGCACTGGAATAGAATATGAATAGAATAGAACAGAATAGAAAATGAATAAAAATAATAATAGAATAGAATAGAATAGAATAGAATAGAATAGAATAGAATAGAATAGAATAGAATAGAATAGAATAGAGAATTATGGGAATAGAATAGAAAATGAATAGAACAGAACAGAATAGAAAATGAATAAAAATAGAATAGAATAGAGAATTATGAGAATAGAATAGAATAGAGAATTATGGGAATAGAATAGAATAGACTAAACTATTAGAAACAGTTCAGTTTCTCAACTTTTATAAAAGATGCCAAAGACCATGTTGACTGTGAAGACATAAAACTTAGTTTGACTTTTCAAATGAAGGCATTTAAAAGACAATTTGAACAGAAATTAAAGGGAATGATCACAAGTAAGATAACTAATTTATCTATGTTTTGACTGATATCTCCCTCTATACCTTTTTTTACAACACGAGTGCCTACTACTTTTCACTACAAAGTATGGTGAATGGATTCAGCATGGACATGTATTTATTATTTGTGTAGCTTTCTTCAAGAAAACGAAATGGGATTTGCTAGAACCCCTGATAGTTCTCAAAAATTGTACATTCAAGAATTTCATATTTTGCATCAATAAGGTATATAAGCCCAAGGACATTTCTTCCCAGGAATGTTTTTCATCAAACAGTAGTAAAGTAAAACTATGAATAAATTAGGCCAGAAAACGATAAAAACCAAGTTGACACTAGACATTGCAATCAATATTGTGCTGTTTGCTTACTTATCTTTTTCTATACTTTATAGGTCATATGTTTATATGACCTATAAAGCCCTAAATGGCATGGGTCCGGATTATCTTTGGGAGCACGTGCTGCCAGGATCCACTTCCCATTGTCCTGTGCGCTCCCACAGGGAGGGCCTCCTCAGGGTCCTGCCGGTCAGGGAGTGCCGGCGGGCGATCCCCAGGGGGAGAGCGTTCTCGGTGGGCACGCCTGCCCTATGGAATCAGCTGCCTGTGGAACTCCAGATTGCCCCCGACCTTCCTTCGTTTCGCCGGGTCCTAAAAACTTGGCTATTTGATTTAGCCGGCCTGGACTAAGGGGTTTTAATGGTTTTAAATTTTAAACTGTTTTGGGGCTATTAATCTAATTTTATTTTAATTTGTACATTGCACTGTTTTAATTTGCCCTGTAAACCGCCCCGAGTTTTTTGGGAAAAGGGCGGTATATAAATTGAAACAAATAAACAAATAAATATTTTTCTATGTAGATCTGTTAGTCTTGATCCTTACCGACAGCTATCAAATCATCTTAAGTATACATTCTGTAGATACGTTTATTTTATATATAGACTTTGTACACAGCTATCCTTAAGTCTATTTATGTATGAAACAACCTATGGGACAAAAATTGCAGACTTCTCACTCAGAAGCACTATAGAACTCAGAAGGAATAAATGTATTCACCCACAACTTGTTTTAATATGACAACTCAATTAGCAGCATAGGAAACTGACAAGGCATCAAG
This sequence comes from Vipera berus, assembly GCF_964194415.1. NCBI lineage: Eukaryota > Metazoa > Chordata > Lepidosauria > Squamata > Viperidae > Vipera > Vipera berus. The sequence goes on from NC_138204.1 coordinate 34,583,554, forward strand.
TTACAAAGTACATGTAAAAGACAACCAAATACTCAGAGCTGGGGAGTTTCACTTTACTGGGTATGTAGAAACAGAAGCTGGACTTGATAGTTAAAATAGTTTTCTAGACCACCTGAATCAATGATGTAATCTTATGAATGGTGCAGCCATTTTTTCTCATTATTTAAACACCTAAATGTACTGGTATGATCTATGCATATAGAATAAAGGGCAATGTTTGTACATTTATAGTATCTAAAATTACTTCTGATAAAATGAAATATTTGCTTTGTGTATATGAAATCAAGAATTTTCCTTAAACAGTATAGTTTATTAATTTTAAAAAAGGGGAAGCTGCTTGCATTTTCTTGATTGATGTATTTATTCAAGTATCCAGTATATATTATAGCAATAATGAGGTAGTCTTATGTCCATCTTAGTAAATAAAGGTAATTAACTTAATAAATAAAATTTTTTATATTAGTAAGGTTAAATGATAAATATGAAACTTGTTCTGCTATCCTTAAGTAATGATTTTAATATATACATTTATGTACTTCAGATCCAAGATGAAAAGTTATTTTTACTATTCTTTTATTTAAAATAGGTGTTATTTATGGATATACTTTTGAAATTCTGAAAATTAGGGAGTAAAAGGGCAGACAATTTTAAATTGAAAAGATTTTATAATATTTGGACTTTTGCATTAAAAATTCCCAAGTTGTCCACTTTGAGAAGAAAAAAGCTTAAGGTATCTATTTTATCTATTTGACCAAATATTTTGCTGAGAGAATAGAAACAAAAAAATAATAATTTATGTCATAGTTTTTTGGAAATGTCCTATAAAAATAGTATCAGCACATCAGATAATTTATTACTTGCCTAAAATATAATATTCCAAATTCAGTTTCAAGTTAAAAGGTATTTCTAAATTATCATTATAAATAACATTTCCAATCAAGCTAAAAGGGTTCTAATTCAAGTGATAATGGACAAGAATTCTCTTTTAATGTCCACATAAAAATATATTAGCAATTTAATTATATTAAACATCCTAAAGCAGAAATCATTAAAGAAACTTTCTTAGGGCTAAATTTATGGTATGCTAAAAATTAGCTTCCCTTAGATTTACTTCATTCATATGAGGGAAATACTTAAGATACTTTCATACATATTATCTTTCTCAAGGAAGTCAGGGATATACTATCTGTAACTCTGTGCAAGTCCTGGCTTTTTGATGAGCCAGAAATATTCATGTAATTGGCATTTCACAAAAATAAATTTCTTATAGTATTACACTTCAAGCAGTTTGAAATTAACATAGATTAATTAATGTTACACATTAAGCAGAAAGTTGCATTCCAAATGTATACAGAAATACAGCATTCTCAGTGGATACCATTTTCTTTCCTGAATTTTAAAAAGACAATACCAATTTATTTTTGAATACTTTTATTTCATTTCCCAAAAAGGGAGAAAAAGGCAAAAAGGTGTTGGGAGATGCATTGGTATACTGACTTTTAGAGTAATTAGCAATATTAATTTTACTACCCTATAAAAAATATTTGTACTAATTTGTGAACTATGGTTTAGCCAGTTGTATAATCCTGTGTGAACAAAGCAAACAGTATTGGAGAAATGGATTCATGAAGTAAATAAACAAGTTAAAAACAATCAGTTTCATATAAAAAAGTTTGGTTTCTAAACAAAAGTCATCAGTAACCACAGGAACTGAGTTAGCAATTCTGCTCAATATGGGTGCATGATAGTTTTATTACAGAATTATGTAATGTTAGAACTCCAAGGGTTTTCTATAAATGGAAACAATTTAACATTTTTATTTTTCCAGGTTTTAATTCAAAGTATTGGACTGGAAGCAGATTCCATTTCATTCCAAATGTCTATATAAAAAAGTCATCTGGTTAGATCGATAATATACCCTGCGTAACAAAAGTGTGAAGCAGGACAAACTTCCAATTTCTAGATAAACAAGCTAGTGATAACAGCTCCTTCCTCATTTCATTAAACTGTGCTGTAAAAGTGTCAGTGAAGTGCCTTTTCAGTAGAGGAAATTTTTTTAGAGCCAAACTGGAAAGTTTATCAGAAGAATAGTGTTCCCACTGTGTGAATTCAATATGCGAAACTCCATGCATATTTGCCTTTTGTCGCCTTCTAAATCACAAGCAGTACTTCCAAATAAAGATTAATCATATTTGTAATGTTTTGTGAATAAAGGAAGTATTCCCTGTTTAGGTCAAAAATGTGAACTAAATCAGAAAATGTTGCCTAGATTTTATCAAGATACTCTGGATTTATATGCCAATGGTCTGAAGAACTCTTCTTTCATTTTCATTGAGATGGTCTGAGAACATTGCATAGCAAGGCTGCTGGGCAAACTGGCATAAAAATTCTGTAAGATAAGCCTAGGAGAAGGAGAAATACATTGTTAATACCTGAATAGAAGAGAAATACATGGTTAATACTTAATTGAAAACATCATAATTAATCCAGGGTAATGGAGTTGTAGTTTTTATTAAAGTTGTCAAAGGATTTGTGAAATACAAAGCAGAATCAAAATATGGGTTTAACATTTGTTCAAGAATGACTACAGAATTTTTGCAACAAACTTTTTTTAGTTTGGGATTGATTAACTGACTTAATCTCAATCACCTGCAGTCAATGGCAGCGTATCTGCTTATTCAATATAGGTATTCCTTTAGTTTTGACCACAATTAAGCCCAAAATTTATGTTGCTTAGTGAGACTGTCAAGCAATAACATTCCATACGTCGGAAACTTGACAGAGACATTTGTTAAGTGAGTTTCGCTCCATTTTATGACTTTTCTTACCACAGTTATTAAATTAGAAACCCAGTTGTTAAGTGAATCTGGTTTCCCCATTGACTTTGCCTGTCAGAAGGTCACAAAAGTTGATCACATGACCCTGGGACATTGCAAACATGATAAATATGCCAAGCATCTGAATTTTGATCATGTGACCATGAGGATGCTACAACAGTCTTTAGTGTGAAAAACAGTCATACATAATGTTTTCAGTGCTGTTGTAACTTTGAACAGTCACTAAATGAACTGTTGTAAGTTGAGGACTATCTGTAATGCAGAGCATATTTATTCTGAATTGCATCAGAAACTCAGTTCAAACTGTGCCCAGGGTTATAGCTTTAATTTCAGTCGAGTGTATGAAAAATATGAGTAGTGTCAAGAGAACAATCTCATCAGCTTTGGAATAATGTTAACTGTTAGTCTATTTCCTGTTGTAATTCAAAGAAAGATTATATTTCAGAAGAACACTTATCTCTGGTTAATTTATATAGGGAATGTAAAATTCTTTTCCATAGTATTTGTTCTTGGAGGCAAGTCATGAATAACGATATTTTCTTGCTCAGGTGTTTTTTTCCCTAGATTCTCTTTCCAAATCATTTACCAGAACACTGCTATGATGTCCTATTTGGTTTTTCCCCCCAGAAATGTAAAAATGTTTTCAATGTTCTCTGTTTTAATCTCTCTACTGCTTTATTGTATGTATTTTCTTCTTCAATACAGATAGTGTTCATTTAACTTATGATAGATACCCTAAAAGGTATTCATGACTCAGTTCCAAAGTTCTGACACACACACACACACACACACACACACACACACACAGGTCATTTGATTGCATTATGAGTGCCTGACAACCAGCTCATCTTTATGGCCATGTGCAGCGTCCCAGAGTCACATGACTACATTTTTTGGTGTTTTTTGCCAGTTTCCAGCAAAAATGGCCCATTGGATGAAATAGATTTGTTTAACGATCATGGCATTCACTTAATGATCACCACAAAAAAGTCATAAAATTGGATTATCTGCTTAACGATTGCCATGATTTACAACTGTAATTCCAGATTTAATTATGGTCATAGTAATGGTTGTAAGCTGAGAATTGTTAGCTGCGAAGTCGTGTCCGACCCATCGCGACCCTATGGACAACATTCCTCCAGGCCTTCCTGTCCTCTACCATCTTCTGGAGTCCATTTAAGCTCGCGCCTACTGCTTCAGTGACTCCATCCAGCCACCTCATTCTCTGTCGTCCCCTTCTTCTATTGCCCTCGATCTTTCCCAGCATTAGGCTCTTCTCCAGTGAGTCCTTCCTTCTCATTAGGTGGCCAAAGTACTTGAGTTTTAGCTTCAGAATCTGGCCTTCTAAAGAGCAGTCAGGATTGATCTCCTCTAGGACTGACCGGTTTGATCGCCTTGCAGTCCAAGGGACTCGCAGGAGTCTTCTCCAGCACCACAGTTCAAAGGCCTCAATTCTTTGGCGCTCAGCCTTTCTTATGGTCCAACTTTCACTGCCATACATTGCAACTGGGAACACCATAGCCTTGACTATACGCACTTTTGTTGACAGGGTGATGTCTCTGCTTTTTAGTGTGCTGTCTAGATTTGCCATGGCTTTCCTCCCCAGGAGCAAGCGTCTTTTAATTTCTTGGCTACAGTCCCCATCTGCAGTGATCTTGGAGCCCAGGAAAATAAAATCTGTCACTACCTCCATTTCTTCCCCATCTATTTGCCAGGAATTGAGAGGGCCAGATGCCATGATCTTGGTTTTCTTAATGTTAAGTTTCAACCCAACTTTTGCACTCTCCTTCTTCACCTTCAACAAGAGGCTCTTTAGTTCTTCTTCACTTTCTGCCATTAGAGTGGTATCATCTGCGTATCTTAGGTTGTTGATATTTCTTCCGGCAATCTTAATTCCAACTTTTGATTCATCTAGCCCTGCCTTTCTCATGATGTGCTCTGCATATAAGTTAAATAGGCAGGGCGACAGTATACAGCCTTGCCGGACTCCTTTCCCAATTTTGAACCAATCAGTGGTTCCGTGTCCAGTTCTCACTGTTGCTTCTTGACCCGCATATAGGTTTCTCAAGAGACAAATAAGATGGTCTGGTATTCCCATCTCTTTAAGAACTTGCCACAGTTTGTTGTGATCCACACAATCAAAGGCTTTAGCATAGTCAATGAAGCAGAAGTAGATGTTTTTCTGGAACTCCCTAGCTTTCTCCATGATCCAGCGTATATTGGCAATTTGATCTCTAGTTCCTCTGCCTCTTCGAAATCCTGCCTGTACTTCTGGTAGTTCTCGATCCACATACTGCTGAAGTCTAGCTTGTAGGATTTTAAGCATGACTTTACTAGCATGAGAAATGAGTGCAATGGTGCGATAGTTTGAACATTCTTTGGCACTGCCTTTCTTTGGAATTGGAATGTAAACTGATCTTTTCCAATCCTGTGGCCACTGTTGAGTTTTCCAAATTTGCTGGCAAATTGAGTGTAGCACTTTTACTGCATTGTCTTTTAAGATTTTGAATAGCTCAGCTGGAATACTGTCACTTCCACTAGCTTTGTTGTTGCTCAGTTTTTCTAAGGCCCACTTCACTTCACATTCTAGGATGTCTGGCTCGAGGTCAGTGACCACCTCATTGTGATTATCAGGGACGTTAAGCTCATTCTTGTATAGTTCTTCTGTGTAATTTTGCCACCTCTTCTTAATCTCTTCTGCCTCTGTTAGGTCCCTGCCATTTTGGTCCTTTATCATGCCCATTTTTGCATTAAACGTGCCCTTCATTTCTCCAATTTTCTTGAAAAGATCTCTGGTCCTCCCTATTCTATTGTTTTCTTCTATTTCTTTGCACTGTTCATTTAAGAAGGCATTCTTATCTCTTCTAGCTATTCTCTGGAATTCTGCATTCAATTGGGCGTATCTTTCTTTTTCTCCCTTGCCTTTCGCTTCCCTCCTTTCCTCAGCTATTTGCAAAGCTTCCTCAGACAGCCATTTTGCTTTCTTGCATTTCTTTTTCTGAGAATTACGTATATGCTATTTAAACATTTTATTCATTTCTTAAAATTCAACAGAATAGAATAAACTAACTTCCATTTGGAAACTTTTGATTCGAATAAATGTAAATTTTCTTATCTGCAATAGGTCCAATATTAAGATTTCTTTGCATTCCACCTTTATTATGTTTACAAATACCTCAAGGTGGCGAATATATCTAATAAACTTTCCTCCTCCTATTTTCCCCACAACAACCTTGTGAGGTGAATTGGGCTGAGAGAAAGTGATAGGTCGAAAGTCACCCAGCTAGCTTTCATCATTAATGTGGGACTTGAACTTACAGTCTTCCGCTTTCTAGCCTGGAGCCTTACTCACTAGACCAAAATGTATGTGAAATTATCAATACACTTGCCAGAATTAATAAGCAAACATTCAAATGAAAGAGAATACAGAGAAGGGAAAGGTAGAAGATTTTCTGAGGTTTCCCATGCCTAAGATGGGGAGAGATTCTCTATATAACTTCTCAATCCTAAAGAAGTCAAAGAAGCTCAATTGAATTATCCTCAAGGTTATTTAAATTCTTTTCTAACTAAAGTCTATTCAGGTTAATGAGGGCAGATATGATATTGTTGCCATTACGGAAACATGGTGGGATGAAGCCCACAAATGGAACACACAGCTAGAGGGATTTAAATTATTTAAAAGAAACAGACCAAATAAAAGAGGAGGTGCAGTTGCCCTCTATATAAGGAATAACTACATCTCTACAGAAATAGAGCACAACAATAATGAAAACTGTAAACTTGAATGCATTTGGGTCAATATAAAAGGGGGGGGGAAATGACATTGCCATAGATGTATACTATGGGCCACCCAACCAAACAGAGGAAATAGATAAACTTTTTGCTAGTCAGCTAACTAAGGTATGTAGGAAGCACATCACAATAGTAATGGGGGACTTTAACTACCCTGACATCAACTGGGAGACAAACTCCGCACCAAGTGGAAGATCAAACAGATTCCTGACAAACCTAGCAGACAACTTTCTCTCCCAAAAAGTAGAGAAGGGAACTAGGGGAGGAACCTTGGGAGGAAGTGATCATGCAATATTGGAATTCAACATTATGGAAGCACAAGCAATAGAACACAGTCAAACTAGAGTCCTGGACTTTAAGAGAGCTAATTTCAATAAACTTAGAGAGGGCTTGAGAAGGATTCCATGGATGAGAATCCTCAAGGGAAAAACAAATCAAGAAGCTTGGGAAATTTTGAAAAGTGAGATAATAAAAGCCCAGTCTAGCACATTACCATCGAAGAGGAAAAATAACAGCTCTCAAAAGAAACCAGCGTGGCTGCATAAAGAACTCTGCCAAATTGAAAGATAAAAAGGACAAGTATAGAAAGTGGAAAGAGGGGCACATAACTAAGTCAGAATATCAGCAAATAGACTGAGCCTGCAAAGATGAAGTGAGGAAAGCTAAGGCTCAAATTGAACTAAGGCTTGCGACCAAAGTCAACAATAACAAAAAAAGCTTCTTTCAACATGTAAAAAAGAAGAAAAAAGTGAAGGAAATGATTGGTCCATTAGTGGGTGAAAGTGGCAAGAAGGTGACAAGCAACAGGGAGAAAGCAAAACTATTTAACTCGTTTTTTGCATCTGTCTTTACACAAAGGGAACACTGGGCGCTATCTAACAAAATGAAATTCAATGGCGAAAAAAGTAAGGTTCTACATTTAGGCAAGAAAAACCAAATGTACAGGTATAGTAGGTGGTACCTTGCTCAATAGTAGTAACTGTGAGAGGGATCTCGGAGTCCTAGTGGACAATCACTTCAATATGAGCCAGCAGTGTGCTGCAGCTGCCAAAAAAGCCAACACAGTGCTAGGCTGCATTAACAGAGTAATAGAATCAAGATCACGTGAAGTATTAATACCACTTTACAATGCCTTGGTAAGGCCACACTTGGAATACTGCATCCAGTTTTGGTTACCACGATGTTAAAAAGATGTTGAGACTCTAGAAAGTACAGAGAAGAGCAACAAAGATGATTAGGGGACTGGAGACTAAAACATATAAGGAACGGCTGCTGGAATTGGGTATGTCTAGTTTAATGAAGAGAAAGATGAGGGGGGACATGATAGCAGTGTTCCAATATCTCAGGGGCTGTCACAAAGAGGAGGGACTCAAGCTATTCTCCAAAGCGCCCTAAGGCAGGACAAGAAGCAATGGATGGAAACTAATCAAGGAGAGAAGCAACCTAGAACTAAGGAGAAAGTACCTGACAGTTAGAACAATTAATCAGTGGAACAACCTGCCTCCAGAAGCTGTGAATGCTCCAACACTGGAAGTTTTTAAGAAGAGACTGGACAGCCATTTGTCCGAAATGGTATAGGGTTTCCTGCCCGAGCAGGGGGTTGGACTAGATGACCTCCAAGGTCCCTTCCAACTTTATTATTATTATTCCTCATTAGCTGCAAAGTTAAACATTTACATATGATTTTTATTATATAATATATCGATACATCTTTCTATTTTGCTAATGAGCCTCTTGAATCTAGGCTATTTGATTCTTGTTTAACTCCCTTATCTAAAAATAACAAATAACACTCAAGGCCTTACAATACCTGATTTTAAGCAATCCTGAGTCCTAAAGTGCAGACTCACTGCATTCGGAATAACACTTTTTCTTGGCTTAGTTACCACAACCATTAGAAAGGGCTCTCCAATTGCTTTTTGGTACAAGATTTAAACTGCTTTACTTTTAAAGAATAACAGAGCACTGTCCTATCTCTGCCTTTTACTGTAAATACTATGAAATATCTTTGGATTCATTAATGATACTGCTCCTTATCATGGTGTTGCTTTAAATAATCCATTTGTGATACCACTTTAAAAACAGATATGATAAATAATATATATTATTATTATAGCCCACGGGTGTCAAACTCACCACATCACGTGACGCGACGTATCGCGACTCTTTTTGCATTGCTGGGAATGGGGTGGGTGCGGCTTTGGCATGATGAAACCAGCCCATGGGCCAGCAGTTTGACACCCGTTTCTAGGCAGTGAAGTTTCAAAGTACAAATGAATACACAACAAAGTTGGATTGCAAGATACACCACCTGTAAATCTATCTGATACAGAGGATCCTTCAATGCATCTGGATCATCCTCATCATCATCTTCATAATAATCTTCATCTGTCAAACACATGTTTCAAAGTAAATTTGATGCACATTTAAAGAACTGAAGACTTAAATTTCTTATACTTTCTTTGCACTACAATAAACTGCTGTTTCTTTTTAGAGGTTGAATAAATCAGTAACAAAACAGACCAGAATTAATAATAATTATATTTCCAAATTGTACAATGAATGTATTTGAATTCTGTTTCTTCTATTTATTTAACCATCTATTATTTAACAGTAACAATATATATAAAAGTGGCATATCCATGATCACCATGCCTATGGCATAATAGCAAAAGTTTTATTTCCATTCCTAAAACAGTGCAACAGTAAGAAGCATACACATTTCTGCAAACTCTTTTCTCCAATCCAATTTTCAATCTACTTCTAAAGTTTATTTCTCAGAAATAGTAGATAAAATAAGAAACAAACATGATTCAGTGCTTCTGCTTTTAATACAAAAGAATGAATTCCTACATCATGTTTATCAACAATCCTAGCCAAACTTTCTGTTTAACATGCTAAATAGAAATATTTTTTGCAAGCAGAACCACTGAGTCATGAAAGTATTCATTTGTCCAGATATAGGTCAGCCACTTCACTTACTATTTATCTTTTGAACATAATTTATTTCAAAAAATGTATATGTAGACATCATGGGTGAGTTGCTCAATTTGCGTGTTTCTTGGAACTGATTTAGAAATGGAACTAATGTGTCTAGTTACCCATACTGAAATTATTTTATTGAAATATGGAATAAACAAGTCCTAACAGTTTAGTCATATACATTATTGTTGCTTTGATTTCAAAATAATTTTTAATAAGCTTTTTTTTGCTTTTCACAAATTTAAAACTGCTTCACTTACCATATTTATTGGTGGCAAGAATATCTGACAATAGCTGACCTGTTAACCCTTCATTCTCTTCTTCCTCATCTTCTTGATCTTCCCACATATCATTGGACTCATCTGTTAATTGAAATAATTAATTAACTAGCAGAACAGATTTATTTAATTTTATGTAATATTGTCTGGGAAACAAATGTTAACATTTTTATCCCCAAGTACATTTTATTTAAACATTGTAATAATCTATTAATCCCACTGAAAATTGATTCCTTTACTGTAAACATTTTTGTTTACAGTACATTAAATCAGTAAAATGACAGAACATAAGGGAAACTTTTTAAAAAGAGACTGTAAAAGGAAGAGTTCACATTATGAACACATGAATACTAATCTGAATGCCCAATACAGTAATTTCTTTTTGCAACCTTGCTCACATCCTGTTGGTACTCACGCAATGTTGTGAACATTGTTCACATTATGTACTACAGCAACATGTCACATATTTATATATTTTATTAAATTTATATTCTAGCTTTTTCTTCCGTAACCACCATAACCAGCTTCTTTTCTCCTGTAATCCCCATAACCCATAACCACTAGTCTTGAAAGTTATCAGCACAACAATACAACAGACATGGCTGAGTAGCATTTGGACCTAACTAATTCCAAACTTGTATTCCATGCAAGTTGGATCAGAAGATACCTAGCAACATAGTACCTTGGCTCCATTCTGCAGCAGTCTGTCGAGAAGCATTTGCTTCTATTGCATTTGAAAGCTCATTTATTATCAGCTTTAAGATTTTAACTAACAAAGGAATGTTGGTCCAGCGCTCAGGATCTAAAAGATACCAAAAATTGAGGATTTTTAAAAGAAATTAAGAACTCTCGGAAAAGCACAATGCAAAAAGTATTCTCATAATCAGTTAAAGAAGTGCTCCATGTTTCATAAGCCTCCGCATTATGTTTTCGAAATACATATTTTATAATTTTATTCTCCAAAGTACCTGAAAGCAGGACAAGAAGCAACGGATGGAAACTAGTCAAGGAGAGAAGCAACCTAGAACTAAGGAGAAACTTCCTGACAGTTAGAACAACTAACCAGTGGAACAACCTGCCTCCAGAAGTGGTGAATGCTCCAACACTGGAAGTTTTTAAGAAGAGACTGGCCAGCCATTTGTCTGAAATGGTATAGGGTTTCCTGCCTGAGCAGGGGGTTGGACTAGATGACCTCCAAGGTCCCTTCCAACATCATCATCATCATCATCATCATCATCATCATCATCATCATCATTATTATTATTATTATTATTATTATTATTATTATTATTATTATTATTATTATTATTATTATAAAGCTAACAGTAGTTTAACTTGTCTTGGCGTATGGAGACACATGCATGTATGCATGTGCGCACGCACAAACACACATAAATACAACAGGATCAGAGAACCTATTGTTCTGGGATCCTGACAATAACTACCTGGCTATAGGTAGTCCTCATTTAACGACCACAAGTGGGGCTGGAAACTGTTGTTAGGTGAAGAGGTCGCTAAGAGAAACTGTTCTCACAAACTTACCGTATATACTTGAGTATAAGCCGAATTTTTCAGCCCACTTTTTGGGCTGAAAAATTCCACTTCGGCTTATACTCCAGTCAACAAAAAAACTTACTGAGGACTTGTGCGCGGCCGAGGCTTTGGAGCTTCCGGGATCGCGCTCACCTCTCCCAAGCCACCGCCGTCCGGAGACCTGCCGAAGTTTGGGGAGGTTTGGGGAGGTGCGCGCGCACCTCCCCAAAAGTCCCCAAACGAAGCCGGGTCTCCGTTCCTCTGCGCCCTGCCTGCCTGCTTCTTTCCACAGCGGAAAGAAGCAGGCAGGCAGGGGGCGGAGGAACGGAGACCCGGCGACGTTTGGGGAGGTTTGGGCGCCTCTCCAAATATCCCCAAACGTCGCCGGGTCTCCGTTCCTCTGTGCCCTGCCTGCCTGCTTCTTTCCACAGCGGAAAGAAGCAGGCAGGCAGGGGGCGGAGGAACGGAGACCCGGCGACGTTTGGGGAGGTTTGGGCGCCTCTCCAAATATCCCCAAACGTCGCCGGGTCTCCGTTCCTCTGTGCCCTGCCTGCCTGCTTCTTTCCACAGCAGAAAGAAGCAGGGAGGCAGGGGGCGGAGGAACGGAGACCCGGCGACGTTTGGGGAGGTTTGGGCGCCTCTCCAAATATCCCCAAACGTCGCCGGGTCTCCGTTCCTCTGTGCCCTGCCTGCCTGCTTCTTTCCACAGCAGAAAGAAGCAGGGAGGCAGGGGGCGGAGGAACGGAGACCCGGCGACGTTTGGGGAGGTTTGGGCGCCTCTCCAAATATCCCCAAACGTCGCCGGGTCTCCGTTCCTCTGTGCCCTGCCTGCCTGCTTCTTTCCACAGCAGAAAGAAGCAGGGAGGCAGGGGGCGGAGGAACGGAGACCCGGCGACGTTTGGGGAGGTTTGGGCGCCTCTCCAAATATCCCCAAACGTCGCCGGGTCTCCGTTCCTCTGTGCCCTGCCTGCCTGCTTCTTTCCACAGCAGAAAGAAGCAGGGAGGCAGGGGGCGGAGGAACGGAGACCCGGCGACGTTTGGGGAGGTTTGGGCGCCTCTCCAAATATCCCCAAACGTCGCCGGGTCTCCGTTCCTCTGTGCCCTGCCTGCCTGCTTCTTTCCAGAGCAGAAAGAAGCAGGGAGGCAGGGGGCGGAGGAACGGAGACCCGGCGACGTTTGGGGAGGTTTGGGCGCCTCTCCAAATATCCCCAAACGTCGCCGGGTCTCCGTTCCTCTGTGCCCTGCCTGCCTGCTTCTTTCCACAGCAGAAAGAAGCAGGGAGGCAGGGGGCGGAGGAACGGAGACCCGGCGACGTTTGGGGATATTTGGAGAGGCGCCCAAACCTCCCCAAACGTCGCCGGGTCTCCGTTCCTCCGCCCCCTGCCTCCCTGCTTCTTTCTGCTGTGGAAAGAAGCAGGCAGGCAGGGCACAGAGGAACGGAGACCCGGCGACGTTTGGGGATATTTGGAGAGGCGCCCAAACCTCCCCAAACGTCGCCGGGTCTCCGTTCCTCCGCCCCCTGCCTCCCTGCCTCCCTGCTTCTTTCTGCTGTGGAAAGAAGCAGGCAGGCAGGGCACAGAGGAACAGAGACCCGGCGACGTTTGGGGATATTTGGAGAGGCGCCCAAACCTCCCCAAACGTCGCCGGGTCTCCGTTCCTCCGCCCCCTGCCTCCCTGCTTCTTTCTGCTGTGGAAAGAAGCAGGCAGGCAGGGCACAGAGGAACGGAGACCCGGCGACGTTTGGGGATATTTGGAGAGGCGCCCAAACCTCCCCAAACGTCGCCGGGTCTCCGTTCCTCCGCCCCCTGCCTCCCTGCTTCTTTCCGCTGTGGAAAGAAGCAGGCAGGCAGGGCACAGAGGAACGGAGACCCGGCGACGTTTGGGGATATTTGGAGAGGCGCCCAAACCTCCCCAAACGTCGCCGGGTCTCCGTTCCTCCGCCCCCTGCCTCCCTGCTTCTTTCTGCTGTGGAAAGAAGCAGGCAGGCAGGGCACAGAGGAACGGAGACCCGGCGACGTTTGGGGATATTTGGAGAGGCGCCCAAACCTCCCCAAACGTCGCCGGGTCTCCGTTCCTCCGCCCCCTGCCTCCCTGCTTCTTTCCGCTGTGGAAAGAAGCAGGCAGGCAGGGCACAGAGGAACGGAGACCCGGCGACGTTTGGGGATATTTGGAGAGGCGCCCAAACCTCCCCAAACGTCGCCGGGTCTCCGTTCCTCCGCCCCCTGCCTCCCTGCTTCTTTCTGCTGTGGAAAGAAGCAGGCAGGCAGGGCACAGAGGAACGGAGACCCGGCGACGTTTGGGGATATTTGGAGAGGCGCCCAAACCTCCCCAAACGTCGCCGGGTCTCCGTTCCTCCGCCCCCTGCCTGCCTGCTTCTTTCCGCTGTGGAACGAAGCAGCCTGAACGAAGCAGGCTGCTTCTTTCCACTGCGGAACGAAGCAGCCTGCCTGCTTCTTTCCGCTGCGGAACGAAGCAGCCGGCGGCGGAGGCTTGCAGAACGGCGGATCGGCTTATACTCAAGTCACCAACTTTTTCCAGTTTTTGGGGGTGAAATTGGGGGTCTCGGCTTATACTCGAGTCGGCTTATACTCAAGTATATACGGTACTTCAGCTTTCCTTTGGTTTACAGATCTGCAAAGTCTGTAAATGCGAGGATGGCCATGCAGTTAATTTTTTATCACTGGGAAAACTGCAAATGGTTGCCATATGAGATAGTTGATAAATAAGGATTATCTATTTATGCAGATTCTTTCTACACTCATTGTTATATCTGTTATTAAAAGTTAATATTTACTGTGTCTGAACAAACATTGTCAATATCACTCTTTAACCATTTGTCTCTTAAGTTAACCTTTTGCAGGCTACATATTTCAGAACATAGCAGGGCATAATTTTTTTTAAAAAAATATTTTGTATAAGGTATTCAGTACACAATAGTTTAGTTGGTTCAGAAAAATAGTAACACACATGGCAAAATATTTTTTTTCCTGTCAAAAAGTTACATTGCTTTTCATGAAATTTGAACCTATTTCTAAGTGTTCAGAATTATTTATTCTTATAAAATTAAAAATCTCATTATTAGCTTTTATAAATATTTGTTAATAATATATTTAAAATATTTGTTTATAAATATTTGTTTATTGGAAAGTGCAGTTTGTATGCAAATTTTAAAGAACAATGAATAGAAGATCCCAATTTTCACTGAAAACTGTCTTCTTATCTATATCCAAAATTCCAACAGATGAATTTATCATGAAAAAATTATTTTTGGTACCAGTTACAAAGTGGACCTGATGCTAATTGTTTAATAAAGGTAACAAAAGATTAAAATTACTTTTAAGGATACATCCTGTTGATTCAGATACAAATACTCACTTTTGGCTGCCTTTGATCGTGTACGTATACCTTCTTCCATATTAAATATTTCTTCCCCTTTTACCCTGATATCTTGGAGGCGCTTGTCATCTGTATTGATACCATACTGGAGTAACTTACATAGAGCTACAGAACTGAAATTTTTAAAAATAATATATTTCATTCTTAGAACTATCCTACCTACAAGACATATATGTAAAAGCATAAGAGAAGACTTACACATTTTATTTGGATGTATAACCAAATATTTAATAGGACGTATATCATGAAAGCCTATATAACTATTTTAATAATTTTTATTTATTTATTTATTTTACTGCATTTTAAAAACAAAGTTTAGGCAAGACTTTAAGACTTTGTCCATATGACTGTATGTGTGTTGTTCTCTGAGTATCTCTTGGCTTTTCTCTCAAATATGCTTTTCCATAACCCCGAGTGTTTCTTCCTTTCCCACCCAATTTGAAATCCCTACTACCAAGTTTACTAGCCAACACAGGACAACACTTCTACTTTCTTTTTGAATGGGTGGGCTGAATGCTTATCAAAATGCAGCCCTCTGCAACTGTAGATGGGTATATTCCCACTCCTTTATATAAGAGATGTTTGTATTCTAAACAAGGTACAAATCCTTGTACAGTATATAAAGGACTGTAAATTACATATAAGGTCAATTTGCCTTAAACAGTTCATTATAATAAAATTAAGATAAAATGCATTACTTCTTACACTTACTTCTTATGTTCTTTAAAAAACAATTATATACTTGCTCCAATCTATAGAAATATAGACTGCAATGACAGAAAACCCTACCTGACTTTCCCTTCATACTGTCCATAGAACAAATGTTGTCGACTCATCCATTCTGACATTACAAATTCCAAAGCAGGCTTGCCTGTTGGTCCAGGTAAACTACAAAGAAATTCTAGTAGTGGTTCCAGCTGAGAATGAACTAGATGAGCAAATACCATGATCAAAGACTGCAAAAGGAATTAAAAGTAAATAATTATAAGTTCTATTTATTTTCTTATTTTTGGATAATTTCTAAGAAATAATCTCATGAATAAAATATCTATAGCATATCAATTTTATATGTAGAGCATGTGCATACAATTATTTTGATAATTATCATTAAATATTCCAATTGTTTTCATCTGCTTTAGAATGTCCTTACCTGCATTACAGTGAGTGTTTCTGCTTGCTGCATTTTACTAAGAATTGCTCTGAGAATCTGATCCAGATTTTCTCCCAATTCGCTCCCAACTTTGGAAATTAATGTAGAAACTAGCCTGCCTACGAAGGCAGCTGTGAATTCTGAGATGCGTGGATCCAGAAGTTGACTCACCACCTGCATCACATACCACAGTCCATTGTGGCCTTGCTCATCATGCCACTGTGCAATTTGTTCCAGAGCGACTGAGATGTATGCACGTAAACACTCACCACCATTCTGAATAAACAATAATAATAAAGCACATATTTCATTCTGGAAAGAATTCAGATGTTATAATAAAACATCTTCTTACCCCAAAGGATGAAATAATAACTGGTGATCAAAGGGAAAAAAAGCACAAGAAATCTTTTCAGATGACTTTACTCTGCTTCGCTTTTTCACAAACCCCTGTAAAGATCTAGGATACTAAGCCTGAGAGAAAATAATCCTTATTTGGCACAATTCTTGGAAAATTACAATGTTTAGACTCCCAATCTAAACATCTAGAGGATGAAATTAACTCCTATGATGATCCAAACGGTTGGACCAAAGGCATCATTTAGAAAACGTTATTCATAGACATTAGTTATATTTAAGTGCAGGCATTGTAGAAACAGGTACATAAAGAAATAAAGCCAGAATTTATGTTTTCTAGAATGCTTGTTGCATTTAAAGAAACACATTTGATCAATCATTTTTTTTGCTCAAACAAGAATTATTTTTCCTTGCTGTAAGATTAGTGAAAGTAAATTTAAATTTCTGGGAATCTACCTCTGTGAAGATCTGACCTGGAAAGTTAACACAACCCAGGTGGCTAGAAAGGCCCAACAGAGGCTTCACTTTCTTAGGGTCTTGCGGAAGAACAGGGTAGAACAACGGCTAATGACCCTCTTTTACCGGTCTACTATAGAGAGCGTCCTCTCGTATGGTATTGTGGTTTGGTATGCTGGTCTGACAGCCGCGGACAGGAAAGTATTACAGAGGGTAGTGAGCACAGCACAAGACATTGTGGGCTGTCCCCTGACACCACTGGATGACATCGCCAGGGCTCGTTGCCTTGGAAGAGTGAGGAAGATTCTCAGGGATGACTCACACCCTGGACGGTATGTCTTTACTCTCCTACCATCCGGTAGGAGATATAGGAGTATAGCTAGCCGTACCAACAGGCTGAAAAATAGCTTTTATCCGTGGGCTGTTAGGCTTTTAAATGGGATATAATCTCTGTGAACTTATGCAGAATTGACTTGGGAGGCCGGTGTGTGGTGTAGTTGGTTCACATGGTGTGGTAGGATGGAGGGTTTGTTGTCACTGTGTGTTGGGGGGAGAGAGCACGGGGGCAGGCTCAGCTAATCTCAATGTACACATGTTGTACTTTGACAATAAAGGTTTATTATTAATTTTGTTCAAAGTATATCAAAGTATATCTGAAATTAAATAGCCTGTCTACAAACAGCATTTCTCAGCCATATATCAACCTTCAATTTTCCACTTTCTTATATCTAGTCAGGCAGATACTGTAGCAAACCAATTACCAAAAAAGAAAGAGCAAAACAGGTAAAATTTGGTAACATTCCTAAGTGTTGTAAGAATGAGAAATAATGAAAACTACATTAAGACATGATAATGCACACCATAATTTACATATTTGCATCCAACGTCAAGATGCAAGTACAATAGGCTGAGGCTTGTGCTGTGCTGTTGCAATGCTCATTGCCTTTTTTGTCAGTCCCATTGCATAGATACCTATGCTATTATTGTAATTTTTTTTTTGCTATTAGCAAAATTTAGAAAAAACTAAATTTCAGTTGTGAAAGTTTGCTTTGTGTCTAAATAATATAATAATAAAAATTAAAAAGCCATTTAAATTTCATTAATGGAATCAATTGCCATTTGAAGTCAACTAATCCCTCCATGTTAATCAGTATGAACAGCCACCCACAAAACATTACCTGCATGGTAGCATTGTCATCTGTGTGCAGGCTACACTGAGCCACCGCTGGAAAAGCTTGAAAAATTAAGAGGTCCGAAAGGGGTAGTTTAGTATTTCTTACAACAGTTGTTAATATATCTATTGAAGTCTGAAAAAGAAAAGAAATCCGAGGTAGGAACTAAGGAGCTGGTGTGGGGAGGAGATGATATGGTACAATAGTACAATTAGTTTATTCAACAGTAATTAAAACTAATGAGCAAGCAACTTAGAAGCAACTTGTTCAAGATGACACTTCTACCACCTTCCTACTATTTGGTTGGTAAGAAGATTCATATTGTTTTCAGCTTTTCTCTGAATGTCTTGCTCACTTGCCTCAATGAGAAATCTTGTGGAATACTGAGTCTCTATTTTTATTTTGGGAGCTGCCCAGAGTTATAAGACAAGTGGCTATATAAATATTTTAAAGTAACTAAATATTTTTTTCTGCTTTCCACATCTACAGCTAAAATGGAAAATTTCATTAAACTGAATAACTTTTTAAATTTTCTGCACTTTTGTTCCTTTACTTTGAATTCACTTGTCATCTTTTATTTAAATTAATATATTAAGTTTCCAAGAAATTACTTAAAACTATGTTAGCCTGTAAATTGCTAATTGTAACTATGGAATGCCAAATTATTCCTTGACTGTCTTTTTTGCCATTAATTTAAGCATTATACTAGATTATATTAATTGCTTTAATTAGAATTTCATTTTAGACTTCTGGAATATATAAGCTTCTTTAATACTTATATTGTTCGGCCTTGTGCAGGATCTCAGCTTTAATGTATTTTTCATTAGGAATTTAAGAACAAATATTTATTTTTTTAAATCAGTAGTCAGGCTATATAAATGTTTTTTATATTTTGAGAAAAATGTCTGTATACTTACTGCACAAAGCCCTGCTGGAATTTTATCAACAGGAGCTTGCATGATACTGACAAGAGTTGGAATTAATCTCATTTGCATTGCATCCTGACAGGCTTCTATTTGTGCTAGTTCCTTAAAAATATCCTGGGCAAGAGAAGCAACAACTGGATCTAAATAAAGAAATAATCTCAATTACTAAAAAGAAATAGCTCAGTAAAATCATCATGTTATACTAAGAAAAAGTAGTCTCTAGCATCATCCTATCTACTAACAAGTATTCTGGCCAACACACAACTCATTTGTGTTCTTAGAATATTACACTGCTGGGTGGTTTCAGCCAACTGTTTTGTTCAAATAGTATTCAGAAAAAATGCAAAGATAAAAAATAGAGGGCATCCTGGGCACCAAGAAACGAGCAGTTTATCAGTTTTCCTTCTAATAAATGGGTGTTCTGAAACTGGCTCTGCTCACCATTTGAACAGTTTTCTGAGTGCTAAAATGCTACTTGTCACAGTATGAAACAAGCATAAGAAAAAGCAGCTATCTTCTATAAATCAGCTTCATAATATTTCTGATAAGCTTTTTTTTAACCAAGACAGATATCCTTATGACCTTTTAATAAAATACTGAAAAAAACCAATATCTGTCTAATTTCTTTCTTTAAAAATATTTGAAATCAGCAGCATTCTTCGAATATAATCATCTGTAATCATAATCAAGAGCACGTCTGAGCACATACCATTACTATATTTCAGAAATATTGCAATGGTGAAGGGACAAATCTTGTTCTCCACACTTGCTGTAAAAGCTGGATCTACTGTGCAGACAATGCAAAGAGTTTCCATCACAAGATTGAGAACCTCTGAACTAAACTGAGCTGCCAAATGGATTAATCCATCAAGGATACTAGGAAGAAAAGGCTGTAGGACATGGGTGCTTTCAGAAATCTTCAGTTGGTCACAGTAGCTAGGAAAAAAATATTTTAAGAAGAAAAATTATAATATTATAATTGTCACATTTCTTACAATCATATGTTCAATGTCTCCACCATTCTAAGTATTATACATTCTCAAAATTAAATTATGGTATTATGCTACTGATCAACTAATACAGGTCTTGCACTACATACCCCCATATAGCTCTTACTGCAGAAATTCGTACAGAAGGAGGTTGCGTTTCATGAAGGCCACTGACTGTTGCTTGTAGAAATTGCTGGATGAGCTCTGGAGACATTGCAACTGTGAACCGACTGGCTGCCCACAGAGCACGACCAAGAAGGAAAGGCGAAACTATAAGGAAAAAAACCAAAATGTTATTGCCATTGTAGTCCTCTCTCAAACTATCATTCGATAACAGGCCCTATATATATTAGTGAGACATTTACATATTTGGAGACAGTAAAAAAGAAGTTATCTTTTTACCCATAAACGTGGCAGGTATTGTAGCCTAGTGCTATGAAGTGTGCAAACCTGATTTACATTGTAATACAGCTTACTTCTTTAATTCTCCAAGTGCAGCTTGCAGCAAATTAATGAATGTACATGATCATTTTTATTCTATGGATATAAAAGAAAGGACAAGATACCACTGTGTTACCAAGAATGTGTTAGTATTCCTTACTTTTTGATTGTTCACAAAGGGAAGACATTTGTAATGTTCCCAGGGCTTTGAATGAATCAAAACAAGCTTCTATTTGCAGACCAGAGTTGAAATGACTTCCTTTTCTGCTTTGAAATTTTTGTTAAATAATTGTAAATCTGATTTTATGTCTGGAAGAATGTTTCTGAATTAATCTTATCATGTTTCTATATAAAAGTACTCACACCTACTAAATGCCAAATATTTTGTCCATAACCACAAGTATTCTCATAAAATTTATCCAAAATCTATACATTACTTTGAAAAGATTTGTGAATTTCTATTTTTTATTATTTTTAGGCAACCATAAGTACCTGACAAATTGAGATCCGCAAGAAGAACATTGGTTAGAAATCCATGCATATCAAAATGTATCCTTCCATTTTTTACACAGTCTGTGATAAGAGACTTGACGGAGCCCAGAGCCAGCATGCAAGCTTCATGTATCTTCCACCTGCAAGGAATAAATAACTTAAATTTTCTAATATTAAATTTTCTAACTTGATAACTAAAAAAGCAAAAGGAAACTAAGAAAATAGTTGGGTTACCATACATAACACAAATAATACTGTGGTTGTACAATTTTATTTCCAAATATGAGCTATTATATAGCTCATTATATTATTTAACAATTCTGATGAATATTTGAGATATGGTTTGTTAGAGGTGTAGTTTAATAAGGGTAACTTAACTCTATAACAGGTAATTTGTATATTGGATTAGTATAAATACTATTTTCATATGAATTGGTTTTACTATTTATCTTCATGTATCAGTGGTAATCTTCTCTAGTAGTAACTTTAATTAAATTAACAAGAAATAAAAATATAAGCAGTGTCATACTGAATTGGATCTCTGGCTCATCTAGTCATATTGGCCAGCCAACTGCATAAAGAAGACAGTAGTTACCCAGAAGGCCATCAAACTGCTATCAAGACTAATATCCATTGACCCCATAACTTCCCTGAATTAGTCCAACTCTTTTCTGAAACCAGCCAAGTTGGTAGCCACCATCAAATGCTTTAAGATTTAAAAGTATTTTGGCTTATCTGATCAATAGTGGAATATAGCTAGAATATTTATGTATAGAAATTTGAAACAAAAATATTTATTGAAAGTAACTTCTTATTTAAAGAAACTAACGTATAATATTCTTTGTAATTATTCTCAATGGCACTGAACCAGGGAAACACCAGTTATTATCTGGGGCAATAAGACAAGTACTGACTCTTGGTCAAACTTTACATGTTCTATATCTTATATACTGTATGTACATACGGTATCATATCCTGTGATTATTTTAGGAACAGTAAATATAACAAATATGCCATAGATTTGGTGGATTTTACCATATGGTGTGGATCATTATGATGATCATAAAGGTTCATTTCCATTTTCATCTTAAATCCCATTTTTCTGTTCTGATATGCATGCTTTCAAATCTAGCACATAACTAAGAGAACTAAGGGAAAGGGTAGACAATTGAGAATATAAGTCTTTAACTAAATGAGATCTATAGCATAGATTTATGTTTCTGTTACTCCTGCAGAGCGAATCAGTAAGTGGATATTACAACAGCCACTGCTTACAGAATTCACTATTTTGTAGGAAAAACAAAGCAAAAAATAAATAAATCTTGATTTCATAGAAACTGACAGCATAGCCGTTATCAAAATAGGTTGCAAACTGACAGTTAATCAATGACCAACCTTATTTATAATTGCATTTTTTGCTGACTGTTATGTAACAAAACCTGTATAATTATTTTGTTAAACAAATATCAGAGCTGAGTTTTATGGAATCTTGTATCACCAACATTATTATCATTATCCTCCAGCAGCATTTATACGATCTCCTATTGCCAATGCCCTTCTTCTACGGAAGAAAAGTTAGCTTCTGATGAATATGAAAAATGATAATAAATCAGGTGATTTTTACTTTCCTGTAATTTAAGCAAATAGTACCTAGAAAACTAACATTTATTCTGCCTTGCAAATAGCTTATTTATTAGTGTCTCAGAATCACTCATAACGATCAACAAGATGGCAGCTACTCTAATTCTAGATTTTTCATTTCTAACTTGATTATAAGGTGCATATAGTACTAGTTTGTTTTCATTATGGATTAAATATTCTGATACTGTCAGCTGTAGAAACTGCTTTCTTACCAATGTTCAGCACCAGTGTTTTTGGCTTGCTCTGCTTCCTGCAAGTGTCTTGTAGCTGCAGCAGCCAAAGCTGTTGCACTTTCATTCTGGAAATCAGCTGCCACCGCCTATACAGAAGTATGACAATAGCTCACATTTTCTAGAAAAGGTAAAGGGAACCTTCATATCACTATTCTTTGTTGATAATGAAGTTAGCAGTTATAGCGAATAGCTTCAAAACAATCTAGTTAAGAAAAAATACCAACAAAATTGTCCTTTTCCTAGCATTTTGAAATATTTTAGATATTCACATGAACTACAGTGATGCCAAGAATGGGAATAGAATGGAGCTCAACATATGAAACAGCAGAAGAGTTTGAAAGCAATCTAATACTATTTGTGTGTATCTTATTTTCAAAACAGTGAGGAACACATTTTAAAAAAGAATAAATGCTAAATAAACATAGTTCTATTATTAAGCGGGCTTTCTGTCCTTCATAACATTTATGTCTTTTAAACTATCCATTAATTGCTTCGTTCTACTTTCAACTTAAAACATGAGAGCAGAGTAGCTCTTATAAAACAGCATACAAGTCACACATTCTCAGGCAGCAAGCATTCAGAGTCAAGTCACATACAATATATTACTTATTAAAAACATTTCCCATTTGCCACTATTGTGTAGATCAAAAAAAACACCTACAGTTCTCCACTTATTACTGGTTCCAACTTCTTATCAGCACAGGCCATCATTGTCATTGGTCAAATGACATATTTGAAACATATTTCAACATCTGAAGAACCATAAATTCCCCACTCTTGGTTTATATTTTTCAAAACATTGTAAATTCTCTCTTACCAGCAGCAAGTCCTGTGCAGCAATTCTAACTGTATAGGAAAATGTATCATCATCTTCATCCTCAACAAATTGTTGCGGATTAGCAGTCCAGACTTTTATCTGGAAAGCAATCATAGCAGTTCAATAATTTATAAATACCTTTGCTTACACAAGATTACACATAATTAAACTACCACATATAGGTAGTCCTCAGTTAATGACCATTAATAATCATTCAAAGTTACAGCAGTGCTGAATGAATGGTAGTTACATGGGGTTCCTGAAGTTACAGTTATTGCAATGCCCTATGGTCATGAAATCAAAATATGGGCAGTTCACAGCTCACCCCCATGGCTTTGATCAGGGTATGTCTCTGCTTGACAACCAGGTGTGATTCGGTTAATGATGGCAACAGGGACTGCCAGGATTGCTGTTGCTAAGCAACAGTGAAATGATGCTGCACTGCTTAATGATGGAAATTCAATTGTTAACCAAAGAGTGCTTATATTAGAAGGATTCAGTTTTATCCCTTAATCATATCAATGAAAAAATATTTTATGAACTACAACAAATATGAAGTATTACCTTTCAGAAAAGATGCATGATGAAAGAATATAGTCTATCAATCTTTTCCTAGCCTACCAAATGGATGCAACTTCCACACTTCCTAATCAGCATGAATGGTGGGTTTGGTACCATCTAATTCTGAAGATTATAATCATAACAGACCCCAAGAACTTCAGTTGAAAAAGGAAGGTATAACAAAATAGTTCCCTGGCTGAAACATTAATCTCACCCAATGTCAGCCACTATGGGAAAAGCTGCTACCAACTGTTAGACGAAATGTTTGTCAGAACAATATTTGTACCTTCCAGGCACTTCACTGATTTAATTTTTAAAAATTATTTTTGGTCATAGATTATATAATTTGATATCCTTGTAATAAGACCAAATGGAGTCCAGAGTTATAACATAAAACTACAATAGTGATAGTTTTATTAAACATTTTTGTAAGTATTCCACTTGCGATTGTTATTATTTGTATTATTTGTTGTTCCTCTAATTTATAGATTGTCTGGTTTATTGCATTCTGGAATACCAAACTGAAAAAAATGAAACAGTGATTTTAGGTTTTCACAACTAGATTGACTTTGTAGTTATAGAAATGGCTTGAAATCATTTAGAAATGTAAAGCAAAAGGTTGCAATTGTAACTTTTTTACAGTGAAAAGTCAGAAAACATACTTTTTTTCTTCCTTTCTCCAATTCTTGTTTTAAATTTTCTTAGCTTAGTTTCTATTTGTATTTTATCTTACCTATTGCTCTTGGAGAGGATGTCAGAAGGAAATGGATCTGGTAGATAGGTGGGTGTACTCACAGCCCCAGGGAACCTATTCACTTCAAAACCTATAGGCTCAAACTCCTCCCAGAACAACCAAGCTATACCATGCCCCAATCATCTCAACAACAATAAAAACAAGTTGGAAGGTACCTCTGAGGTCATCTAGTCCAACCCCCTGCTCAGGCAGGAGACTTTATACCATTTCAGACAAATGGCTGTCCAGTCTCTTCTTAAAAACTTTCAGTGTTGGAGCATTCACAACTTCTGGAGGCAGGTTGTTCCACTGGTTGTTTTAACTATCAGGAAGTTTCTCCTTAGTTCTAGGTTGCTTCTCTCTTTGGTTAGTTTCCATCCGTTGCTTCTTGTGAACTATTACCCCCCGTAGATAGGGCTCGCAACTTGGGAGTCCTCCTAGATTCACGGCTCACCTTGGAAGATCACATAGTGGCTGTGACTAGGGGGGCTTTCGCCCAGGTTCGCCTGGTGCGCCAGTTGCGGCCCTATCTAAGCGCTTGTGACCTCTCGTCTAGACTACTGCAACGCTCTCTACACGGGGCTTCCCTTGAGGACCACCCGGAGGCTCCAACTGGTACAGAATGCAGCCGCGAGAGTCGTGTTGGGAGTCTCCCGATACTCCCATGTTACACCTCTGCTCCGTGAGCTGCATTGGTTACCAGTTGTCTTCCAGGTGAGATTCAAGGTACTAGTAATGGTGTTCAAAGCCCTACATGGCAGGGGTCCGGAGTACCTTAGGGAACACCTGCTGCCGGCATCAACTTCCCTCCGCCCTGTGCGTTCCCACAGAGAGGGCCTCCTCAGGGTGCCACCGGTCAGAGAATGTCGATTGCTGGCCCCCAGGGGGAGATCCTTCTCTGTGGGCGCCCCGGTACTATGGAATCAGTTACCGGTTGAGCTCCGGATGGCGCCCGATCTTCGCTCCTTTCGCCGCGATCTAAAAACATATTTGTTCGAACAAGCCGGCCTGGCCTGATGGGGGATTGGTGGGGTTTTTATTGTATTTTATCGGGGTTCTTTACTATGTATTAATTGTTTTTTTAGTGGGCATGTATTTAATTATTTTTTAACTTTTGTAATTCTGTTTTTTATTTTTGCCCTGTTCACCACCCTGAGTCCTTCGGGAGAAGGGCGGTATAGAAATATTAATAAATTAAATTAAATTAAATTAAATTGTCCTGCCTTCAGGCGCTTTGGAGAATAGCTTGAGTCCCTCCTCTTTCTGGCAGCCCATATAGGTTTCTCAAGAGACAAATAAGATGGTCTGGTACGCCCATCTCTTTAAGAACTTGTCACAGTTTGTTATGATCCACACAATCAAAGGCTTTAGCATAGTCAATGAAGCAGAAGTAGATGTTTTTCTGGAACTCTCTAGCTTTCTCCATGATCCAGCGTATGTTGGCAATTTGATCTCTAGTTCCTCTGCCTCTTCGAAATCCTGCCTGTACTTCTGGTAGTTCTCGATCCACATACTGCTGGAGTCTAGCTTGTAGGATTTTAAGCATAACTTTACTAGCATGAGAAATGAGTGCAATGGTGCGATAGTTTGAACATTCTTTGGCACTGCCTTTCTTTGGAATTGGAATGTAAACTGATCTTTTCCAATCCTGTGGCCACTGTTGAGTTTTCCAAATTTGCTGGCAAATTGAGTGTAGCACTTTTACTGCATCGTCTTTTAAGATTTTGAATAGCTCAGCTGGAATACTGTCACCTCCACTAACTTTGTTGTTGCTCAGCTTTTCTAAGGCCCACTTCACTTCACATTCTAGGATGTCTGGCTTGAGGTCAGTGACCACCTCATTGTGATTATCAGGGACGTTAAGCTCATTCTTGTATAGTTCTTCTGTGTAATTTTGCCACCTCTTCTTCATCTCTTCTGCCTCTGTTAGGTCCCTGCCATTTTGGTCCTTTATCATGCCCATTTTTGCATTAAACGTTCCCTTCATCTCTCCAATTTTCTACAATATAAAATATGAAAAATGTGCTTACCTGTTCTTCTGTTATCTGCATATAGAGAATGATGTAATATATCAATTCAGGCAATGCTTTCTTCACTGTGCTTTTAAACTTGTGGTTTTCTAATAGAGCATGAACAAACTCGAATATGCTGAAAACTAGGTTTTCAAAGCCCAAAACTTCACCTAAATTTTAAAAATTATATGAAAAAAATTAAAGATCTTTCAACATTACTTCAGTATCTGACAATTATATTTTACATAATTCAAATTTGATACTATTGCCAATAGCTTAACTAATTTTTCATTAGTGTTTTACTCACATTTAAAATATTAAAAATATCCCAAAATATATGTAAGAAAAATTATTAAAGCAATCTAAATTTGTTACATCAGAAACCATTTGACATTCAAAATATCTATAGCCAATTTATTCTCTGTATGACCACTCAAAGCATCGATTAAAGTCTGCTATTCTTTCTTTACAAGGAGTATATTTTAAAATATTCATTTTCATTACATCTCTAATAAAGAGTTTTCCTACCATCAGAATCCACTGGATCTTCCACTTCTTCTGTATAATTTACTTCTGTTCTCACATAGGTAATTGAGTAAATTAAGGAAAATAAATATAGCTACCATACAATTAGATTGCAATGCAATTATTTCATCTGTTATGAAAGAGAACCAGATAGTGAACAATTCAAACTTTCATTTATTAAAAAAGGTTCAATAAAAAGAATATCAACTGAACTAACAGGAAAAAAATTGCCCTCTCCTAAGTATTTATTTTTATCAGCAAATCATTCTGAAACATTATACATTATAAATGAGACTATCAACATTAGAAAATGTGCAAAATATTCTATGTACAAACCATTATTAAAAAGATCTAAATATATCAATAGTGCAATAGAGTCTAAAAGTAGTAATATCAACCTAATCATATTTTACTTTCCAGCAAAAATATACCATGTATTCATTTAAGCTATCAAAAAATATCAGCCTTCAGCTTCAACTCAACTCTCTCAACCTTCTCCTTGATTACATCTTTCAGTCTCATCAGTTACAGCAGAGGTATGTTTCAGGTTCTTTCTATTATGAAATATTACCTGATGAGACCCAGGCTATGAAATTTGGTATCTATCAACTTTTATAGATATTATCAACTATTAGTAACTATCAACATGGAAGGCTAACAGCAGCCTTCCATGAAAAGCAGCATTCACTAAGTCACAAGGGATATAATAATAATCATAATCATCATAATCAAAGTTGGAAGAGACCTTGGAGGTCATCTAGTCCAACCCCCTGCTCAGGTAGGAAATCCCATACCATTTCAAACAAATGGTTGTCCAGTCCAGTCCAATTGTCCAGCCTCTTCTAGAGGCAGGTTGTTCCACTGATTAATTGTTCTAACTGTCAGTTTGCTTCTCTCTTTGGTTAGTTTCCATCCATTGCTTCTTGTTTTGTCTTCAGGTATTTGGAGAATAGCTTGACTACCTCTTCTTTTGTGGCAACCCCTGAGATATTGGAACACTGCTATCATGTCACTCCTAGTCCTTCTCTTCATTAAACTAGACATACCCAATTTATAATCTCTAAACTATATTGCTGAAATATTTTTTGTAAATCAGTATCTCTCAACTTTTCTCTCCTCCCCACTTCTAATTTCTTTTTAAAGAAATTCGTGCTTATTGCAAACCAAAGCAAAAAGGGTATAAGGCTGCACTTTCTGTAAGTGTATTCCAAACAATAGGAAGAATCTGTTGCATAGAAGATATCATGTGTCTTGGGTAGTTTTTTACTAAAGCTGTCACTGCCTGGAAGAAGAAAAACAGTGTTAGAATGAATAAAATGCTTCCATATATAATATTACCATTTTTCTTTAAGCACCACTCTGCCACTGTATTTATATTTCTTCTTTTCCAGAAAAGTCCTCTGCCATATAGTAGCCATTGGATGTATGCAAAACTAAGCACACTTCAGGAATGATCACAGCAACTTGTTTTGAATTTGAAAACCAACCAAGAGTGTTACAAATTCAAAGTATTTTGCACATTACTAATAACCAACCTCTGTTAAATAAATGAATATAGATACACATATTCATAGGCATGTTATATTACAAGTAGTAAGTGACCACATTGGGGTGAAGGCAAATGATGACTACCTTAAGTTACTTATTTACATCAGATATAAGGATGCAAGTGCATAAGGTCAGGATTTGCATCATGTTACCACCATGTACTTGTCATTTTGATCTAATATAGAATGCTGTGGATGCTCTGTGCACAACTAAGTTGTTAGGTTTATTAATTCTTGAGAAACTTACTGAAGAGTCTCCATAAAATCTCTAACAATTTTATGCATTAACAATTCTCAATACACAAGGGGACTTTTAGAATATAGAATCATCTAGATTGACATGATATGTTCTTATGCTTTTATGTTTATTGTACAATAAATAGTCTAGACCAGAAGTCCCCAACCTTGGCTACTTTATGACTTGTGGACTTCAACTCCCAGAATTCCTCAACCAGCCTGAGCACAGGGTTAGACTAGAGCACAGGTCTGCAACCCGCGGCTCCAGAGCCGCATGTGGCTCTTTCAGCCGTCTCCTGCGGCTCCCAGTCCTCTGCCATGTGCAGTCCCCCCCAAAAAAAAGTGGGACTAAAAAAGTTCAACCAATCAATTCAAATATGCAGGGTACGTGCATATCTCGCCTTGGCTCCACTCTTCAGTCAAACCCTGTTCTGCGCATGCGCGCATGTACACGCATGTGCACACATTTTTTGTGGCTCCCAGTTTTTCCTTTTGTGAGGGAACCGGTTCCAAGTGGCTCTTTCACTGTTTCAGGTTGCTGACCCCTGGGCTAGAGCATGGCTGGCTGAGGAATTCTGGGAGTTGAAGTCCACAAGTCATAAAATGGCCAAGGTTGGGGACCCCTGGTCTAGACTGTATGCCCAGATTTATTTAATTCATTTGCCAGTAATATTATTTTATGATAAGATATTCATGTTTCATCCCAAAAGAAATATTTTCATGCTACGAAACGTTTTCCTCTAATTTTTCTTATAGTGATTTTTTTTGTTTCAAATCAATGGTATCTCTGTGTTATTAATTCCTATTATTCTTTGTTCATATTATATTATATAAAACCCAATGTTGCTGTTACATCTGAAATTACACTGACAAGAATATGCAAAATCCTCATTTATGTTGCTCATGGCAACCTCAAACTCATATACAATCAGATATTGTACTTGCCTTTAAAACTTCCATTTTAAGTCCACTATCTGATGTAGGGCCATCGGGCATTTGCAAGGCCTGAACAAAGGCTTCAGTAAACTGCTGCACCACAGGGAAAATCAGAACTTTGGCTGCTCCCTTTCAAAAAAAAAGTATAATTAGTTCAAAAATGAAAAGGGAAGATTCAATATTTATTAATTCCATTTTTATATCTCTACTATAGGAAAATATAATTGAATATAATTATTATGATTTTCAAAGTCACACATTATCCCATAAGTTTCCCTTACTTGACATTCAAGTATCTTACATAAACTCAAAGCCTCCAACTAATAACTATTAGGGACTAAACAAGATTTTGGAAAGTCGCTCTGTGAAATCAGAATTATGCTGATAAAATATTAAGAAACCAGGAGAAATGGTTCTTGCAAAGGCCTTACATCTACATAAACTGGATGCTCTCATTATTCAACAAATGCTACTAAACAAAAATAATTCCCAGAGCACAAAAATCTTATCAGTCCAAAGAAAAACATACATGTTTAAAATAAAGAACACTGACTCAAATAGCTTTTAATTAAACCTTTACTGAACTTGTTTTTTTAGAAGAAACTGAGTACCCGAAATCTCTAGAATAGATAATAAGATGAGATTGTAGATACCTTGAGGGACCTCTTGTCTCTAATCGTATATGCTCGTGCTCTGTAATTCCAGCAGAGGGGGTGCCCTCTATGTCCTCTCTATTAAACATGTAATCTTATGGGACAGATAAAGTGTGTCTTTTCTGTTGTGGTCCCCCTCTGGAACAGTATCCCCCAGAGATAAGGACTACACTCTCTCTCCTAAAGTTCCAGAAAGCTTTGAAAACATGAGTTTGGTTCCAAGCCTGGAGCTGGTGTATTATGGTTCGTTTAGGGCCCATTTTTGTTCTCTACAATATTATTCAGTCTGGGTTATCTCTTGGCTTTTTATTTTATTTTGTGTTTTTTCTAGCTTTGTACTCTATCCAGATTCTATCAGAATCAGGTGGCTAACGAATTAAATAAATACAAGAATTTCAAATAGAGTTCAGATCACTTACTTAAACCACGCCGAAATACCTGGCAACTGTATTCAAGTAAATCTGGCAATAGTAATCCCAGACTTTTAATCTCAAGTTTACATTAGTGTAATGATTTGTTTGGAATTTTATATTGTTGTGTTTTATGTTGTTTTACATTGTGCATCAGTTTATACATTTGTAAACAGTTTAATAAATAGGTTTCAGAATGAAAACCCAGAATATAGTTGCCTATCTTAGAAATTACAACTGAGAAGTTTGTTTTATATGTATATTTAGTTATGTCCCACTTCTATTATTGTTATAGTTTATATATTTTATATTTTATTATTTTTATAAATTAACTCAAGGCAGTGTACAGGCACAATACTCCCTCCTCCTATTTTCCCCACAACAGCAATCCTGTGAGATGAGCTGGGCTGAAAGAGTGACTGCCCAATGATTGGCTTTCATATCTAAGGTGAGACTAGAACTCACAGTCTCCTGACTTGTAACCTGGTTCCTTAACCACTAGACTAAACTTAATGGTAAATTAAAAGAAACACCACTTAACATCAATAAAAACTGCTAGTACCTAAGCTAAAAGTTTTCTTTGGTTGACTGTTTCATAAATATATTTTACCAAAGCTGATTTATACAAAACAGAGGAATCTGAGTGACTTAGTGATTAAGATATAAATATTTTTCAATCATAACACTTACAGGCACTCTTGATCATGTTACCAGTTTTTATGGTATCACAATGTTACATATAAGGAAATTAATAATTTACCTTTTCCAACTCTTCCATATTGCAAATCATCTGTGCACAAGTGGTGAAGATTTCTACAGCACGTGATCTTGTACGTATACCATACACCTAAGAATAAAAAAGTAACAAGTGGAAAAAAAAAAGTGAAAAAGCCTGGGTATTCATAGGAATTGTGTTCCCAATATTTACTGTTACTTAATATTCCCTTTTACAACCATGTAATCCCTTAAATACCTATCAGAATGTTTTCTAACAAAAACAGTTTGCTTTAAAAAAAAATCTGTTCAGAACCTAATTTTGTTAGATTTAAATATAACTTTTTATTTTCATAAAAACCACCAAATGATATAACACCCTCAGTTGAAAAGATTTGATTTATTAAGTTAATCAGAGATGTTAAATTATTTCAGAATTGGTATCCTGATTTTACAAAAAAGAAAACGTTTGTGGCTTTCTGTGGCAAATTAGTCTTATGCATCATATAACATATATATGTTATCCTATAACTTGGTTCCTGCACCTTTTTCCCACACAAAAGAAAGGGATCTACTAAATGATTTGTGACAAAGGCAGGTGGATTCTACTGTGTGCTTTAAAGTTCTGAGAGATTTTCTCTCAAAACCTTAATCAGGATATCCATGAAAATTCCTCATGTGAATGAGCATTCAAGAAAATCCTCCTAAATGTAATTAGTAGAGTCTCCATGGATAGTGATGCTCTCTAATCACCATTTATACATAGAGAAGAATAAGAAAGTGAAATACAAGCAGTCCTCAACTTACAACAGTTCATTTAGTGACCATTTAAAGTGACTTATGACCATTTTTCACATGACCACCGAAGCATCTCCACAGTCACATGATCAAAATTCAGGTCCTTGGCAACTGACTCATATTTATGAGGGTTGCAGTGTTCCAAGGTCATGTGATCCCCTTTTGCGACCTTCTGATAAGCAAAGTTAATGGGGAATCCATGTTCACTTAACATCTGTATTACTAACGTAACCGCAGTGATTCACTTAACAAACGGGGCAAGACAGGTCATAACATGGGGCAAAACTCAATAAATGTTTTGCTTAGCAACAGAAATTTTGGATTTAACTGTGGTCACAAGCTGAGGACTACCTGTATCCCAAGCATATTTACCCAAGATCAAGAATAACTGAACTCACTGGATTTCATCATAGTCTACGGCTATGCACATATAGATTTCCTACTGCTTGGACCTTAGCACAGAAGCCTCTATCAACCCATTTTGTTGTTGGAAACAGAAGGAAAAATTGTTTCAGTAATCCACGCATTTCTTCTTTTTTACAGTATAAATTGGATTAAACTGTATCATCCTCAGAACAGTATCAACAAATGTTTGTTGGAATGGTTAGTGAAGTCTGGTCAATAATGTCTACCCACAGCCCTTTTCCTTTCATGCTTACTGGAGATATTCTGTTTTTGGATCTGAATAGGACAAGAAGAACTCTCAAAGGACGTATCACTAAAAATACAGTAAATGTAGACATGTTAACATTTTATGTTATTCCTATGACATAGAAGAAAACAATTTTCATCCATACCTCAGCCATTGTAAAAATCTTGTACATCTCTGGAAGAATAACTGGAGCAACAAGGGGCATCTGTGTGTCTGTTACCTCTCGAGTGAACTCTACAAGATATTATACATATACACATAACATAGCTAAATTATGGTTTCCCTGACATATTTTCAAGGAATACACCCTATTTCTATGCTGTTTATCCATTTTAATAGTATATTTATGCCCAAATGGGCAAAGAAAAGAATAAAACTTTCCTTTGTAATTACCTGTAATCTAGCTCTTCTAAATAACAAATTTACTGTATTTCTAGCCTCCATTATTTGAAATTATAGATGGGGGCTTGTATGGTTCAAATCTATCTTCATACATGTATGCATTTTTTGCACAATGAAAATCATATAGCCAAGCTAAAGAGTTCTAACTGAACTGATTCATTATCTGCCTCATGAGAACCAGACATATATCCATAATTTATTATTATGTATTGAATCTCTTACATAAAAGAGCGGTGAAACTATTCTCTTATAGCCATCAGCTTCCTGGTTAACGTAAAACAGATTTACACAGACTATTATATTTGATATGAACATTCTCAGGTACTAAGAACTGCAGTCTATGAACCACTATCATCAGTAGTTGTCATTCATCCTGGTTTCTTAGATACAATTTTTAACATGTATAATTTCTATTAATATACGGTAATCTGATACATTGTTTTAAAAAATCATTTTTTGAACAGACATATCATGGGTTAGCAATCTCTAACATACAAGCCTCATACAGCCCATTAACACATTGATAAAATCTAGTTAAATTTCAAAGGCAGATGGGGTTTTTTTTGTTTCTTCCTTCCTAAATGAAGGAAAAATAGGAGGCTTTTCATGCCCACCTAACCTATACAACTTGTTCCAAATCACTATTTTTAAGAGTTTAAGGATGGGAATATGATCAGGAAACCTCTGAAAGTAAAACTGCTTCCATCCCCATCCTTAACACATAAACACATATACACACACAAATTGCATTCCATACCACTTCCAACCTTTTAAATCTGAAAAGGAAATGAAATACAGTATTTTGGCCAAATTGTGTTCTAATCATTTGAATGTTTCCCATCCCTGACATACAAATGACACAACGTGATCCAACAGAGGCAGATTTTCTAGAGTTCCAGTGCCATTTTCCTTTTGTTTCAATTGTAGAAATAAAGATCATGTCACACTGGATATCTAATGCCAGATTAATTAGTGACCGTCTATTAAGGAAAATATTATTTCCTAATGATTTAATGCAATGACATATTTTGTTGATAATTATATACCCCAATACTGCACAACTTTCATAAAAGGCTAGAGTGTCAAAAATCTTTGTTTATATTAAAAACACTGTACTGTGTACTTTTACTACAACTACATCAAAATAGGAAGTATTTTCTATCTTAAAAATCAAAGCAAAAAGCCAAGCCAAGGTAGTAGAATTATCCAGCTAATAGCATATAAGACACAAATACCTGTAAGCACCCGCATAGCTCCATGTACTGCATTTAGATCCCCACTGACCAGCATTTCCATCAAGAGATTAAAAAGTTCAGGCCAAGCTTCAGGCCAGTCCCAATGTGCTATTGCTGAAACTGCATAAGCAACGCTTGAACGAACTTTGCTAATTGATTCCCTCAATCCACTGGGGAGCAGTTCCCTAATGGCAGCTTTTGCCTGTGGAGGAAAAAAGAGATGAACTTAGAAACAATGTCTGCCCAGAACAGACATTGCCATCTCATTACTAATCAAAGATTATTAAATACCTGGAAAAAGGTGTCCTAAGGAAACATTGCTCTCTGATTTTAAATGTCCTTTAAACTGCATAAAAAGGAAATACAGTTTTCTTTCTTCTTCTGCACTTGGGAATTGTATAATAAAATTTTTAAAAACAGGCATTACCCTTTCTGTAGTTTCAGGAGGTCTAAACTTGTCTGATTGCGAACACCAGTGAGTTTCCACGTATTGTTTCAAAATCACAGATGCTAGCTATGAATAAAAAAAATAGAATAAAGATTCCCAGATTTATTATTTCATATGATCTTTCATTTCTTCAAAAATTCAAAGAACAGACATGACTGGTTTTAGTTACATAGGAATGCTGCTTTTTAGGCTCTAAAGTAAATATTAGTCATTATTTAACAAATTATACCTGCCCAGAAGACTGCATTACATTATATCATGAAACAAGATATAACTTGAAGCTGACAGAGACAAGAAACCTTTTACAAACACATACAAAGATTTATTTAATGCTAATATAAAATTATTTTTAAAAATTCTTTATTACATAGTTAAATGAAAGAATATTTATATGCTTGAACTTTATTGATAACAATTGTCTATTGTCTCATATCTGTATTTTAATATGACTGACTTGACATTAAGATTTTTTTATTGTAACGAAATGTAGCCCTATACTTAAGGGGCTAGCTAGCCTATTTAATTTTACCTTAACCATTTAAATGTGAGCTAATGTATTCACTCTGGTCTGCCAATTCTAATTCAAGAAAGTCTTAAGTATGACACATAACTGTGAGTTAAACTAAGTCTAAACAGAGCTTTCTGGAAACTGACTCCTGAGCAATGCCAGCATATTTTGGGTCAGGCTATTTGTGGGATTGGCTATTGCTGCAGCTGCCAAAAAAGCCAACACAGTGCTAGGCTGCATTAACAGAGGGATAGAATCAAGATCAAGTGAAGTACTAATACCAATTTACAATGCCTTGGTAAGGCCACACCTGGAATACTGCATCCAGTTTTGGTCACCACAATGTAAAAAAGATGTCAAGACAAGATGTCAAGGGTACAGAGAAGAGCAACAAAGAAGATTGGGGGACTGGAGGCTAAAACATATAGGGAATGGTTGCTGGAATTGGGTATGTGTAGTTTAACGAAGAGAAGGGTGAGGGGTGACATGATAGCAGTGTTCCAATATCTCAGGGGCTGCCACAAAGAAGAGGGAGTCAAGCTATTCTCCAAAGCACCTGAAAGCAGGACAAGAAGCAACGGATGGAAACTAGTCAAGGAGAGAAGCAACCTAGAACTAAGGAGAAACTACCTGACAGTTAGAACAATTAACCAATGGAACAACCTGCCTCCAAAAGCGGTGAATGCTCCAACACTGGAAGTTTTTAAGAAGAGACTGGACAGCCATTTGCCTGAAATGGTATAGGGTTTCCTGCCTGAGCAGGGGGTTGGACTAGATGACCTCCAAGGTCCCTTCCAACAACAACAACTTCTTCTTCTTCTTCTTCTTCTTCTTCTTCTTCTTCTTCTTCTTCTTCTTCATCATTATTATTATTATTATTATTATCTCCCATTATTTCTGCTCACCCCACCAGACGTAGTAGGGAAGGCTCCAGGTCTTTTCCATCAACAGTGCCAATATGTTGGACTTAGGAGTTGTGCCTTCCTTGTGACAGCATTTGCCTTGTGGAACCTCCAGAAATCCAGATGGCCCTGTTAACCTTCCATAAAGCATTTGACCCAGGAGATTAGGTAAACTCTACTGGCAGGACTCTTTGTGTGAGTTATTTTTCTTTTATCTTTGGCATTGCCATCTAGAGGGTTAACTATTGCTTTAAACTTGCTACCCGAATCACGTGAGATGAGTGGCCATATTAATCAGCTGATAGATAGATAGACAGACAGACAGATGTTGGGCTAGAGCATTTATTTGGTTTCATTTTATACAAGCTTTATTTTTATTTTATTAAAAAAATATTTTCCAAATTAAAACAGATTTGTACTAGTTTGGACAGTGAAATTGCCTTGCTTGCCCAGACTGAACCTATAGTGCAAAGAAATCAACTCATTCTCTCCAGTTTTAGCTATTAGCATAATGCACTAATACACAGAAAATTGTTCAATATATAAATTGTTTAAATCTTTTGTACTGATTATTTGGAATGACTGACCTGACGAATAGCCAGTGCGCCTTGGGGATCTACAGTTAACTCTGCCAAATGAACACCAAATTCTGAAATGGAAAAAATAAAAATCGACACCCTAAGGACCAATAATAAAGCACCATCAATTCATGGGTCATGTAATGGTAAAGAAATTATAGTATAATGACTTTATTCACAACCCACTCTTTATTATTTATGCAATTCATTCCCTACAGTTTTTGTCTGATTTTATGACTGTTCCCTATTGTTCGTATGACTTTTTTTCACCTCATAGACAATAAAGAAAGCTTACAGAAAACAGAATAGAAACAGTATCTATGAATTATTTAAGGAAAGTAATGCTTTCCCACGTGAGGAAATATTCTTCAATGCTGAACAAATCATGAAAGAAAAAATATCTTCAATGATATAACATCCACAGTCATTAACTAAAAAAACCCCTAAGCTATATAATCAATCCTTGAGATGAAACAGCAGCAGTAATGAATTTTCTTACCCAGTCTTTCCCAAATGGACATCCTGCA
This sequence comes from Vipera berus, assembly GCF_964194415.1. Lineage (NCBI taxonomy): Eukaryota > Metazoa > Chordata > Lepidosauria > Squamata > Viperidae > Vipera > Vipera berus. The sequence continues at coordinate 34,621,421 of NC_138204.1, forward strand.
ATTGTATTGGACTAGTGGTATTTTTAGTGCATATTAAGGCTCTATATTTAAAGCATATGCTTTTAGAAAAAAGGAAAAAATGGTACTTCATGGGCAAGTACATATATTCACTGAGAATGTAATTCTAAATATAGATTTCATTTATTTGGTGTTTACCCTGACTTTCAAGGGTAGATCTTTTATCAGAGTTTTTAAAAAAATAATATAGTAAAATTACAACCAAAGAACAAAAGCACATAATAAATAATTCCTCCAATTTTAAAATTGTATTGCTACATTCTTATTACATGAGTGCATAGAAAACAGAAAAACCCAAATTAAAACAAATCAAAGTGGATTATTTCCTGGTTGAAAGTGTTTACAATAATCTGCTGAAATTCATGTTAAAATTATGAATATGTTATCAGTAATTATCCTATAGTTTTTAGATTTCAAGATAGCTAATGTGTAGCCATATAGGTCCTATCATAGGAACACATTCTTGACAAACTAGTAAAGCTCTAAAATCTATAATCAAATTGCTGTCCAATTGTGCTCATTTCCATTTCTTAGTCAAGGGAACCAGCACTGTTCAGACACTTCAATGGTCATGCGGCCAGCATGACTACTGTATGTAAAATCAACTATAAATATCCAAAACAATTTTTGATTTTGATCTTATTTGCTAAGTATATTACAATTTTCACAACTATGTTATCATTTTTTATTCATAAAATCTCTGAAAGAATAATTCAGTTCTATAACTGCTGTTCTTTAAAAAGAATCAGGTGATAATAAGGATAACAACTGCATGCATGAATCACCAAACACACAAGTTTTGTTGAACAAATTTGTTTTGTTGAACAAATAATCTCAAGAATCATATTTTCAGGAATACTCACACTCAATAATGAAAAGCAAACCATATACTTAATTCTGATACATAGACTAATGTCTCCTTCTTTCCTCAAATAATTACTACTACTATGCTTAATTTATTCTATTGGTTTTAAATATACCAAGTAATGAGTAAGGTAAAAAACAACACAGCACATTTTTTTTACATCATGGAAAATTTTGTCACCGTCTGCATTTGTACAAGGTTTGTCAATCTTCACTTGGCTCCTTCAGGCTGAGTAAAACTGATTTATCTAGTGTGTGCCATCTGAAAGAAATGACTAGCATTTCCCCATTTTTGTGAGGTTAAGAGGATAGTACATAGTGTTTCAATTGCAGCCAATGTGTCTGCACCCTACCCCACACAGGTAAGTGTCTCCTGTTATTTTTTCCAAGTGATTGTGAAAACTGAAGTCTTTCAGGGAGCATTTGGAGGATGATTAATTCCATCACTGGACTCCTATAATGGATATTCCCGTTTTTATCCCACAGTAAACCAATCTGTTAGATAATGCATGTCATGCATTCTGAAAAGTTCTTTATAACTGCTGGAGCAAGTTATCAATAATGTATTTATACTTGTATTTCTAGTTTTAATATAATACAAATGTAAATTTAGTGAGCGAATACAATATATTTAACATACAGCTCAAAAAAATAAATTACCTAGTTAGAAATAGCAGAACCATTTGATAGCTGTTGTGAACATATAAATTAGATATACCAAAGTTTCTGTGGTTATGCTATGCCATTACATAAAAACACCATGCTGTACAATCAGATTGCTAATAAAAATGGAAACGTGACATGTCTTTAACAATGTGTACAGTATTATGGAAGGGACACTATGCAACTTCATTATTGTTCCATCTACCTCTATTATATGTGTTTGCACACACATCATGCTGCAATTTTAGGATTTTTTTCTGTTTCTTTAATTAGTTACAATAGTTTAGTCTGGGAATTGGAAGGCAACAGTTTTTGCGACTAACAAATTTTATTAAGAGGCAAAGTTAAATTAGCTAACTTTTTATATCTCATTTTATCAGATGCAAACGGGGTAGAATGTTCTAGGATATAAATTGGGATGAATTAACGGGAAGGCAGGCAGCTTGGTTATACAAATGCAGGTTGTATGAGAGATCTGGGGTTAGTGTAACCTTAGCTCGTTTCTTTTGTGGCTTAGTGTGTCGTGCAAACCAGATCAACGTAAGATTATGATTCAAGATATTATGCAAATCCAGAAAAAGGGCTAATTCAGTTACCAAGTTAAGCATACTGTATAAATATCTAAGACAATTTTTTTCAGGGGGGAAAAAACTGGAATAGGAACCTGCTATTTCCAAGATTGTGGGGAAAAGAAATGATTGGCTACCGGATCCTGAAATGAACCCGGAACCCCAAAAAAAAAAAGAGGCGAGTTCTCCCTCACTTCACTTTCCCTTTCAGGAATCACTCGCGCCCCGAACGGGGATCTCTCGCTCCACCCTAGCTTGAGGCAACAGCATTTGTCCTCGCCGAAGTAAAAAGGGGAGGTCAGCTACCACTGCAAAGACTCGAGGCTCAGAAGGCCAAAGCCCACAGCCGGACCCCGCGGCCTTCTGTCCTAGAGCCCAGACAGTACCTCCAGCTCCGGTATACTTACCCTCCGTTACCTCCAGCACCTTCACTTGCTCCTCAGCTGCAGCCCGGACGCCCTGTACTGGACAGAGGATCCCGTTCAGGGTCTCCACGAGGGCTTCTTTCAGTCCCTGAGCCACGGGTCCAGGCCCGCCGCCCGCCACCGCTCCCGACATCCCGCCGTATCCGCCAGGCTGCCCCGCGCTGGGCGGGAGGAAAGGCACGCAGGAAGCCCCGTGGAAGAGCGAGAGAGAGAGAGAGATTAAGAGAGGGAGGGAAGGAAAGAGAGAGAGAGTGAGAGAATGTGGAAAGAAAAAGAGGCGGCACCGGAGGGTCGCGGGTGGTGCCGCCACGCGCCAAACGTGTCCGCAACGACGCGCTCTCCGAGAGCGACGCCTGCAAAAATCAGAGCCGGAAAGATTCCTGAAGAGCGCCCCTTGAGGCTCTTACATGCGCATTAAAAAGAGCTTAAAAATCGCCCGAGTTTTTTATTCTGCCTCGAAAACGGCTCTCCACCAATTATTGCATGGTAATATGCTAGCTCAGGGGTAGGCAACCTCGGCTCTTTTGTGACTCATGGACTTCAACTCCCAGAATTCCTGAGTCAGCTGACTCAGGAATTCTGGGAGTTGAAGTCCATGAGTCACAAAAGAGCCGAGGTTGCCTACCCCTGTGCTAGCTAGATCAGGGGTCTTCAAACTTGGCCCTTTTATGACTTGTGGACTTCAACTCCCAGAATTCCTCAGCCAGGCACGTTGTCTGAGGAATTCTGGGAGTTGAAGTTCACAAGTCAAAAGGGCCAAGTTTGAAGATCCCTGATTTAGACTGTTCAAAGTTAGAAGAGCACTAAAAAAGTGACTTATGACCATTTTTCACACTTACAACCATTGTAATATCCATGTAGTCAATGTGATCAAAATTAAAACGTTTGGCAACTGTTTTTTATTTATGACAGTTGCAGTGTCATGTGAACAGCTTTTTGTGAGTTTCTGACAAAGTCAATGGGGAACCCAGATTCACTTAACTGTTGTTATTAACAACTGCAGTGATTCACTTAAGAACTGAGGCAGGAAAGGTAATAAAATGGGGTGAAACTCACTTAACAAATGTTTCACTTAGCACTATAAATTTTGGTCTCAGTGGTGTTCATAAGTCCAGGACTACCTGTAAAAGACACTGATTGTAACAAAGCTGCTGTTAAGGATGTGTGCGTATAGTGAATTGCAGACCCATTTAATCGAATTCATAGGCTGAGCAAAATTTCCTCTGATTAGAAGTGATCACCTGGGAATGCTGGGCCTGTTGGCTACATTGGTAGTAGGCAGAGGTTTAAAAGCATTTTTATTCCGACCCCTACTTAATGTCGGCCTAACAATTGTTTAAATCAATTGTCAGAAACTGAAATCTAAGAAGCTATGTGGGATCCAATTATTTTGGTCTTTTTCAGTAGCCCACTGAAAAAATTGTCCGTTTGTTTACCTCAGAATTCTATAACATGAGGTCCTCTCCTTAGATGAATTATAACTCCCATTGTCCCAATTAACAAGTCTTACACTGGAACTATATTCCAACCCTGAACAGACTTGTGTTTTAAACACAGGGAAATGTCTTCCCTTTGCTTACAAATTGGCCTGAAAACAATAAAAAAAAGGAACACACAGCATTTCAGACAGATTGGTACCTTAATTATATGGCTCTATTCCAAAGTAGTTACTGTATATAAAGTTATATAAAATTGCAGTGTTAATTCGCAAGTCGTGTTTTAAAGGCCCATTTCAAAACTTTGAACGTCAGCTGACTAGCAATAAAACAGACTCTTGATTGCACATCACTACAAACCATGGTACAATTTGGTGTTGGCTTGGGTGTTATGTATTCTTGCTAATATGATTTCTAAATAATGGTTATGGCTTAGAGAATATAGGATAAACTTAGGTATTGGTATGATAAAGAGGCGTCTGTTTCTTTTTAATCTTTAGTTATTTGGTCACCAAAATCATCATTAGTGATTCTCTTGCTGGCCAGGCCTGACAAAGTATAAACCCAAGACATTACTATCTATGGAAATCCTCTTGATATTTTTCCAGAAAGTAAAGCATGAGTTACTAATTTGACTACTGATCAGTCCTGCTTAAATTGATGGGACTATTGTGATTCTTTTTCCTTATGCTATTTGCAGCCTTAAGATTACATGTGTAAAATTACTTTTCATAAGCAATGAAACTATTTCAGACTGAATTATCTGGTACTTTTAAAAAATGTCCTTTCCAGTTTTACCTTTCCCCTTCCTAATTAACAGTGAGCTATGATAGAGCGCTGATAGGACCACACTTGAGTCGAAGGCAGAAAGATGATGTGTTGGGCTGCAGGTTGGCATCTGCCTGTTGCCCATTTCACAAAGTAATGTGGCATATGGAAGATGGTGGGAAAATGAATGGCTCCACTTGTACATGCTGTGTACTTGAAAAATAAGGATAGAAGAGCTACACCTCGTATTCCTTGAGCATCAGAGCTTGCTTTCCTTATACAGATGGGAGTGTCCCAAACACTCTTTCTACCAAAAAGAAGGCTGCAGCCAGATGATGACTGACATGGTATAGAGGAAATATTATATAACTAGATATATAGATGGCTAATAACTCTCATCAATGAATAGATTTAGTTTATTATCTACTTGCATTTTACGTAGCCCTCTTGATTTGTCCTGATTTTTTTTAAATGAAAAATGAGAGCAACCATAATGGAATGTATGGTGTATGTGGTGTATGGATGTTTAACATTTAATTTTTCTTGCTGATTGAGAAGATGTAGTAATCCAGGGGTTTCCTGAAGGAAATAAGATTTTATAAAGAAAAAAGTAAAAATAGTAATGTCTCTCTCCTTATCCTCATACACATTCTTCCTTCCAGAAAGGTTGTTTTCCCAACTCTTTTCCATATTTCAGGAGGATATGATTAAGCACTGAAAGGATTTTATAGTAAAACTAAAATTCCATTGGGTGATAACTTTCAAATTTTGTTTTTTATCAGCATCCTTATGGTCAATACTCAAGCAGTTCATTCAAAATTCTGCAATATGTGTCCCCTTACACAAATACAGAGAATCAGAGAGACTTTTTACAGTAGTATTATCCTGCCTCAAGCAAATAAGTATTTCTTTGTAGCGATCACAAAATTAATGTTTTCCCTTTGAAATAGTGCTGCTCTGGAAGAGCTTAGGAGTATCAAATACTTGGTAAAATGAATAAATAAAATGTTCTAATATTGATTGTACATTTTTATATTTATTTTCTTTATTGATGCAATAGGATTTTTCCTTTGCCAGACCCTTCACCCCCCAGGACTAGAAGCAATTTTCTTTCCCTAAAAAAAATTAAGATGTCTTGACATCACAGCTTAAAAATAGTATTGCTTGAGAACTAAAATATTAATAGAATTGAAGAATGACTACCTTGGATTTTCAAAGTGCTGAATCTCTAAAATATTTAATAGCCACTTTCATAAATACTATCACTTCAAAGTGCATAGAATTTGTGGAAGAAACAAATCTCTAAATTAGAAATTACATTTTTTTTTCCAAGATGTTGTTTATGGGGATGTGACTAAAATAGTATTCCTGTGTGGCAATAATAGTACAGGGTTTAAATCTTTTGCCTTTTCTGTTGTTTATCAGTTTTTAGCATATTCACATATTTCTTGCATTGTTGGAAAGTTCCTGCTCTCAACAATCTAGTAGCTCAGATTTCTTAAGTGGCAGTTTTATCTCTGCTTTTCACCTCAGATGAATGGATCACAGCTGCTACTTGAATAGTTTGTGTCCCAGTTGGGTAGAAGCTGCTTACTTACAGGTCAGTATAAAGTATGAAGACACCAAATAATAAGAGGAAGAAGACAAGCATATTTCATGCACACGGATGCAGAAAATATAATCCAATATAAGCAGGAGAAATTGAGCTCTAAAATGCTGCAATAGTAGTACAAAGCCTTTAATATAATTAGGAACGACATCTGATGAGATTTCTTTCCTTATAAAAGTGCATTCATCTTAGGTTTTAGATTTAACATTTGCCATAGATTTGATCCTATTGTATATATATTATATGTTGTTTTTAAGAGTTAAAAAATTAAATCTTTTTTTAAAAAACACTACTTTTCAACTGGATTATAAATATTACTAACAAATGCACTCATCTACTAGTAAAAAATTTTTCTCCAAAATTAGTCCAATGCTTTCAAAGGATAACAAAGCTTTTTAGTTATGTGCAAGTATCCATTTTATCTTTGCTCCTTGGTTTACTCTTAGACATTTTTCTTTTAGTTATTATTTAATTTGTATATGACCCAACTTCCGATGATTCTGGGAGGGCCACAAAAACATGTATAAAACAATAAAACATAGAAATAAAAGAAATATATGGCAAAAGCAGAAACAAATGCACCCACTCCTTAAAAATAGCTACACCCTTCTTAGCCAAGTGTCTGGGTGAGGAGTCATCTTCAAAGCCCTCCATAAAACACCAGTAGAGTGAAAAGTCACTCACCTCTTGGGAGGGATCCTCATTCCAAAGGACAGATAATGTGACAAAGAAGGCAGGCTTCCAGGTCCTGATAGGTGGAATTGTTTAATAGAAGGAACCTGGAGAACATCAACACTGCTGATTGACACTGCAGCCAGATAGATATTAGAAGAGATAGATGGTTCCTCAAGTAATCAGATCATATGCCATTTAGTGCTTTATAGGTAACAACCAGCATCTTCAATTACACCCGGAAACAATGATGTTCCAAAGGAATACTGAAGTATGCTTATTATTCCCTGTGCTGCTGCATTCTGGACAAGTGAATCTTCTGGGCGGTCTTCAAGAATCACCCATGTAGAACACATTGTAATAATCAAGCAATAGGATAACCAGGGCACAAGTGGCCATCTGAACAGCATCCTAATTTGAATACAATAAAATTAGTGCACCAGATGAAGCTGTGCAAAAGCTTCCCTGGCGACAGCTACAATTTACTAATTAAGCAGGTAGTATGAGTCCAGGAAGGTCCCCAGATTGTGTATCCAAGATTAAAGGTGGAACTTGCTAAGATTTGGGTAGCCCAAATACCACAGCCTCCAAGCACTGAGACAGAATCTTGAAAGCTTCTTTTTCTTCTTCCATTGCATTTATATCCTACATTTCCTTTGAAAGTTCCCAGCCGTATATATATAGCAATATCATTTCATTATCCCCAAATCAACCAAAGGGTAGATTGGCCTGAGAGTGAGTGAATGGCCCAAAGGCACCAAGTAAGCAATATAAATAGGTAAAGATTTGAACCTGTATCATCTTATACCTCTACAATACCTTAATTCAGGGGTGTCAAACTGCCGGCCCATGGGCCGGACGCATCATCAGGAAACTGCGCCCACTCTATTGCTGGCAATGGAGAAAAAGCTCTGATACGTTATGCAATGTCATGTGATGTCGTGAGTTTGACATGTCTGCCTTAATTCCTTATTTTGTTCCTTACACTTTGAATGTTTTTCTTAATGAACAATGCAGCAATTTTTCTTCTCCCACATTATATTCAGATAGGACTACTGATCTAACACAGCCTGTTTCTAAGAATCATTTACCTGATCTTAGCCATATTTGTGTCTACTATAGGTAAGAACCATCACAAAATTGTAAAAGATTGTCCACATATTTGTCACAAAATAACAAACTACCAGGTTTGTCCCAAACGTGACCTACAAGGAGTCTTGTCTGTTTGATTTTTTAAAAATAATAAGGCTTTCCAGGATGAAAAAAGAGTAATTAATCTGAATATGCAGCGGCATAGATGCTTTTAAAAAAATATGTGAAAAAGTGCCATAAAAGTGGCTGCAATTCAACTTCTCTTAAGACACCAGTGTTGAATTTTGTAACATAACCATTTGTTTATTCCACAATATAAACTGCAACATTTGATACAAGCTACCAAAAAAGAAAAAGCCAAAATACAGCTGTGGGCATTACTTTACAGAGCTTTCTTGTTTCCTACATCACTAGTGTCATCAGTGATACTAGAACCTAAACATTTGCTTTCTGTACATTAACCAATGCTAAAAGCACCAACACGCTGTTTGGAATTATAATTCCAGTCACTGAAAGCAGACACAGAAGTTATTGCTCAGATAAATAAATCTAGTCTACAAAATCAAAATGAAAAAAATCTAACATTTTTAAAAATGTTCAAGAGTAAACAGGGATTTCTTCAAAAAGAGAGTTATGGGGATGTTTAGTGCACTGCTTTGCATCTAGACAGAGCTGATTTAAGTGTGCTGGTAAATTCCAAAGAGGTAATTGAATTCTATACATGAAAAGGTGCACATCTTGATGCCTTCCAAACAGGCGAAAACCCCGGACCAAAAGAGTCAGCATTTCAAACCTTAATAACCACAAACAGTTTAAAGAATAAAAATACAAAAGTGTCAAATTGTTTTAAGTCTGAAAAAATGATCCCATGAGGACAGAAGTAGCACCATTTGCAATGTGGCTTTAAAACCAGCCCAGTGGCTTTATGGAGAAAAATATCATTTTCTCTTCTACAGTCCTGAATGCTCATCAAATTATTTACTTTCAGTATGGAGAATCTTTTCTGGTACAGCTTGTACAAATATAGTCTTCTTTTTCTGCCATCTCTGGAGAAACACCCACGCACACTTGATGAAACCACTGGTTGCAGCAGCCATCACACTGGACCCAGTCCACCTAGGCAGAAAAAAATCCAGAAAAGTCCTCAGTATGTAGCATTATTATATATGTTGGTTAACAGTCAAAATTTCAACAATATATGTCATGCTATCCACCAGGCCTAGTTCTGAATACTATGTCTTAAGAAAGAGGTAGATAACTTAAGATCCTCCAACAGTATAGAAAACAAAATGCTAATTTTCTATAGATGTAACATGAACCATGTGGGAGGATTATTATTTAAGAGACTTAAATCATTCTAATGGTCTTAAAATGTGAGATATAGATTACAGATGAATGCGAGAAGAAACTTGTTGATGATAAAAGTAGCTTAACAATGAACTAGCTACCAGGATAGCTGGTTTTGCCCTTCCAACGAAAATTTGTGAACAGATGGGACAGTTGTTAAAAAATACCTTAACTCTGAATTCCTTTAATTAAGTAGGGCAATGGAATAGATATCCTTGTATTATGTATTTTTTTATTCCATTTACTCCACAAGTGTTTGTTTCAATTTACCTCATCACCTTCAGGCTGTAGGCAGTTGACAGCTGGACAAATGGCATTCTCATCTTCAGAGTCTTCCTGTTCAGAGAATGACATTTCTGAAAAAAGCAACTGACTTTCGCCGATATGCTGGATGCCAAGCAGCCCCTCTCGTTCTAATTTGCTCAGCTCCCTCAAATGAGTCAATTTCATTTTTTTCTTGTTTGGATCTATTTTTCTTACTCTTGCTCTCATCTCACTGCAGAAATTCTCTCTTTCAAAGCGTCTCTTCAGCTTCTTTTCCATAGAACAAATTCCATCTCTCTTTCCTCGACAATCATTCTATAAGAAACATATTTACATTAAATACTATGTTAACCATTTCTTATGCTTATTTTTTATGCAGCAATTCTCTGTGTACAAGAACCACATTTGTAGCAATGTACTTAACTTTGGATAATTATAAAAATAATCTGTACATTGTCTTGTTGTATAGCTTTACAATGTCTTTTTCTTAGTGTTTATGTAGGCTTGAATTAATAAAATTTTATTTTAAAAATTTGGGAAAGGGATAGTGTATTATTTGGAAAGTGTGGATTCTCCTTTTAACCAGTATTTCCACTGGTTAAAAGCCAATAACCTTTCTTTTGGCGAGAGATGTATCTTCACTATAGCAAAGTTTATGTCTCATGGAAAGCCCTGGGGCCACAAGTGGTATTTAACTTTTTCCAGTATCTCTTAATAATGGTCTATCTTGTTTATATCACCAGACACCCCTTCCTCCTCTACCTTCATAATGCTTTTGTTTGCCTGCACTGAACAATGAAATATTGGCTGGCATCTTCTAAATTCTACAGAAAAATTCTACAGGAACATGATGGTCCCTCTTCATTACAGCCACCTCCACAGAAGGTCAGGAAGCACAATGGTGCTGTTGAGGGATATATAAGAAGAGTGACATAAATCTCTGGTGGAGTCTTCCTGGTGGCTGGTAAGCATGATAAAAAGAGAAAACTAATAACAATAATGTCTGCATTAATTTAGTTCTCCTATTAAGAGTAGGAATAGTAAAAAATATTCTTAAGGAAGTATCTGTGGATCCCACTGCTCTCACAATGACATGCTGAGGAATGAGCTGAGAGCTGAAATGTACGACTGGTACAGTTCAAAAATTACCATGGATACATTGATATGTATACACTGATTAGCCACATCCACAATGCTTGTGGCACTTTTTTTTAACATTCTGGAAATGCCCTTGATTACTCTTCACTTCTTCTAGAACAAGTAAAATATTTTTTTAAAAAAACCTACTCTTCCAGAAACTGTGCCCAAGCAATGCTACAGTTTCTAAGAGTCTAGTCCAATACTTACTTTTTCACTTGTTGGTCCTACTAATGACTTTTGCTTTGTAAATAAGATCTCATATAGTTCTTGTATTTCAGGTAGTGATACTTGTAGTAATTGGGCTTCCATCAATAGCTCATTCAATTCTGTACTTATAGCTACAACAAATCCAAGATGGATTTTTTTTAATTCTCCAGAGGTGACAAAGGAAATTCATTTTACAAACACTTATATTTGTATAAAAATACACACACCTATGTACATTTATATATTGTCCATAAATATTTGATTTATGACCACAAAATCAAAAAGATTCAAAGCAATCAGCATTAAAGTGTGAATAAAAAAAATCATACAAAAAATGCCAAAATTAAACGTTAAGAAGCATTTCCAGCCATTCCTTATAAATTATCACTCAGCAGGATCACAAAACACCTTAGATATGGCCTATCCAAAAAGGGTCTAAGACAACCCGTGGCCAACTCATCAGGGTGATCTCACTGTGGCCAAATTGCCATGGGACAACTTGCCGTGGTTAATTCACCATGGGCAAACTCACCAGGGGAAAAACTCAACGTGATGTTATCTGTCACTATTTCTTTGACATTTTCATTTTTGTCCATTTCCACAAAAATGGAAATAATGTCAGAGAAACAGTTGTGGATAACATTGCATTGAGTTATCCCATGGAATTGTCCTGAGGCGAGATGTCCCATGGCAAATTGGTCGTGGTGAGTTGGCCACAGCAAGTTGGCCGTGGTGAGTTATCCCATTCTGGTCCAAAAACTAGGTCTTCAATGCTTTTCTAAGATAGAGTAAGGTAGCCAAATGGATCTCTAAAGAGAAATAGTACTCTCAGAGGCAGGAGTGTCAACAGAAAAGGCATGCCTCTTGAGATGTATTTATTTATTTTATAACTGAATAAGATGGTCCTGTTCTAAACAACTCTGGACAGTGTACAATAGAATTCATCATATAATGCATTTTAAAGCCATAAAAATTCCCAACCATTAAAAGACAAGCAAATATGCAAGAGCCAGCAGCTTCTTTAACTGGGGACACAGCCAGGTTTTCTGAGTATTTTTAACACAACCAGAGTGGGGACCAAATATATCTTGGGAGGGATAGTATTCCAAGGGCAGATGTTGTGACAAAGGTACGGTATATCCTTCCTAGCCTCCATCAGATAGGGTTATTTTACTGAAAGGGCCTGGGGCACACCCATGCTATCAGATCTTATAGGACTGTAAGAGACATGAGATATCTCATAATGTATTTAGGATTTTATACTTCAATACCAGGAAGTAAAAATACTTACTATGAAGGGGGATGCAATTTTGTCCTGTAGAAAAAGGTGAATGTAAATGCATTGATCTGTTATTCCACTCATGAGGCAATGAGAAAGATGTGGCACCAATTGTCTGTGAAACCTGATTTTTAAAAAAATTAAATATTTTTTCTTGTAATAGTCTATAAACATAAATGTCTAATAAATTGATATGTACAGTATTATTGATTAAATCAGAATTGTCTACTTCATACTTTACCTTTAGAAAGTTACATTTTTGTTCCTATTCATTTTGGAACCAAAATACGCAATACAATTTTAAAAGAAAATTAAGTCTTTACAAGAAAATCAGTAATAGCACATTTGATTAAGAAGTCAGGAATTTAACCAATTTAATTATTGTTTCCAAGTAGTTTGATGTAAAGCATAAAGCTAGAGTTATTAAACCAAGAAAATAACAAATCATTCTAAAAATAAGCAATATAGGGGAGAGAGAGGATTATCTATAGTATTTATTGTTTAATTTTAGTCTCTCTCTGTCCCTCCCTCCCTCCCTCTTCTATATAGAAGGGGGGTATTTATTCATGTGTGCCTAATGTTTTTAAGCTGCTTCAGTTGTCACTCTAATCAGTAAATAGATATATCCATTTCACAAATAAGATTAAGCTTCTAAAACAAAAAAAATGTTATAAGGATTGTGATTTGTGCAGGTATGAAGAAAATGTCTTCTACACTAAAGTTTGCCTCCACCAAAAGATATAGTGCAGAGAAAACTATAGTAAAACAACAATCAAATACATAATTAACAGAATTGAACTACATTCCCCATTATATTGAAAAGGGCCTGCCTAAACAGATATGCAATACAAATTTATAATTATATAAATGGTGTGGAAAGAGGAGTATCAATTTTTTACACCAATATCAAAACTTGAAATTATTTAATAATTTTATTAATTTACATTCAGGACAGACATGAAAAAAATTACTTTAGACCAGGCCTGCACAACATACAGCTTTCATCAAGCAGACTTTTGTAGCCCTCTAGCATTTTTTTAAAATATAAATTCACCACTACTTCCACCATTGAAATATGCTACTCAGTACCTCCAGGCCTCATTGCTACCACCAGATCCAATGCTGCTAATCTCCTAACCATAGAACAACTGACTGGCATACCAATTATTCTTTTGCAGCCTGCAATGATTTTCAATTTATTAATGTAGCCCTTTCCTCTCTACAAGTTGTACAGGCCTGTTTTACACTATGAATAATTACTTTTATGGAATCAATGGCATAAATAATCATACACTTAGATTACATTAAAAGATAATTAAACTGAGAAGACATCTATCAATAGCTATTACCAAGGATAACAATCAGGGAATAGTTAATGAAAACCAATTACTCAAGGAAGGGAGCAATATAAATTGCTTCTGCATCTTATGCATAGATATCACCACAGATCACTAGGAAAAACACTAGACAGACTTTGCTCTGAATTAGTCCTTTTTTATATTATTCTTCTTTTCCTTCTTTTTCCAAATTCCCATTCCCTCACACCCTAAGACAGTCAGCTGATTTGGTCCAAGATTGACTGAGTTTGAGATTGACTGTCTCAAGTAACATCAGAATAGCTGATTGAAGAGTATTCTGAAAGTCCAAAGTAAAGGGATGTTTATACACAGTTTCATAACAACCAAGCAGATCGGGGGAAAAAACAATCCAAGGAAAAATTATCTATTCACTTCTATATGGGAAGATTTTTGACAATGACATCAAGTAGCTGAAATCTGTAGGTAAACTGGTAAAGGGCAATATTCATGGACAAATGTACTAACAGTTAATAAATATATATATATGAATCAAGACCAAATACTTAAAATAGCTTGAAATACATCGATAGCATTTTATCTGAATAGCAATTTATCAAAATTTAATACTGTGCAACTATATTTATTATTGGATCAGGCATGTGCATCCATTTAAATACACACTATACCCATATACTGCACTGTTGAGTTACTGAGGATTTCATTTATCATCAGACAAATACGTTAAATAATTGGCCACTGTTTATTCTGAAGAAATAGAGAATCCTCACAGCTGTCAGTTCAGCTATTTGTTTCAAGAGCTACACTTCTGGTTAAGGCCTCCAGAAGGTGGCATGCAGTAGAGTCCAAGCTGTGGTTAATACCTTATTGCAAGACAGAGTGAAGCCATATTCCCTGAAGGACATGGTTGTGCACTACCTTCTTAAGAGGTCTTTTTTGAACCTTCAAGCATCTGTCATCCAGTCTCCAATCTTCCCTACTTACGGAAGGCTGCATTGATAATACGAACTCAGCTTCAGAGGACTCTAGATCAGACATGTCAAACACGCGACGTCACATGATGTCGCGCAATGTATTAGCCTTTTCGCCATTGCCAGCAATGGGGTGGGCGTGGCTTCTGGATGACGCATCCGGCCCATGGGCCAGCAGTTTGACACCCCTGCTCTAGATGAAATGAATTATCTGCACCATTTTCACTTTGTTTTCAAGCTGAGTTACAGTAATGAAACAGCACTGTTCCCTCTTATGGAAGACCACTAGAGGACTCAAGATAGGCCCTCCTGGATCTCAACAGTTTTCAAAGCCATCGACCATATTATCATTCTGGCCTGGTTTCAGGGGTTGCGGGAAGCATTATTTTCCAGTGGTTCTCTTCCTTCCTCCATGGCCAGTTCCACTTGGAATCAGAATCAGAAGAGAGAGGTCCAAGTCCTTGCTTTGTAGGATGCCTCAGAGTTCCGGTCTGTTCCTATTTAAAATCTATATGCAACTACTAGGTGAAGTCATCCATTGGCAAGAAGCTAAATATCATCAGTATAATTAATATATAATATTAATTATATATCCTAGTCTTGGTAAGACAGAATGATTTGGAGTTATGGATTTGAAGAAATATCACATTTGATTTTTGATGGGGTAGCACTCCTATGGACAGAACTGGTCTACAATTGTGGATTCTCCAAGACTCATGGCTCCTGCCTAGGAGGCAGATGAGAACTGTGAATAGCAAGCTTTTGTAAAGACCCATCTTATGCATCAATTGTGCTCATTGATGAATTGAGAAGCTTTGCTCTAAGTCACCCATGCCTTGATCATTTCTCAGTTCAATTACATTCTGCACTACATTCTGCGTGGGGCTGCCCTTGAAAGCCAACTAGAATTTACAACTGGTCCAGAACTCAGTGATGTATGCTGCTGTCCCTCAGTTTGCCCATTACCCACTGCTGTTTGAGTTGCACTGACTTCCATTTTCTTTCAAGGTACAATTCAAGGTGCTGCTTATCACAGTTAAAAATCTATACTAGCATAGTTTCAGGTTATCTGCAGTGGTGCCTCTCCTTGAGAATTATCTGCCTACTCCACTAAACAGGGTGCACACACTCCAGGTTTCTTCTCTCAAATACTGTCTTCTAGTGAGACCTAGAAAGCATATTGTCTTAATAGCAGCCCTTGCCCTACAGAAAATTATCCCACCTGAAATCTGGCAAGCCCCCTCACTTTTAGCTGTCCAGAAGGCATTATAAATGTGATTTTTCTCCCAGGGGTTGAGATAGGGTGAGGGTGGAGTCTAGTGATTGTGGTTTGTCATGTATCGAAGAATGTTGGTTTAAGGGTACTGGCAGCTGGCCTTTTTCCAGGATATTCTTAACTATTATTTTTTATGTTCTTATCATTGGTGCTATGAGCTGCCCTGAGTTATTAGTTTGGTGGAGGGAGGGAGGGAGGGAGGATGGATGTCCGTTCACTTTTTTCCCTTCAAATTCACATCACTGCAGGACTATATCTAGCTGATCAACTAACAATTTTGAAAATCACTATACATTTTTATACCTCTGTAGACCCCATATCCATCATCATTATTATTATTATTATTATTATTATTATTATTATTATTATTATTATTATTATTATTATTATTATTATTATTATTTTGTATTATTTATCTAACTAGTAAAATGCGGAAGCATCCATGCTGGTGTTCAGACAGACTTTGCTAGGATATAACTAGAATCTTACCTTATTGGTCTCCTGCAACTGGCCTGCCATGGTTTGCCATTTGCTGTACAATATCCCTGAGTCTACTTTGTCAGGTAAAAGTTTTATATTCCCTGAGGATAACATTTGTTGTGCTCTATGTTGCCAGTTCACGGTTCTCTCTATCATATACCGTAAGGCATCTCCCTCAGGCAGTCTCACCCGAATTCGCTGTAAAGAAGCCAGTAAAGGTAGAATCTTTTCTAAAGGTGGCTTTTCAGATCTATGGCAGTGAGGACAAAGCCATATACAAGGTTCCTGCAAAGTGCTGGGCACTGAAACACAGCTGGTATGGAACATTGCTCTGCACAGCTCACATTGTATCATTGGTGCTGCCGGCTCTCTCTGACAGAGACAAACTTTGATCTCTACATTCTGATCATCAGAAAAGGTTTTTTCTTCATTTATTGCTCTCAGAGAATGCAGTGCCTCCATTTCTTTTAAACGGGCTTCACCGAGCATGGCCATCTGATAACAAATTACATGAAAATTATTTAGAGACCTTAAAAAAAATCCCTAAAATGTTCAGTTACAATTTTCTATAACTCTTGCAAAAAAAGCTCTAAGGAAAATGAATTCTGTTGATTTCTCAAATCTTTTTGAAATACAGTTCACTATCTGCCATTTGGACAACTGTTAATCTTAGATGCCGAATGCAAAGCTTTACTTTTCTTCACAGACTACGTTGAAATTAAATGCATAGAAAATCTGGTTTTACTTTAGTAACTTCAAGAATATACATTAGTATTCTAAGCAAAAAAGGTGCTAATGTACAATTCTGTCTCTGAAAGAATGGAAAAAAGAAGCTTCATAAAATACCAAGCTGTTCTAAGCACATACATTCATTAAATTCTTTTCAGAATATATACATACCGCAGCTACAGTTTCCTTACACTCAGATAAAGCTCTTTCTAAATCACATAAGCTCTCAGGTTTGGTGCTCTTTTTCTTCCCATTTGGAACAGATTCTTTTGTTTTCTTTGTTTTTCTTTTAAATCCTGACGTCCCAATGTCACATCTTGGACATAACACCTGATAAAAATTAAAATTATATTTTCTTCTTTTGTATCACAATGTGTTCTGCTAAGCCTGCTCTGGAGGAATAAGGGACCATTCAATGATTATATAGAATGCATATATTATCTATTTCTAAAAGCCCTCATGCCAATTTGAACATACCCAGATTAAAATGCCAACATGCAATTTAAAGTTTGGCAGGTACTTCCAAAATTTTACAAAATAATTAATAGAACTAAGCCAGGGAGGTGGGAGTGCTTGCCTACAATACCAGTAACTGAATAGCCTGGAGTGTAGCACATTTTTTTCTTCCTCATCTACCTCCATGAGCCATGACAATGGAAAGGGAAACATTCCACAGCATTATCCATCCCAATCATCAATTAAAGTGCTTTCTTCAGTTCGCCAACATACACACACATAAAAAATAAGCATAAAAGATTCCTCATGTGAGGGCAGAAGAATTACCCTAAGATGAGATGATCTGTTAAAATAACACTATACACATGATAAGCACCCTGCCCAAAGGGTGAGACTAAACTCCCTGTATTGCATGGGCAGATGAAAATAGCACAAAAACTGAACCTTGCTTGTATTTTAAATAAGGCTTGAATTTTTACTTGGAAGTTGCTGGCTTTCTTCTTTGATGACATTTTTAATTCTTGTTAAAAAAGGGGAAAAAAGTCCAAGGAGCTGTTACATTTCAACCTGCAAGGTTTCTACTTCCATTATTGGCCAGGGCAAGCCTGAGATCTTAAAAAGAGTGTTCATCTTGTAAATCCTAGTCAAGCAGTTGACAAAACCTTAATTCTTAATTATCATTTAATTTCTATGATAGGCCTGCATAAATTTTCTACTCAAAGTAAATATGGAAATAAATTACCTCCAGTAGAGAATAGGAAGAGTCCTCAGTCAAGAAAGTATTGCTGGCACATTCTTTCCAAGCTTGAACTTCAGCTACTAAAGACTCCAGCCTTGGCAGATAATCCAGATGAACAGGAATAGAGCGACTTCTTGTAATAAGTTCTACAAGCATATCTAACACAGGCACACGTCCACCAGCCTAATAATGCAGAAATGTTACAAATATTCAGTGAAGATGATAATTACGAAGATATACAAAATGAAATCAGACATTAGATAACAGCAGTCATTTCTGCTTTTATAATGTCTTATATTACTTTTCATTGTAAGTAATAATCAACTATATTACTGCTTTTATAATTTGTTATAGCTATCAAATAGCCAAATAGAGATATGAATTTTTAAAATAAAAAGTGTTTATCTAGATTGCTGCAGAAGCCTTATAGTATACATTTTATAACGTACAAGAAGTCTTCTTTGTTGTTTTTTTAGAGGAATCATTATTCTTTTTAAGGAAACATCATTTACAGTAATATTACTGCAACTGCTTACAATCAAACATCACAGATCTGAGAAATAAAAGTATAGTCAAATTAAAGCATGAACATCACCTGCAATTATTATATTTTTCTTCCTACCTGGAGGCTCTCCACTTCCTGTAGCCAGTCTTTGGCCTTCTTTACAGCATCTTTCAGAGCTATTCCATTTGGAAGATAAGCAGGGATAACATCTATTTCTTTCACTATTGCTTCAAGACTGCTTAATGACTGTCGTGGCCTTAAAATAAAGAAAACACAGAGTTTTGTCATGCCGTACTGTTATCACTTAAAAACTAGAAAGTCAAAAAAATCTCTCCTATAAAGAAGCAACACTCCCCCCAAATAATGCCTCAGTATAATAAAAGGACAGATTCTTGCCAAGATTCAGAAAAGTGAGTAATTCTATATACAAATAAAGAGTCCCAATAAGTCATCTACTTGATACGTAAGTTTTCCATCCTTAGGTTTTTGTTGCTTCTGTATAGAAGAATATGTGAATTGTGCGAATCCTTGTCTACAAATTATTGAAACACAAGTTTCTCCCAGTAGAGAAAATTAAGCCCAAGACCTTGTTGAAGACACCTGCCTCCCAAATTCAAAGGTTTCTAAAAAAACATTAAAGTTTGAATTATACATTTATAAGTTAAAACAAGTTAAAACTTTATTGCTTTCTTCAGTGTGGCATATTATAGCGTGAACTTGTTACAAAACCATAAAACTAGCTTTATGAGTTTATGACTAGCTTTAGTCCCCAAATTTAAACTTTTTAATATTGTTGGATTGCAACTCCAATCAGTGATTACTGGACATGCCTGTTAGCAATTCAGAACTAGAAAGAGTTGGCCTATGGAAGAGCATTGATATATCAGGTTGTCTTTGCATCAGAATGGCCAGGGAAAGAGAGTATTGGAGCTGCAATCCAAAACACCTTAAACTACCAAGTTGACCCTATCGCAGGGCAATGGAAGCATCTGGCATGATGAGAATGCCTGAGGAGCACTTCCACATTGGCATTTTTGGAAAATTAGCAGGTAAGGTTGCAAATGGCGATCACATGATCACAAGGCACTGCAATCAGTCTTAATTGTGAACCAGTTGGCAAGCATCCAGATTGCAATCACATGACTGCTGGGTGCTGAAACAGCCAGAGCTTGAAGAACCAGTATTAACCATTATTAGCTTATCTCCAGCATAACTTCAAACTGTCTCTGAATGAATGGTTGTATGTTGAGGACTAACTGTACTATGTGAAACTATTTCCCTTCCTTTATTTTAAATATTATTAAGTAACTTACATTCTCAAGGTAATGTTTAAAATAATAATCAGCAATAAAATTGCTAACAAAATATTAATTATTGGTTACCAAAGAAATATAACTTTCTTGTACTAGAAATACAATTTCATCATTGTTGTTTTTAACAATAGCAGAACACATTTTTCTTCATTTTTAGTTCAGGTTGAGGAAAAAATAATAATTTAATCACTGAAAAGCAATGGGGATTTTAAGAGTTCTGAAACAGCAGGATTTATTTTCTACCTGGCTTTTATCAGGGTTCTAGCCTTGTCATCCCAGTGTTCAGACACTGTTAAAAGTTCTTGGAGCCTAGCCATTGCCTTCTCAACTGCAGGGTGAGGTGCTAGTCCAACACCAGAATCTATGAGTCTTCTCATATCATCAAGAGTAAGGGAAGTATGGTCCAAGCAAACATTTTGCACATCTTCCAACCAGCGTGCTTGTTCTAAGCGTATTCTTAATTCACTAAGCTGAGGAAGGTCAACATCAAAGTCAAAACTGACTTCTAAAAGTTCTTGTAGTTTTGAAGCACTGGGAATTTCTTCAGAGAGGACATTTTCACTGTATTTCTGAAAATCTTCTACGCGATGAAGAAGATCCTAAAATATGAAGCAGTGAGAATAAGTAAAAAAATAAAATTTTCAAACCAGAACTGTAACTATTTTTAAAATTATTTTAACAGCATTTCACATTTGATGACAAATAATGTAAATTATTTCTACAACTAAGTGACAAAAAATCAGAATGTAAGGTATGTTTTTCTCTAAATCATTTACACTACAGTCTAAATTAACAGTGTTTAAGGATTTAACAATTCTTTATTGGATTTGCAGTGGAACACCCTGGCCTGTGCCTGAATGGATCAAATGGGATAAGTCAAGAGAAAATAAAATGCAAAGAGAGTTTTTAAAGAGGTTGTATAAACAATCTGGCTTCATCATACGTCTCACTGGCTAAGGATAGGATCTCACTGAACCTGATGCAATAATTGTCACGGGGTTCTCCTAAATCATTCTGTTCAATCAGCAAATAGAGTCCATGAAATCCCTGTTAATTTATACAGTTTATGAACTGGTTTATACCAACCAGATCTACAATGATATTTACTTATTCTAATACCTGAATCTTTGAAAATATGAGAAGGTATATTTATATTTATTATTTGAAGGAAAAAAACCTAGTTTATTCCATTTATAATTCCAAGTTACCTTCAGTAGTGTTGTTTGGCTAAGGACACATGGTAAAGCATGCAGTTGTCTAACAAATAAGCGGAGTTCATTCACAGTCAGCTGATTTTGAGATTTTCCTCCTCCAGACCGGTATCTGCAATGACACAGAAATGTTTTATACTGCCAAAGGGTACATTAAATACATTCATCTTATTTCATCTTTATTTAACTAACATATTAAAAGAATACTTGCTAATATGTATTTTTCTCAAACCAGACATCCATCGAATCATAATCATGTGAATAGATTTTTATGGACCATGCTTTCTATGCTAGCAATCCAATTCTGCTGTCATGTCATCATCAATTAGAACAGGAATGCACAATATGTGATTCCTGAAAACTTTGCATACAACTCCTCAAACATCATGGCTTCCTTTGAAGACCGCACTTAGATAACAACAACAACAATAAACAACAATTGGAAGGGACCTTAGAGGTCTTCTAGTCCAACCTCCTGCTCAGGCAGGAAACCCTATACCATTTTAGACAAATGGTTGTCCAGTCTCTTCTTAAAAACTTCCAGTGTTGGAGCATTCACAGCTTTTGGAGGCAGGTTGTTCACCAAGTTCTCTGCACCAGTTCAGCTAGGCCCTGGTGTCCACTAGCCTGAGATCCTAAACCCAAGGTACTGATATAAATCACCCAAATTTTATGTGCAGTTATATTGAATGCCACATAGGGCTGCACAAATTGTACATACTATCTTACTTTAAGCTGAGGTGGTAGGAGAAGACTTAGAGATATGTGAGATATGTAAGAAGTAATTCTGATCGGTCCAATTGCAGTTAGAGAAATCCAAGACCATTGAAACATTTTATCAAATGCATAAGGCATTTTCTTTTCCAAAGCAGTGTGTGTGTGTGTGTGTGTGTGTGTGTGTGTGTGTGTGTACACGCGTGCAAGCACCCACACCCGCCCATCCACACATGCTGCCATGCATATAGTAGTTAAAATATCTTTCAGCAAAATGCAGTTACAAATTTTTATATTCTCCCAAGATGCTATTAAATCTATGAAGAAGGGAATGAAGTTAATTCAGTGAATTCACTGAAGACTTAAAAAAGCTTTGCATTGTTGCCTGTTGGGTGTTTAATAAGTTGCTTTCATTTGGAAAACAATTTTTAAATGGGTCTTGTTGTTGTCTTGGTCAGGATTACCAATTGGAAGCAGCAAAAGCAACATTATTCAATGTTGTATAAATACTTTGGATTAGATTAAAAGATTACTTATATGGACTTTTTTTGCCTATTCAAGACATTTTATTCATTTTGTTATCCTAACGAAGTGGCAATGCAAGAAGGAACAATGAATGGGTAGAAAGGAATAAGTAACGTTGTGGATGAATGAAATCCTCAAAAAGGTGAGAAAATTAAAAACAAAAGGTAATATATGAAGTTATGTATGCATTTGGTGGAAATTTCCTTTTTTTTCTAATATTATGCCTGATTTTTTTGGTTTACTTCTTACTCTTTTGTGCATTGCATAATGTTACTTTGAAAGGAAACTGCTCGATAGGTGTACACATAAGCAAGTTTCAGTACCAACAGTAACTGTGAGACATAGTGTTTCCAAACAAAGACCACAGGAATGTAAAACTACTCACAAAAACCATACCTTGTTTGCCTCTTGCCATTAAGGAGTTGCTGTGCAACAGAGGCACATTTCTCTGCATCCTGAGTAACTAATCGGAGATGTCGCAATAAATCATTGTCTGGAAACTTTCTTATTTCTGATTCTTCAATTAAAGCTTTGAAATTCATGAGACCTTTAGGAGGATAACAATTTTAGTTAAAAAATGTCAATTTTTATTATGACATTATTGCACATTCCTATAGCACAGAGCTATATTAGGCATCATTTCTGTACAGACAATTCTATCCATCAACTTTGAACATTTTGAGAAGGCCTGCTGAGAATCTCTTCTTGAAACATTCTTGATTGAAGTAGCAGCGTTTCTCTCTAGCAGGGTCTGGTTTATGGAATGTTATCACTAGATGCTCAGACATGTCTTTGCTTATGTTCAGGGTATCTTTCCTTTTTCAATGAGCATTTAGCCCTGTCTGGATGATTTTTATTCTGTTTATTTACTGATTTTATATGCCAACTGTTGACGGATGAGTCCTCCATATACAGAAATTTCTCATGCATCTTTATTATTTACATGATTTGCTTTTACTCCATTCTTGTACATCACCCAGTTGAAAGATAACAGATATAGTTAGCATAAATAAAAAATAATATTTATGATTGCTTATTTAGCTGTAATCTTATATATTATGACTAGGTTGTTGAAGATCAACAGAATAAACATGAATATGATTGGATAAGCAATCTCGTAATGTTTAACTACACTGGTCTACGAATTTTGGGAAATTATTGGCCTCCAAGATAAAATGTGTTAATTCTTACATATTTTGATTAGATGAATTAATAAACAGGTGGTAAAGGTGCTGGTTGGCTAACGTTTTCAAGATATTTCACAGTAAAGATTTATACACAGGCGAGTATATTTGCCTGCAAGGGAGAGGTGTCTCATGATCATGATGCCTCATAACTTCTTGACAAAGTACGGTAGAACAATGAAAATGGTACCACATGGAAGTGTATAAATTTATCTTCACTTTGAGACTAAAGATTATTATCTAACTGTAATTTATTCTTTTATTGCAAGGCACATATAACTTGGTCAGACCTATGCATCATATAGTTATTTCTGGTGGCTTGTGAAACTGTCATTGCCTAACATTTCCAAGGAACAGTTGTGTGATATTTTCCCTCAGAAGCCAGGATGTCTCAAAATTGTGTAAACAATGCAGATATCTTCTGCTACAGTTGTGTTGAGGTTACATTTGCATCTCAAAAGTGCAATATGACGACAGTGGTAAAAAGGCATACAAATTATATTTTGGATGCAAAATAGGGGATCAGGACAAGAATTAGACCTCTCATTATCATGGCTTACATGTGCAACTTATTTGCATCATTGGCTAAACAAGAAGAAAAAGTCCATGCCTTTCACAATCCCAATGTTGTGGAGGGAACCCAACAATCCTAGTAGTGACTGCTATTTTTGCATGGTTCCCCCAAATGTAAAAGGGATCTGAAGAAAGAAGAAGTGGACTGTGGAATATTCAAACATTCCATCCACACTGCGTCCTGTACCCCATGGTGAGGATTTGCCAATTTCAGATCCACCAAAATCTCACTCTCTAGACTCAGATGATGATAAAGACGATGAGCAGGATGCAGCTAATCTGGAGCCGTCTATGTCAGTGGACCCAGAGTGAACTAAATTACCTGGTCAGGGATTTGGAATTGCCTAAGAGTAAGGCAGAGCTACTGGGCTCCAGATTACAACAGTGGAACCTCTTGCAGAGTGAAAAAGCATGAAAATGTTACATGAAAAACCAATAAATGAATGGAAAGTTATGTTATTGGTATCAATAAAAAGATAAATTTATAATGATTGGTGTGGCACCATTTTCATTTCTACATCACCATTTGGTAGAAACGTTATAGAGCATAATCACACATCCCTCTCGTACTTTTTAATTATTTTGATGCAGTTTTGACCTGAAGCTGTATCTTGGAAACTGGAGCCAATTAATACTCAGGACTTAATTTTCCTTTTTAGTGACCCAATTCTGGTAAACTCTAGTTAATTTCATTTCCGTGGCTTTCTCCTTATAGACCAGTGCTACAGTGCCAAAAATATAAGAGATACATACTTTTTTTATTATTAACTTTTGCCTCTAAAGCTTCATTGACATTAGAAGCCCATTCATTGTAAGATTCTGCCCGCAGCTTAAGTGCATTCATCATTGGATACAGTTCATCCACTGTATATCGATACCTGGAGGTATTATAGAGTTCAAACAATTATTTATAAATTCTAAATAAAATATTGTGCCTTTAATAAAAATATACTGCTGCAATGCATACAACAGCATGAAATACATTACTATGCTATAATAATAATTATGTAGCTGTTGCAAAGGGCAGCAAATCTGTTATTTCTTCACCTAGTTTAGTTCTACAATGGGCTGTTTGCTTGCCTCAGTCTATAGGTTATTAAGAGTAACAAAATTTCTAATGTTATGTCAAATTTACATATTTTAATTTATAAAACTTTCTGATTGGGAAATCATGTGACAAGATACAAAATTTTGCTTTTGACCTCAATATCAAGCTTGATCCATTTCAGATAAAGTAACAAGTCTTCTGCTGGTCGAAGCTATATTAGGACATAAACAAGACATGGCTGCTGCAGATATAACCTTTGCTGAATCCTATCCAGTATTTATTTGCCTGTACTGTACTTCCTGCCTTTACCATGTTTCCCCCAACAACTCCAAGTAAAAAGATCACAGTTGTTTTTACAACAAGAGAAAGTTGTAAAAACAATCCCTGGGAGAATGGTAAAGGAAGGATTTGGCTTTTCCTTCCACCAATTCTGATTTTTTTTACATTTTCTTCTAATAAATTACAACAGTGAATTGGTGGTTCTTCCACTATCATATGTAATTTATAGTAAATTGTACTGTAAAAAGAGAATTTCATGAAACAGAATAAAGAGACAAAACACAGAAATAAGATTATGAAAAAAAATCACAATACTATAAATATAACAATTCATTTTTTTCTACTTTTTTTTTTACTAAAACCAGCTAGTTATTTATTACCTACAGACTTTGGTATAAGCCAAAAAAAACCCAAATAATTTCTTATCAGAGTCAAACAGAAAGATATTTTCAGAATATACTGGAAATACCTCTTCCCTTTCCTTTTTAAATGATTAGTTAACCAAAGATTTATGTGAGATTTATCTAAAATGCATGTGAGATTTAACTAAGATGCATGTGGGATTTATGTGCATAATATTTTAAAAAGTTTTTAAGATATTTTAAATATTTTTAGTTGTCATAATGAAGCAATACACTTACCCCATTTTATATTGATATATGGGACATGTACAGAGATCTTCTACATGATACAAGCATACTAATAAATCAGGGTTACAACTACAATAGACTGCAGACATATAGCAAGTGGTTTTACACTTTATGCACTGTCGTTCATCATCGGGCAACATTTCTAAATTCATTCTTTCTGATTCAGTAACACCCTGTAACAGACAATTCACAGAATAGCCATTATATCAATAAGGAATTATATAATCAGGGTTGGAACAGACATTCCTAATCAAATCCACATTTTGTTCACTGCAGAACTTTCAGTACAAGATAATCTTTATTATCTCCAACATTAGCCAACAGATTACATAGGTGCTTTGTATATAGGCTCAATAAGAAAACTTTTGTTTAATCCTTAGCCAAAATTGCTTTCCTTAAGTTTTCACTCTTTTTTTTTAATCCCATTTATATCCCGCCCTTCTCCGAAGACTCAGGGCGGCTTACAATTTAAAGCACAAATCAATGTGCTTAGCAATGGAGTAAAAACTCTTGCTTTTAAATCAGTGGTTCTTAATATGAACCATGCCAAATTTCTAATTTTTAGTTACGATTTTTCAGTCAACAGTGATTATAAGGGAGTTATATAAATAAATGAGACTCCAAAGGGGGCCACAAGCAAAAATAGGATAAAAACCGTACTGCAGATTGTGCTTGACTTACAACCATTCATTTGCTGTGAAGGAAACACAGTTAAAGTATGTAAAATCATGCTGCATTGGAGGAAGGAAGTCATGGCGTGCAGCACTTAAGGACTAAGAATGTGTTGTTACATGTATTCACAGATTCCAACCAGAGACCAGCAAGATAAACATGAGGCAAAGTCAAAACTATGGCAGAGAGACAGAGCAGCCACTGATAATTCTGTTGGATCTCCAAAACAGAAGGAAGTGTAAGAAATATTGTTGCAAGTTACCCAGCTAAATAAATCAAAAAGATCAGAGGGCGGTGTTTGGTAGCCAGGCTGACTAGGATTCAGATTGACATAGTTAGACATAAGATTGTGGAAATGAAATCCATCTGATGGGGATTGGTTCAGACTTGTGGTGGCCAAGCAACTGCAGTTCAGAGCACTGGGGTGGTAAGCAGGAAGATAAAGAACTGGAAGAGAAGGGAATTTCAAGTTCAAGTTTAGATGTTGGGAGACAGTGAAAAAGGGGAAACATTTTCCCATTGTAAAAGATGGTTGGGCGATCTTGCTTTCAAACCTGAGTGATGGGACAGAGGAAAGGATATATGGGAGTGCCTTAGGATGGAGGTGCTGGTGAAAGTGTAAGATAGGAAATGTAGGTAGTATAAAGCAGCTTGTCATCTGTAGAATAAAGGCACTGTCCTACATGAGTGGAAGGGGCATACTGTTGAAGGTGTCACAGTAGGAAGTGATGTCTTATCATGCTACCCTAGGAACCTATTGATCCTGTGAATCTTGGTGAAGTGGACAGGTCTTGGAAAGACAAGGTCTCTCTCAGCCCAATCCACCTCACAGGGTTGTTGTATTTGCCAGCTTGAATTCAACAAAAAAATAACATATAGGATAAAAATTTAACAACAGAGTAACAATACTGCCCCACCTCCCATTTTTGAGGAAGATTACTGAGAATAAGGTGGAGTATCAAGTAGAAAGGTCTATAGATAAAGCAGATTTTTAAACCCTTGGCAATCAGAAATCAGAACTAGACATGTGATGGAAAGCAAATGGTCACTCTTATGAGTGATCTAGGGCAGGATTTAGATGAAGATTATGTGACTACTTCTTATGCTACTGGATCTTTCAATGGTCTTCCATATAATCACAATGTTCCTCTGTGAGGAACAGGAAAGATATTGGAAAGGTTTTACAGTTCCTAAATAGGTGGTTTGTGGGAAGAAAGGTCACATTACATCTTTGTTATAGGTTCCCAGTTTGCTGATTATTATTTATGTAGCTCTATATGAAGTGGAGGGACGTGGTGGCTCAGTGGGTTAGGACGCTGAGCTTGTCGATCAGAAGGTCGGCAGTTTGGCGGGTCGAATCCCGAGTGCCGCATAGCAGAGTGAGCGACTGTTACTCGTCCCAGCTTCTGCAAACCTGGCAGTTCGAAAGCACATCAAAATGCAAGTAGAAAAATAGGGACCACTCCGGTGGGAAGGTAACAGCGTTCCATGCGCCTTTGGCGTCTAGTCATGCCGGCCACATGACCACGGAGACGTCCTCGGACAAGCGCTGGCTCTTCGGCTTTGAAACGGAGATGAGCACCGGCCCCTAGAGTCGGAAACGACTAGCACGCATGTGCGGGGGAACCTTTACCTTTACCTTTACCTTTATATGAAGTGGGACTTGATTTTCTTCAAGGTTGCCAGTTCCAGGTAGAATTAGCCTTTCTAATGCATGAGGATACCCAAATTAGTAAGTAAATAACTTTTAAAAAATAATGCTATCTTAATGGCCAGACATTTTAAAGCTCTAGTCAAAAATAATTCATACTGCATTTATTTTTTATTTATTCAATTTAGATTTTGCCTCTTATTTGCAAAAATAATAAAGACAGGATTTAAACAAGCAAATAAATATAAACAGATGGACTGTGAGCAACTCACAGCATAAAAAAAACTAAAACGCCATAAAAAGTTAAAACACACAACAATAAACAACATGGTGAATTTGGTCAACAACAAAAATATCATGCACAAAGCCTGGGAAAAGACCGTGATCTGGAACCCCACCAGGGTCAGAGTATCTGGATCTCTAGGAGAACCTCATTCCAAAGGTTGCCTCTGTCCTCTCACTAGCTGGGATATATGAAATGAAATGGTATAGTGTCCACCACCTTGAATTGTTTATAAAAATAATAAAGGCAGAATACAAATAAATAAATAATAAAGCTATCAGTTTAAGCTTAAAATTATTTCACAATTCTACATGTACCTCCCAAAAACTTACCAGATTATGCACAGTCTCCCGTAAAGTCTTTTCATCTTCAATCATAATAGCCATATCTTTTTCAACTGTAGAAGCTACCACCACATCAAGAGTTTCTGCTTTGGCTGCCATTCGACATATCATCTCATCATGAGAAAACACACAATAGCGGTTTAATAAGCGGTAGTGCTCTACACACTGACGACCCAAAGGCAACTAAACAAGAAATGAGAGCAAATATAGTTTCTCTATGTTCTAAGGTAAGCAACATGTTATCCATTGTTGAAAGCTGTTGACTGAAGAAAATGTTAATTTAATGCAGTTCCTTAGACTAAGAATAAAAAGGCTAATAAACTCTTCTAAGATCCTATACAAATAAACAAAATGTATTTATTATACAAAGAATGTACTAAAGCTTCAATTTTGAAAATGCAATGTAAATCAAAATGATTTACAATCATTCCCAACAATTAAAAAGCTTTATATGTATACAGCGTTGTTACTTTAAACAATTTTCCTCAAAATAAGTTTTATATGCACAATAAAGAGTGCCTCTAGAATTGATGGATCAGGAAAGATGTTCAAAACAGTCATTTTTAAGGTTACATATGAGAAAGTATTTGGGGTAAAAACTGATTTCATTAAAAAGAAAATTCTGAATTTACTGGATATTTTTTCTCCGGACTGATTTTTCTAGTACATTGATTGTATATCCATCTAGTCAGCATATTTTAAACAAAATTCATATCAGAAAACTATATCCATATTGAAAAACCTACCACAAGCCATTTAGATTTTCTAAATAAAGAGATCATTATATTTACAACATACCCAGTCAACAGTGCAGAAATTAACCGCTTCAGCAAAGTTAAAACCTTGATTAAAGCCACTATGATAGGCTCTTGGAAATGTTATCACAAATTCACCAGCACACTGATTGGTTCGGTAAATCTACAACAAAATAAAGAAAGCCGACACAGGACAAAATATAACTATCACTTAATAAGTCTTGTTTTTACTTTTAAGAAACACTTTAGGAGCTCTTTTCAATAAAAAATAATATTTATTTTATCCCAGATGCTGGTGCCAACAGTTGTCAATGAGAATCATCCAACCAACCAAAAGACAGGAAATTCTAATGATTCCAGCATTATTCAAAAATACAGGTAGTCCTTGACTTACAACAATTCATTTACTGACTGTTCAAAGTTACATCACTGAAAAAATGGCTTATGACCACTTTTCATACTTACGACCATTGAAACATCCCCATGATCACATAATCAGAATTCAGATGCTTGGCAACAGACTCATATTTCTGACTGTTGCAGTGTCCTGGGATCACATGGTCATCTTTTGCAACCTTCTAATAAGCAAAGTCAATGGAGAAGCCAGACTCACTTAATGTTACTATCTTAATAATTGCAAGGATTCACTTAACAACTGTGTCAAGAAAGGTCATAAAATGGGGCAAAACTCACTTAACAGTCTCAGTTAGCAACAGAAATTTTGGGCTCAATTGTGGTTGTAAGTCGAGGACTATCTGTAAAGCGTTTATGTGCAATTAATTATAAGAAATAACAGGAGCTGAATATCTAATTTTTTTTGTACATTTTAATGCTGCTGTAATTGCCACTACTTGGTGATGACAGGAACTGTAAATCAGCTACAGTAATTAGAAATAACATCAACAACAGCAACTACAACACACAAAATAAGAAATTCATTTTCCCAAGATAAAAACCAAGAATAAATTAGGGATTTGGGATGGCTTGTCAGTTTACTAAGTGAGAACAGTATAATATAGAATATTATACTGTAGTGCAGAGGTCCCCAACGTTTTGGGTACCAGGGACCGGTTACGTGGAGAGAGGTTTTTCCGTGGACCGGAGGGGGCGTGGCTTTGTATGCTGCCTGCATCCTGCGGAATGGGTTTTCCTTGTTTGTGCGGACCAGTTGCTCGCATGCCATGACCAGGTACTGGTCCACGGCCCAGGGGTTGAGGACCCCTGCTGTAGTCTATTCTAGAGAAATATGGTACTAATATTTATTAGTTTTCTTAGGCTACATGAAGGTTTTAATAGAGGCATTTATTAATACATAGGCAAACTAACATCTGGTACACTACTGTGCAATGCACAATGTGGAGTAATTGGGTCTAACTTTGTTGTAAATTAGATCAGAACTCATTTTTTAAAACATTTCCTTTCTTCTTTTTTATATTCTGCGCTTTCTCTCTGTTTTTCCTTTCTTTTTAAATTCCATTTCTTGCATTTTCTTTTGTTTATGTTTTATCTGTTTAAGAAATCTTTAATACAAATTATATTAAAAGAGAAAAAAAATTACATTAGAACTGTCCCTCCCGTTTACCTAGCAAACCATACATAATAGAAAGGTTCTGCAATTTCTCCATATAGCATTAAACTCAGTTGTTCTTTGGGAAAAACTCAACAAAATATTGGCTTTGATCATTTTCAATTAAGTCAGTAAAAAGTAGTTACATTCCCTGTTCTATCACACCCATTTATAGAAACACCTCAATATAGGTATGTAAAAAATATGTAAAATATTCCCATGTGATAAAAATGCATTAAGATATGTATCCTACATTAGAAGTAAAAGGACAAAAACAAAAACTCAGTGACATACAGGCACACCATGAGACATTAGTGTGTTGGGATTCATAATTGTAACCAGCTGATGCAAAAGGTCTGGTTGAGATTCAAACAACTCAGGAGCCAGCTTCTTCATGACATCTTCCAGTTGTTCAGCTGCATATCCTGGGGCTCCATACCATGTTTTAGGTTCCCCCCTGCAAATAATGGAAAAAAAGTTATAGAGCATTTTTAAATTTAGAATTATAATTATGTACTATAATTAGGAAGACAAACAAGATGTATACCCAAATGAAAGATTAATAGTGCGTATGAATGTTAAAAGGAAATACTTAATTTAATGATCTATATAAATTAGGGATCTTTAAGTATCATTTTTTGCAAGCTCACCAGTGCAAATAGTTAATGGAATAACTCCAGTGATCTTCAATATGCCAGCAAAATGATGAAAAGCACATCCCCACATACAGCCAGGGCAACTTCATTCCACAAATATCTGCAGTGATGTGAGCAAGTACAGACTGTTCCATCACAGGCATATTATTCAAATTCCATCCACTATCAAGATACTCCTAGAAGCAAAAAGTAGAATCCAACCAACCATAAACCAACCAAGTAAAAGAGGCAGCAAACTTTTTAATCTGATTGTATTTTTCTAACTTGATGATAAAGAATCACTGATTTATACTTAAAACTTTATAAAATAATAGATAACATCCTTCAAGATTCAATATGTGAGCAAAACAATGGATAAAGTGATGGATGTTCAAGGATATCAAGGAAAAGGGGATACAGATGAAGGGAATAATCATTTTTTTTGACATGCTGAAAAAAATCAAAATCTTGAGATATCTCCCTATTTATTTTCCTCCTTCCCCTAATTTCAAAGCCTAGGAAGAGAAATTTTCTTTTTCTGTGTACTGTGCTGGAGCTTTGTGCTAGATACAACTTGGAAGTCAGAAGCACCTTGAAGAATTTTGTACAACACTGAGTTATTTCACTTCTTTTGGAACCTATCTGGGATAGTGAAACATGAATACCACTCTACTTTACTTGCACCCTAATAATGCTTACAATATTTTCATTTCAGCACAGTAAGAAAGTAGAGTTGGTTGGGTCGGGGGAGAAATAGAAAACTATTATTTAGTTTTGGTCTTTTAACTAATTTTTGATTTGGATCTGCCTAGACTTTGTTATAAACCTCTCAGACCTCTCAGCGGCTTTCGATACCATCGACCATGGTATCTTGCTGCGGCGTCTCAGGGGATTGGGAGTGGGAGGCACGGTTTTACAGTGGTTCTCCTCCTATCTCCAGGGACGTTCGCAGTCGGTGTTGACAGGAGGGCAGAGGTCGACCTCGAGGTCTCTCGTTTGTGGAGTTCCTCAGGGGTCGGTCCTCTCGCCTCTCCTGTTCAACATCTATATGAAACCGCTGGGTGAGATCATTCGTGGTTTTGGAGTTGGGTATCATCAGTACGCTGATGATACCCAGCTTTTTCTTTCGACCCCAAACCACCCCAGTGATGCCCTCAACGTGATGTCCCGTTGCCTGGAGGCGGTTCGGGTCTGGATGGGGAGGAACAGACTTCAACTCAACCCCGACAAGACTGAGTGGCTTTGCATACCTTCATCCCGGGTCAATTCGGATATTCCATCTCTCTCTATGGGGGGTGAACTATTACCCCCCGTAGATAGGGCTCGCAACTTGGGAGTCCTCCTAGATTCACGGCTCACCTTGGAAGATCACATAGTGGCTGTGACTAGGGGGGCTTTCGCCCAGGTTCGCCTGGTGCGCCAGTTGCGGCCCTATCTAGGCCAGGATGACTTATGCACGGTCACTCACGCGCTCGTGACCTCTCGTCTGGACTACTGCAACGCTCTCTACATGGGGCTGCCCTTGAGGACCACCCGGAGGCTCCAACTGGTACAGAATGCAGCCGCGAGAGTTGTGTTGGGAGTCTCCCGATACTCCCATGTTACACCTCTGCTCCGTGAGCTGCATTGGTTAACAGTTGTCTTCCGGGTGAGATTCAAGGTACTAGTAATGGTGTTTAAAGCCCTACATGGCAGGGGTCCGGAGTACCTTAGGGAACACCTGCTGCCGGCATCAACCTCCCTTCGCCCTGTGCGTTCCCACAGAGAGGGCCTCCTCAGGGTGCCACCGATCAGAGAATGTCGATTGGTGGCCCCCAGGGGGAGATCCTTCTCTGTGGGCGCCCCGGAGCTATGGAATCAGTTACCGGTTGAGCTCCGGATGGCGCCCGATCTTCGCTCCTTTCGCCGCGATCTAAAACATTCTTATTCGAACAAGCCGGCCTGGCCTGATGGGGGATTGGTGGGGTTTTTTACTGTTGTTTTATTGGGGTTTTAATATTGTATTGACTGTTTTTTAGTGGGCATGTATTTAATCCTTTTTTAATTTTTGTAATTCTGTATTTTTATTCTTGCCCTGTTCACCGCCCTGAGTCCTTCGGGAGAAGGGCGGTATAGAAATATTATTAAATAAATAAATAAATAAATAAATAAATAAATAAATGGGCCACAATATAAAAATTTTAAATAAAAGGTGAAATAAATAGTTTTATGGTTTTAACTTTAACGATTTTATAGTTTTGTTTTAATAAATACTGCTTTAGTAATTCAAAAGCAATATGAAAATACTGTAAACTATAAATAAAATAAAGCTGAATTTGAAAATAGTTCAAGAAACGTACTATAGTCCAATTGTTACCAATATTGTACCAACTTTCAATTCTGTTTCCAATCCTGACTGAAAGTGATATTAACCTTTACAATCCTAAGTACTTTGGATCCTTGAGAAGCTTTTAAAGCCACCCATATGCATTATTTATCTACATTCTAAAATTGTATTTAGAGTGATATTTCTGACTAGACCAAATGAAGTAAAGCAGATGGTACTAAGAGGTCTAGAGGCATGTAGCATTTGGATTCCACCAGGCAAAACTGATTTGGCTTCACTGTCAGCAGCAATTTTTCTGGGCTTGAATCGTAACCACATGGGCCTAGGAAAATACTCATTTGAGTTAAAGAAGCAGTGAAAATATGCCCCACACTGTGTTTACTTGACATTTTATCTGGTGTAATATTTCAGCACCAAGATAAGTTTTACTTTCTTCCAAGCTTTTCCAGTAGTAAAATAGTAAAAAGGTTAAGCCTTAAATGCTAATTTCTTATTTTCTTTTAAATGCCACACATCCTTCTGGGCAACCTACATTCTGAATTAGTCAAGAAACAAATTTTACCTCTTCTTCCGGTCGAAGTTTAATTTTCCCACCTCTTACAGGAAACCCACTGCCAAATTCTTTTGAGGCAATATCAGCACCATATTCCACTGTCACATCCTCTTCGATTGTACTTACAAGGCGCCAAAACTCTTTCTCCACTAATTCTGTGGGGACCATCTGAATAGAAAGCAAACAAATTACTACCAATAAATAAAACAAAAAAATGCAATGAGAATACATTGGGAACATACAGAGAGTCAAATGATATAATGTGGAGGTAAAGAAAAAATATTTAATTTGTAAGGGGTATATTCAGCAGATATTTTTACTAAAAAGTTTAACCACTAGGACAAATCAACAAGGAAACAGAACAAATAAAGGAGCCAAATAAATCCTTTCGGTGTTTATTGCTGGAATCATGCAGGTAGTCCTCACTTCATCACTATTTATTCAGCAACCCTTCAAAGTTTTGAGGCTGCTGAACAAATAGTAGTATCAGCCAATCTTTGAAGTTATGTTCACTGTGGCTCCCCAATCACATGATAAAAATTCAGGCACTTGTCAGCCTGTTGCATTTATGATCACTGTGGCAGGTCAGCTGGAGGCACAGCGTGACAGGGATAGGCAGCAGTGGCAGAGTACTGAGTGCCCCAAAGGAAAGCTATAGGAGAGAGATAGGCAGATAATGGAAGCTGAAGCAGAGCGGGGTAGGGCAGGGCAGGGCAAAAGTTTGAGATCCTTGCCTAACAAAAATGCAGTTCTCACTTAGCAAATGGAACCAGGGCTACTGGAACTGCCATAGCCAAGCAATGCCTTCACATGTTTCACTTAATAAGTGCTTTGCTTAGCAATGGAAATTCCGGGCCCAATTAGAGTAGTTAAGCAAATCTACCTGTAATGCCAGAGACTAAATCAACTCCATATTTCCCTTGCATTACTAGACAGCAACCTATGCAAAGGTTTTCCTTTTGGAAAAGACAGACCAAAGAGAGCACCTGTCATCCAAGGGCATACAACCCTCTTTAGAAAAGGAATTTTTATTTGTAAAACAATATATAATTTCAATGATGCATTATAGATGAGATAAAAGCACCCTTGAATGTAACTGGTTATTTCAACATTTTCTCACAATTAATAGAATCTTTTTTCCCATTATTATATGATGTTCATGAGTGTAACTTTTTTTGTAAGAAACAGGAAGATGAAAAAATTTCAGTATGTAAAAAGACACTAAAATATCAAGCAGAATATAAATACTTTCTGAGGCTAGATAAATTTTACAGTGAATAATTTCTGCACTAAAATGAGTCATATCTTTTTTGAAAAAATAAAACGTTAGCAGTTGAAAGTAGAGAATGGTTATGTAGGATGAAGTATTATGCTCTACATTCCATGAATATCCCCCATAATGAAATCTAAGTTACAACTAATTAAAAATATAAACATACATGTACTGGCATATTAAAATAATCTGACTTGAAGGCATCTGCCATTTCTCCAAACGTACGAAGCGTGTAGTCTCGTGCTGCCTGTTCAAAGCCAAATGCTTCTTGTGGTTTGTTGCATTCCTGTTAAACATAACAATGAATCAATTGTGTATGCAAAATACTGAACAAAATCCAACATACTATAGATTACTTGCAGTGAGATGGGCAACAAATAAATTTAATAAACAAATAAATAAATTTGCAATTCTAGAGTTTATAATATGGTCACAAAAATCAGAGACTGCAATGCTCAAATTAAAAGAGTAAAATTATGGATGATAATATTATGGGGACTATTTTTACTCTCTTTTAAAAGCACTATCACATTCATACATTTATTTAAATAATTTATATGGCAATCCATCTCACTACTGTGACTTGGGGAGGCTAACAAGAAATTAAAACCACCTCAAAAAATTTCAATTAGTTAAAAAAAATTCAACCACAATAAATCAATATATAATGTGGCATATGGCATAAGTAGATAATTCCATCTTATAATCAGTAAGAAACAACAACCAATTACCAGTGCTCCAACCAACTACCAGCGCTCCCTGACCCAAATGTACAAGGAAACAATCAGATCTTTAATGCTTACAAAGGCCAAAAGAGTCAGGAATATCCAGGGGAATGCTATTCCATAGGATAGTGCTATGATACAGAAGGCATTTCTCTTGCGCCCCACTTGAAAGTATAGCTTAATAGAAAGGACCTGTACAAGCCCACCCTGACACTTCTGGTGAAATAGGCAGAAACAATAAATGATCCTCCAAAAGGTTCTATGCTGTACACAGCTTTGTAGATGGCAATCAGTACCTTGAATTGCATCAGCTCACTGGAAGCCAATGGAGTTCACGGAGTAATATTATGAAAGTACTGTGAAATACTCAAAACTGTCTGTACTGCCACATTCTAAATGAGTTACACCTCCTAAATGATCCCCAAGGACAACTTCCATGTTGACCACATTACAGTACTCCAAATGAGTGCTGACAAAGATATGAGGGGGGCGAAAGCCCTAATAAGCAGGCATATACATAGAATGAAGGCTATTGCTAAGCACATTGGTTTGTGCTTAAATTGTAAGCCGCCCTGAGTCTTCGGAGAAGGGCGGGATATAAATGGGATTAAAATAAATAAATAAATTGGGACTTCCATTCCAGAAACAAATACGATCAACAAAGAGGATGAATCTGTGCTTCTTAACTATACCTGCCATCTGCTACTTGAACAGGAACCAGTAACTCTTAAGAAAAATGCAAACTGCTAACCAACACTGGCTAGGAAGACTACCCTATTCCTTTAAGGATGGAAAATCTCCACATTTAGAAGGCTTTAGGACCTACAGCCATTTGGTCTTGCCCCAGGATTCAGTCAAAACGTATTCTTCTCCATCTAGGCTGCCACAGCCTCTAACACAGGTAAAGAATCCTAAAGGCATCAGTTGGACAACCCTAGGCAGAGATGAATTAGCTACCTGTTCCTGGGTGAGCTGCTGATACCTCATCCAGCAGCTTCATGTACCTGCTAACTTGGATCAGGAAGAGTACAGAGTCCTGAGTCAACCTACAGAGCAGGGGTACTGGACTTAATCCTCCCCCATCCCAATTGGAATCAATTAACTGAATAATTAACTATGGACAGATTGGCTCTCATAGTGGTGAGAAAAATTACCTACCTATTAAACAGAGTTATGGGGAAGTAAAAAAGTGAGATGCCTTACTCACGTCTAAAATAAGAGTGTCAAATCAAAGAAAAACTTATTTTTGTTTCATACAATATATTTTTAATACTGATAACTTATCTTTTTTAAAAAAAGCTAAAACTCTATTACCTGAGCTAGACACTGGGGACATCTCCAATCTCCCTTGGGAACATCTTGAAGAGGTGGTATCAAGCAAAAAGTATGATAACTGTCATCACAACCATCACATAGGAGCAGACGATCTTCATCGTTTCCACTGCCACATAATAGGCATACATACAAATCCACCTATTAAAAGAAAGTTGTGGTAAGAAAATATTCTGATATTTAAAATTTTATTCTACCATTCACAATAAGAAAACCAGACTAAAATGAGTATATAAACATCTCATATTTATATTAGAACTTATTTAGTTGTTTTTACTGAACAACATGCAGTGGATACAGAAAGTCTACACACCCATTAAAATACCATGTTTTGTGATGTAAAAAAATCAGACCAAAACAAATCACTTCAGAATTTTATTCTACCTTTAATATAACATAAAAGTTGTATAATTCAACTGAAAAACAAAATAAAACCTTTTAGGGGGCGAAATAAAAAAACTAGAATAATGTGGCTGCAAAGTGTGAGATATGGCTATGTTCAGAATTAACAATTACATTCTAACTGACTGTGGGTATTACTCAGTATCCACCTACCATTAATTAAAGTGACTCTGATCAAGCCCATATAAAGTTCAGCTATTCTACAAAGATTTTTCTGACATTTACTTAGTTGCCTCTTACAAGAAAAGCCATGGTTTGCAAATAGCTTACAAATCAAAGGGATCTCATTGTTGGAATGTATCACTGAGAAAAATTTCCAAGACATTGGATATACCATGGAACACAGTAAAGACAGTCATCCATAAGCAGAGAAAATATGGCATAACAATGACATTACCAAGGACCGGATGTCCCTCCAAAATTGATGGAAAAAAAACAGGAAAAGTGTTCTGAGAGGCTGCTAAGAGGCCTACAGCAATATTAAAGGAGCTGCAGGAAATTCTGGCAAGTACTGGTTGTGTGCTACATGTGACAACAATCTCCTGTATTCTTCATAAGTCTGGGATGTGGAGTAGTATGACAAGATGGAAGCCTTTTCTACAAAGAGAAACATCCAAGCCCAGCTACATTTTGCAAAAACTTTCAAGGCTGACAAAAGCATGTGGGAAAATGTGTTATGATCTGATGAGACCAAGGTTGAACTTTTTGGGTGTAATTCCCAAAAGTATGTCATAGTCAATAAAAGAGTAGGAAAAGCAATACTGGGATACAATCCTCAAAATGACAGAATGATCTCAGTTCGAATCCAAGGCAAACCATTGAATATCACAGTAGTCCAAGTCTATGCCCCAACCACCAGTGCTGAAGAGGATGAAATTGACCGGTTCTATGAAGCCCTACAGCACCTTATAGAACTAACACCAAAAAATGATGTCCTTATCATCATGGGGGATTGGAATGCTAAAGTAGGAAGCCAAAAGATAACTGGAATAACAGGCAAGTTTGGCCTTGGAGTACAAAATGAAGCAGGGCACAGGCTGATAGAATTTTGTCAAGAGAATACGATGGTCATAGCAAACACTCTTTTCCAACAACCCAAGAGACGGCTCTACACATGGACATCACCAGACGGTCAACACAGAAATCAGATTGACTATATGCTCTGCAGCCAAAGATAGAGAAGCTCTATACAGTCAGTAAAAACAAGACCAGGAGCTGACTGTGGCTCAGACCATGAGCTTCTCCTTGCAAAGTTTAGGCTTAAACTGAAGAAAGCAGGGAAAAGCACTAGGCCACTCAGGTATGAATTAAATCATATCCCTGTCGAATATATAGTAGAGGTGACAAATAGATTTAAGGAATTAGATCTGATAGACAGAGTGCCTGAAGAACTATGGACAGAGGTTCGCGACATTGTACAACAGGTAGCAACCAAAACCATCCCAAAGAAAAAGAAATGCAAGAAAGCAAAATGGCTGTCTGAGGAAGCTTTGCAAATAGCTGAGGAAAGGAGGGAAGCGAAAGGCAAGGGAGAAAAAGAAAGATACGCCCAATTGAATGCAGAATTCCAGAGAATAGCTAGAAGAGATAAGAATGCCTTCTTAAATGAACAGTGCAAAGAAATAGAAGAAAATAATAGAATAGGGAGGACCAGAGATCTTTTCAAGAAAATTGGAGAGATGAAGGGAACGTTTAATGCAAAAATGGGCATGATAAAGGACCAAAATGGCAGGGACCTAACAGAGGCAGAAGAGATTAAGAAGAGGTGGCAAAATTACACAGAAGAACTATACAAGAATGAGCTTAACGTCCCAGATAATCACAATGAGGTGGTCACTGACCTCGAGCCAGACATCCTAGAATGTGAAGTGAAGTGGGCCTTAGAAAAGCTGAGCAACAACAAAGCTAGTGGAGGTGACAGTATTCCAGCTGAGCTATTCAAAATCTTAAAAGACAATTCAGTAAAAGTGCTACACTCAATTTGCCAGCAAATTTGGAAAACTCAACAGTGGCCACAGGATTGGAAAAGATCAGTTTACATTCCAATTCCAAAGAAAGGCAGTGCCAAAGAATGTTCAAACTATCGCACCATTGCACTCATTTCTCATGCTAGCAAAGTCATGCTTAAAATCCTACAAGCTAGACTTCAGCAGTATGTGGATCGAGAACTACCAGAAGTACAGGCAGGATTTCGAAGAGGCAGAGGAACTAGAGATCAAATTGCCAGCATACGCTGGATCATGGAGAAAGCTAGAGAGTTCCAGAAAAACATCTACTTCTGCTTCATTGACTATGCTAAAGCCTTTGATTGTGTGGATCATAACAAACTGTGGCAAGTTCTTAAAGAGATGGGAGTACCAGACCATCTTATTTGTCTCTTGAGAAACCTATATGCGGGTCAAGAAGCAACAGTGAGAACTGGACATGGAACCACTGATTGGTTCAAAATTGGGAAAGGAGTCCGGCAAGGCTGTATACTGTCGCCCTGCCTATTTAACTTATATGCAGAGCACATCATGAGAAAGGCAGGGCTAGATGAATCAAAAGTTGGAATTAAGATTGCTGGGAGAAATATCAACAACCTCAGATATGCAGATGATACCACTCTAATGGCAGAAAGTGAAGAGGAACTAATGAGCCTCTTGTTGCGGGTGAAGAAGGAGAGTGCAAAAGTTGGGTTGAAACTTAACATTAAGAAAACCAAGATCATGGCATCTGGCCCTCTCAATTCCTGGCAAATAGATGGGGAAGAAATGGAGGTAGTGACAGATTTTATTTTCCTGGGCTCCAAGATCACTGCAGATGGGGACTGTAGCCAAGAAATTAAAAGACGCTTGCTCCTGGGGAGGAAAGCCATGGCAAATCTAGACAGCACACTAAAAAGCAGAGACATCACCCTGTCAACAAAAGTGCGTATAGTCAAGGCTATGGTCTTCCCAGTTGCAATGTATGGCAGTGAAAGTTGGACCATAAGAAAGGCTGAGCGCCAAAGAATTGAGGCCTTTGAACTATGGTGCTGGAGAAGACTCTTGCGAGTCCCTTGGACTGCAAGGCGATCAAACCGGTCAGTCCTAGAGGAGATCAATCCTGACTGCTCTTTAGAAGGCCAGATCCTGAAGCTAAAACTCAAATACTTTGGCCACCTAATGAGAAGGAAGGACTCACTGGAGAAGAGCCTAATGCTGGGAAAGATCGAGGGCAATAGAAGAAGGGGACGACAGAGAATGAGGTGGCTGGATGGAGTCACTGAAGCAGTAGGCGTGAGCTTAAATGGACTCCAGAAGATGGTAGAGGACAGGAAGGCCTGGAGGAATGTTGTCCATAGGGTTGCGAGGGGTCGGACACGACTTCGCAGCTAACAACAACAACAATGTTTTGCTCAAAAACAACATTGCACATCACCAAAAGTATACCATACCCACAGTGAAGCAAGGTGATGGCAGCATTATGCTTTGGGGCTGCTTTTCTTCAGCTGGAACTGGGGCCTTTAATCAAGGTGAAGGGAGTTATGAGCAGTTCCAAATAACAGACAATTTTGGCACAAAACCTTCAGGCAACTAAAATGCTAAAAATGAAGAGGATTTTCACATTTCAACACAACGATGATCCAAAGCATACCTCCAAATCAACAAAAGAATGGCTTCACCAGAAGATGGAATGGTCCTGCCAGAACCCAAGCCTAAACCAATTAAAAATCTGTGGGGTGACATGAAGAGAGCTGTGCCCAGGACATGCCCTCACAACCTGACAGATTTGGAGTGCTTTTTCAAGGAAGAGTGAGCAAAAATTCCCAAGGCAAGATGTGCCATGCTGATATGCTCCTACCCCAAAAGACTGAATGTGGTCACAACATCAAAAGATGCTTCAATAAAGTATTAGTTTAAGGGTGTGCATCTTTATGCAACCACATTCTTGTACATTTTTATTGTTATTTTCTTCCTAGATTTTAGTGTGTTTTTCAGTTGAATTGTACAGAGTATATAGTATGTTATATTAAAGGTGGAAAAAAGACTTCTGGTTTCTCATGCAGCCGCTATGAACGCCTGGGAGACTTGCTCTCTCTCCCCCGTCCAGATTTGCATCGCTGGGAAGCCCTGAAGAGGG
Source organism: Vipera berus (assembly GCF_964194415.1). Taxonomy (NCBI): domain Eukaryota; kingdom Metazoa; phylum Chordata; class Lepidosauria; order Squamata; family Viperidae; genus Vipera; species Vipera berus. The sequence continues at coordinate 34,664,365 of NC_138204.1, forward strand.
CTGAAAGTCACCCCGAAGAGGCGACCAGCAAGGAGGGGCACTCGCTGGATCACTGGAGAGCCGCAACTCTCCCATTAGACCTGGCGATCCCTCCAAACCGGCGGATGAAAGGACCGACCATTATGGCTCGTTCTAGGCTGTGAACAGCCGAAGTTACATTTTCCACCAGGCAACTCTTAAAACAGCGCGGAAGAGACTGGGTGAGATTTACCTCTTTTACACCCTAATTACTTTCTGTACCTCCTTAAGCTGCTAAGCATTTTCCCCCCTGCGGTGAGGGAAGGGGAACTTTTGCCCTTGGCGACTAAATACACAGGGGGGTTTTAAACGTTGAAAAAGTAACTGAATCCCAATTGGAACTTTATTTCTCAAAGCATGTGGATTGAAAGATCTTTTATTTCCTGTTTTTCATTGTCTACTTCTGTTGGAAATCTGGATTCTTTCTTATAAAAAAACAAGAAAAACTGAAAAGATTTAAGACAACTTTGGACTCAAAGGGAAACTTTAAAAGGGGCCTGGCTGATTGCCCAGGGAAATAGATAAGATACATAACCTTGAGAACTTTGAAACAACAGGTGTGAAAGGCTTTGTGTTCCCTACCTAGAAAAAAACACCTCTCTTTTGGATTTTCTAAGTGCAAAGCCTTTAGCTTAAAATACCAATATAGAAGAAGACCAGGAACAAAATTTATTTATGGATGAAGATCAACAAACTCTCGCTATGTTAAAAACACTAATCCAAATTCTTACCACAACCAATGAAATACTAAGAGGCTATGTGAAGGAACAAGAGGACAGCCCAGATATGAAAGCCCAAACTTTGACTACAACTAAAGAATCATCTATACAAAATACAATAGAAAAAATGATACATTCAAGTATGATGATAGAAGAATCTATTAAACAAATATTGATATTTGAAAATCCAGAGAAGACACTGACAACTTGGAAAAAGGAAAAGGTTTCTTATACAACTCAGAAGGAACTAGAGGATCTAGAAAAAGAACAGTTGGATGAGAAGATAAACAATTCTTAACAACTAAGTCGATATAGAAGAATAAAGAGACGACCCACTACTGTAGACCTACAAGTCCTCTCAAAAAAATGGTGATCGGATGGTTTTGCCAATATCAATTAATATACATGATATTACAAGGAGATTGGTTCGATGACCCAAAAACAAGGACATGGAAGATGATTTGGCAAAGGAAAAAAGCCAGAATAAGACTCAAGAAGAATGGAGTTTCGACCATCTTACTGAAATCTGAAACAGAATGTACTTAAATAGATAAGATGTGTATGTTGAACACAAGACATTGTTATGAACTGAGATAAAGAAAAAATTTTGGTCATTAAAATTTAGCAGTATAAATATTAATAGCTAATTTGAATATTGATTTGTGCATAAAGGTCATGTAGACAAGCTAAAAACCTATTGTTGAAAGTAATAAATAGGTCTATATGGAATGTTAAAAACGAAAATTATCAGTTTAAGCAAGAGATAGCAGATACAAAGAGGAAAAGAGGAAGTATTAAATATTGAAATAAAAAGAAATTTTGATTACTACTTAAAAAAATTGAAAATTAGCAAAAAGGATATCATATTGTATCCTTAATTTGTTGACATAGAGGGTGAGAAGTTAAGTAAACGGGATGTGTATTTTGAATATTAGATTTTGTGAGGAATGGTGATAGATGAATTGGGAGTATATTAAAAATCTTGGGAATGATAAATATCAAATGTTAAATCTAAATGTTGGTGGAAATTAAAATTGAAAAATCTATTAGGTCATTGATTGTCTAAAAGATTGTATGTTAAAACAATTAGAATATGTGTAAACTAAAAACTATGGATATATGTAAGAAAGTTATTTTCTATGTGATTGACGGGATGAAACTTGTCTTTAAATCTACAAATAGACAGTATATATAAAGGGAAAAAGAGGAAATGTTTATGGTAGCAATTTGAAGTCTGTACTAATGATATCTGTATGTAATTGAGTTACTGCTACCCAGCCACCACGTTGCTTTTTAAATATGTAAATGTAATATCAGAAAATCAATAAAATTCATAAAATAAATAAATAATAAAGGTGGGGAAAATTCTGAAGTGATGCGCAGGAGACCGGACATGGCAAGTTATAGGGTCTCCTGTTTGAGAGAGGGTTAGACTAGATGACGACCTCCAAAGTCCCTTCCAACCCTATTATTCTATGTTCTACCTTGGTCTGTTTTTTTACCTCTCAAAAACATGACATTTTAACAGGAGTTTGTAGACATTTATATCCACTGTACAATATGCAACTGGATAAAAAGAACAGATGGTACTGTTGCATAGACTGAGAAATGTAACACACATGGACTGAAAGCTAGAAATGAATGAAGCTATAACAGACAATAATAAACATAATAAACAAGCCATAATAGAATGATCTTTTGTTATTTTATATATCCTATCACTCCAGAAGCATAAGAAGCAGAGTCTGATTGTAACTACTTGTTTGTTTTTGTATTTCTACCAGTCTTTCTCTTTTAAGAGAAAGAACTAACTGAATAGTGATATTAAGGGCTTTTTTTCCTTGTTAAATCAAATATACTTTGTTCTCAATTATCAAAATACAGCTTCTGAAGTAGATCTCAATAAATATGAAAGAATCTGAAAAATATTTTGAGTAATAAATATCAAATTAAACTAAAATTTCATTCAAAATAAATAAGGCAACAGTGGATCAACTTTCTAGAAAAATATGTTGTAACTGAGCACAATAGTTTAACATCAAGCAATTAGTGTTGGAACTTAAGTTTTTCTAAAATCTGAGGAATTTCAATTATCTGGATTAAATAATGTATATAACTTTTATAATTTTTAATAACTAGCATGAAAAACCCCAAATAAACATACTCACAGCATTAAAAATTTTCTTAGAACGTCCCTTTGATTTTTCTCTGTCTGCTTCCCAAAGCCACTGTTTTTTCTCAACACCTTCTCGTTTCACTATACCATGAGATTCTTTATCTGATTAAGACAAAACATTAATACTAGTCTAAGCATTTGGAAAAGAATATGCTTTGGAAAACATTTAAATGTAAATCCATTAAATAAAATTTAGTTGGAAAAACTAATTTTTATCTAATCTGCAAAAATGTACACATTAAAGAAAGGCGATTTAAAAATAAATAAATCTGAGCATAACATTTTTTTATAACAATGAAGGCCTTCCAATTTTGTAAACAAGAAAATCTTCATAAAGTTTTAATTTTTATTTAAGTGAAGGACCACATAGATCTTTGGGCAATATACACTGCTAGGCCTAGCTACAACCTGAAGGGAAAACTATGTAACAAAAATGTAGTTTTCACTTGTAAGCTTACCATTGTCAGGCTTTACTGGAGTGCTCCCCATTCTGCGCCTCAAATTATGAGTTTTGGTCTCTGTAGTTTCTTCAATCTCAGCTTTAATGTTAGTAGCCTTGTTAAAAAAAAAATAAGTTTAACATTTTTCATTTTAAAATTTGTTTACTCTTAAATTAACCTGCTGTTAGCTGATTTTATGCCAAAAATAGACTTTTCCTATATGTAATTAATGTGTCACTCTTGTGTGAGTTCAACTTTCATTGTGAATAAGAATTACACTATAATTAAACTACTTAAGACAAGTAAAAGGAAGGTGAAGAGAAAGAAAGATGGGGAGTCTGACTTTTTTTCTCAGCTGCTAGGAATTAATGCCTTCTTGCGGTAGTAATGTAATAACAATGTTGAAGAATGTTTGCATGGAGCATCCCTTAGTTCTGATTTAGCATTTCATTTCTAAGTTTAAAACATGAGAAACTACGTATGCAAGGACCTTTATAGACACTGCTCACGCACAGGACATTGAATATGCTTAAATCAAGATGGTAGTTAATTCAAAAGTACTGAACTAATATTTTAGTATGTTTTAGAACATTTATAATGAAGTGCTCTAAATCATCTGCATATTGTTAAATTACAAAATAACATTTCACACGTGATAAATCAGACCTCTAAATATCCAGAATTTTTAGTGAAGCTAATGCTAACGTCACAGATCAAAGCTTTAACTCAAAACAGTACTGAACAGTGGAAGCCACTGTTTCTAGATTTCGAAGGTTTATAAATCTGTTCAACTTCTACTCTGACACCAATATTTCTCAATTTGTTTGCCCTCTTTAAACCATATTATAAAAACTAGATCCTCTCTAATGTATTTCTATAAAGAAGTAAAACCTTGACTCTATCACTTAGACAATTTGGGAGATTTTGACATCTCCCCCTGTAGTCATCCCATTATAGTATACATTGTCATGAATTTTTTGAATCCTGCTATTTTTTTGTGTACACCACTTTGAGTGATTAAAAATGACGACGTAGAAATATTACTAATAATACCAAATTACCATATGTGATTAAGAGATCTTTACACATTGTAAAAACTAGATCCATACATTATGCTAAGCCATAATTCTTAAAATACTTTATGTTCCATAAACCATAGTTTACACATTAAAAGCCAACAGGAAACACATCATTTTATAGCTTAATATGATGCGCTCACCGAAGCACTGCAAAAAACAGCTTTCCATGTTATGACTACAATGAAAATACTCCAAATCTGGTCTCAGGTGGCCAGTGAAGTAAAACTGATCCATTATGTTCACATTAAATATTACTGCTAACAGTTTACAGTAGTTAAAAGTTGTTTCCACAAAGAAATACTGTATTATGGGAAGAATATGCTATCTCTAAGACATGGACTGGAGTTGGACCACGAATAAATTTAATTGAATAACGATAATCTTCTCAAATGTGGTTGAATTAGACTACAACAGCAGCTCTATTTGTCATCAGAACTGCAGACCTAATCTGTAAACCTAAGCGAGCATGTTCTTTAATTTCTGGCAATGGTTGAAACTTCTGTATTATGACCTCCTTACAATTATCACACATACAAAGTCAATCCTACCTCTGATTTCATGCGTTTTGCACGACGTGCAGGAGGGCAAGTTTCAGATAGTTGAACAGATTGTCTCTGAGGAATATCATGGGGTTTATATTCTTTGTCCTTTGTACCACTGGTAATATCTGGCTTCTGAAAACACTAAAAAAGCAAGCAAAAATTAATTATTTCTTTGCACTTCATATAAAATTCCCATTGGCATTAAAATTATGTTAAGTTGTTGAAAGAAACTGTTATATGATTGTATCAACTGAATTGGGATGACCACCTACAGTCATGTGAAAAAGTAGACCCTCTTTGAGTTCTATGGTTTTACGTTATCAGGATATAGTAAAAATCATCTGGTCCTTAGCAATTCTTAAAAGTAGGTAAATGTAACCTAAGATGAACAGTAACACATGCATATTACACCATGTCATTTAATTTACAAAAAGAAAGCCAAGATGAAGAAGCCATGTATGAAAATCAAAGTACACCTTTTGATTCAATACCATGTAATCATTTTCTATATGACGATATCAATCTCTCACATCATTGTGAAAGAATTTTGGCCCACTCTCCTTTACAACATTGCTTCAGTTCATAGAGGTTTGTGGGCATATATTTACGCACAGCTCTCGATGTCTTGCCACAACATTTCTGGAGGTTTGAACTTAGTTGGTGTGCTTGGGAACATTGTCCTGTTGCATTACCCAATGTTGGCCAAGCTTTAGTTGTTGAACAGATGACCTCACATTTGTCTCAAGCAACAGATGACCTCACATTTGTCTCTAGCATACTTTGGTATACAGAGGAGTTCATAGTCAACTCATCCTAAACAAGTCAAAATTATCATCCCTCTTACTACCATGCTTGATGGTTGGTATGAGATGATTGTGCTGATATGTTATGTTTGGTTACACATAGCCAAATATGGCCAAAATCTCGACTTTGGTCTCATCTGTCCAAAGGACAGTGTTCAAGAATTCTTGTGAATTGTTCAGATGCAACTTTGCAAACGTAAGCTTCCTCCTGACAACTGTTCCAAACAAATGATGTTCTTCGGTCTTTTTATAATTATAGTGTGATGAACTTTAACATTCAAACTGAGGCCTGTAGAGTGTGAGATGTAACTCTTTGATTTTTTTTCAATTTCTCTGAGCACTGCAACTGTCTGATTTTGGGGTAAATTTGCTGGGATGTCCATTCCTGAGAAGATTGGCAAATGTCCTGAATATTTTCCATTTGTGAATAATCTTCCTTACTATAGAATGATTTAAATTTTTTGGAAATGGCCTTGTAAATCTTCCCAGATTGATAGGCAGCAACAACTGCTTCTCTAAGATCATTGCTGATGTCTTTACTCTTTGGCATTGTATTAATACACACCTCAATGCTGGAGACCAGCTAATTCCTGAAACTTCTGCTTTTATATAAGTAATCATACTTGTTAATGATCAATTGATCAAGGGCACTTGATTAGCAGCACCTGGCTGCTACTTAAGTCTCTTCGTACCTATGGAAGCAGTAAGGGTGTAGCTAGTTTTTCACACATGGCTTTTCCATTTTGCCTTTCTTTTTGTAAAATAAATGACGACGTGGTGTCATGTATTGCTGTTCATTGTGTTTACCTATTTTTAAGGATCTGCTAAGGACCAGATGATTTTTACTATGTTCTAATACATAAAGAGTAGTGTACTTACTTTTTCATGTGACTGTATGTTTTAAATAAATATTGTATAGAGTGGCTCAACCTTTTTTTTCCTGAAAAAAAGGTAGCTTATTTTCAAATGCACACACACCAGACCCTAGCAGTTGGTAAACTTTACCAACACCTACCCTACTTTGCAGTTAACTGCCACATATCATTCAATATTTTTTATAGGCCTACCCTTTCTACGGTGTGCTACCAAGATTTTCCACTGCTCCCCAAATGTCTAAACACTGGTGATTTTAGGAACAGATGGTTGAGCTAAGAGATAAATAAGCGTCTTTCTCCTGTACTCTGAACCCCATTCAGGGCATCACCAACTTAGCCATTTGTATTCATGGCATATGCTGAGCATATTTGACTAAGAGGCTATCCAAAAGAGTATAATGAAAAATCTCTCCCCCTCTCCCTCTTCCCTCTCTGTGTCTCTGTGTGTGTTTGGCCTAAGGTATTGTTTCTACTACATTTTTCTGACAATGTGAAATGACTGCAGCACTGTTTCAAGCAGTAGGGTCATAAAGTATTGTTAGAGAAGAACATTTGTCAAGTATTATAGCATGCAGATACATAATAATGCATTTTATTCATTCACATTTTATTATTATCTTGATATCCAACCTTTTCTCTAATGAGCTCAAGAAAACATGTTTTCCTTTCTAGCACTTTAATTATCCTGAAGTTGAATAGCTTGTATATAATGACTGGCCCAAGTTCACCAAATAGCATTTCACAGCTGAATGGAGAATTGCATCAATTGAACCAAATGGTAAAGGTTAACAAGTATTACCAACATTTAGAAATTAGTAAAATTTAAGATACAAAAAAACCTACGCTCGTTAAGTAACAGAATTAAGAAAGTATATAGTATATCAATTGTTGATAATACACAAAATTGATTTTTCAAATCTCGTGCAAGGCTTCAAACTTTTTATAACAATTACATGATCAGACTTCTTATTTGAAATTTATAACTATAAATTAATTTCAAGCCCCTTTTCCTCAAATGCATTTTATTCACAATTGAATGGCTGAATCTCAGTTGCTTTCATTTCGATACATTGCTGAGATTCACTCACTCTAAACTGGAAGATACAGAAATATATTATTTGGTGAAGACTTTGGTCACAGCTTGGAATGAGCATGCAACTTGGACAGGATCGTATCTATGCAAACTGTGTTTGTAGCTCCTGTAGGCTTCCTTGGTTTATTGAGGAGCTGCAGAAAGTGAAGTGACACAAGGGACATCTAGATAAAGCCAACTATACAAAGGTAAGAGCCTTTATGAGGACTTATTCTGTGATGGTATGAGCATGGTCACTTCTCCACACTTATTGTGTCTGCAGATAGTCACCAGCAGCCCTGTATGATGTGAACAGGCTCCTTCTGGACAAACAAGAACTAAGGGAACCCTTACAAAGCCAATGCGAGGAATGTTTTCAGTATATCAGATAAAGTCACTCAAGCTACTCAAAGAGATGGGTGAAGTATTAACATTTTTTGAAGGAATAGGGCAATTTCAGTTTCCTGGAACAGGCACTGATGTACCCCCCTCATAAGAGTCCCCCATTGTACCCAACAGTTTTGGGCAGTATCCTCTTTGGGACAGGATTGGGTACTAGATAACTTCAAATGAAAATGATTAAAATCTTGCTTAAGGCCTTGTTTTAGCACCAATACTAGGGGTTGATCAGTACTGGGAAAGAAACTAGAGGACTATAACGATATTGATTTACCCTAGATCTCCCAACCACTTGTAATAGTGCTGACCATGTAACTTGCTGGAGTGGCTATTGATGGAAGTGAGACATAATGATATTACAATACTGCTCTTTCCTGAAGAGCTATTTGCACTATAATGGCCTGTCCCATAAAGTACTTAACTGCTATGCTTTTTTAAAAAATAAATCTACAAAATTATTGAACAAGATTATCTGCAGATATGGGACAGTATGTCATCGGCTAACAAATTAGTTGATCAATCTGAAACTGGTAAGGCACTACAGGGTCTAAATCAGTAAAAGATTGGATGAGAAACAACCCCTTAGTAAATTAAAAGGCTCATGTTCTCATGTGAAGCATTGGAAGAAACCATAGCCTGGGCTGAGTGTCACTCCTCCCTGAAAGAATAGATACATAGCCTTACATCAGCTCTCCTTAACAACAATCAAGACTAAAGGCAAACAGAAAAAAATATTCTTCTTGAGTTCAAAACAATAAGATTAGTGAAAAAATTTAAGTCAGAATTTCAGCAAGTGACTTTGCTTTCAAATATGTGACCTATACATAGGGAATTTGAAGTTTACATTCTGGCTTTCTTTTTCTGCAATGTCAGTGTTAACAGAGAGAATAGCATTTGTCTTCTGAGAAGTTGAATCATTCTGCTCATCTATTATTGTTTACTTAACAATTACAAGGCACATTATTATTGTTAGAATCCCTCTTACACCTTGGAGTGCAGGATATAGATCTAGTCTTGTCATTGAAAAGTCCACAAAATCACATTGACAGCTATGGCTTTTTCTGGATCGAAATAGACAACAGTTACTCATATCTCAATAAATTTTAAGTAAAATATGGTTTTATGCATAGACCATTAAAATAATTAAGCATCAACCGATATAAAATACTGCCATTCAGTTACCGAGCAGCACACAAATCAGAATTATTAGTCCTTGATATCTTCACTGACTGCATATTTACTCCCAAGCTTATTTCAAAGCAGTGCTGTTAATGTGAATAGATGCCTAGTGGACGCAAGCACAGGTTAGAATACATTTTGGTACGTAGCAGCCCCACCTTTACGATCCCATGAATAGGCAATACCTGAACAGGATCACAAGGTTGTGGCAGCCCTTGCTATATGACTTCCTGACAATTCAGATGCATCGCAAATTGTGTTACTTCAACTTCATCTAGTATTATAGTATGTATCTAGTTTTCTAAGCTGTGAAACAATTCTTTTAATTGATTTTAAGTTTTGTAACTGTTGTATTTGTTTTTTAAATAACCTTGTGAACCGCCCTGAGTCCTACGGGAGAAGGGCGGTATATAAATTGAATAAATAAATAAATAAATAAATTATCTGGTAATATACTGACATTCCATCATAATAACAAGCATTTGGTTTGAGATGCTTTTATACTAGGAAGGGTACAACATCGAATTCTGTTTTTATCAGTGTCAAGTGTATAAATAATGTTCCAAAACAAAGACAAATATATATTTTTAACCCTTTATATTTCCTTAAAGTCACTTTCAAGTCAAACTCAGCCCTTGGTGGATACTATGTACACATTCATGTAAATTTCTGGACAATGATGTAGAAGTACTGTAATATGCTTTTACTCTGGGACTAAATGTCGGTCTAATCCAGTGGTCCCAAACCCCGGTCCGTGGACTGGTGGGCATGCCAGAAACCTGGCCACGCAAACAAAGCCTCATCTGCAGGATGCAGGCAGCAAACGAAACCACGCTCCCTCTTGTCTGCAGAAAAACCTCTCTCCAAGGAACCAATCCCTGGTGCCCAAATGTTTGGGGGCCGCTGGTCTACTCTCTATCCCCAATACTACCTGGAAGTATCCTATCCACACACAAATCAAACCAACTCTCCTTAACTCTTTAGCCCCAGATCAGATGCTGCTGCTGAGACTATCCTCATACTATTTGCATAATATGCATTGTAATGACAGATGCAAAATATCTGCCAAACTAGATTCTTAAAAATGAAGCAAATCCCTGCCCATTTTATTGACCTTATTTACAACATTTTTATTTGCTTATAAACATCTTTCTAGTTCCTGACTCTTATGAAAGAAAACTGCTTATGATCATCGACAAACAAGTCTCTCTCCATAGGCCAGTTAACCACTTTGACTTCATGAATGGAATGATGGCACTGATGCTGTTAAAAAAAAACTACAGTATTTCACATGGAAGATACACATTAAAAAGGTACTTTACATACTCTAATAGCACAGACATTTTTATGCATGCTATTTTTGCAAATCATTACATTCTAAGGATATCAGAACAAACGAAATTATACCAGTCTGTCTACACTGATGGAAAAGAGTTCTACAAAATGCAAGATCACCTCATTTTGCCAGGTTTTAAAAATTCAATACTGAACAGAAAAAAATGGGGTAACTATTACCAAGTTAAAAAGGGCAGAAAGATGAGACAAAGATAGGCACATATATCAACAACAGAACAGGCCTTTTCAACCTTTTCAGGCATTGTACCACTTTTAGGATATGGCAATATTCGAGTACCACCAGTCGCCTAGCAGGTGGGCATGGCCTGCTCGACGCCACTCACTGGACACAGCTGATTCAAGATAGCTGGGGCGGAATGGAACAAGTTGCAGCAGCTAACTTGATGTGGGGACAACTCAGTGCCCCACAAACTGCTAGCCTCCCCAAACTGCTAGCAGCCAAGTGCTTGCGGGTGCACATACACACACCACATTCCAACTTTGGGGACCTTTATCCACAGAGGAAGGAGAAGGCCTTCTCCCCAAACGCAGGCATGAATGGCAGTTTGCTAGCTTGGAATGGGGTTTTTTTGTATGTGTGTGTCTGTGCATAGCATGCTAAAGAGATGTTCTTCTCCCAGTCCCAGACATCATTGGTGTTTCCCTGTCCGGTGCCCCCTCCCGGCAAAGCAGGAGGAGGAGGACATTTGCAGGAAGAAGTTTCCTCCGAGTCCAACTTCTGTCTTGACAGATCTCTGGAAAGCAAGAGGCGGCAGCAGGGGAGCAGCACTCCCGGGTCCTGCACAAGGAAGGCTGGCCCTTCTCAAAAGGGAATTCCCATTTCCAATTGTACTTGGTAAGGATGCTGGCTTGTTGGGGCAGCCTTCGCTCACACAGCTCCCCTGCCACCCCCTCCTCCTCTCCAGAGATCTGCAGGGGAGACAGAGATCTGGAGGGCAAGGTGCAGCCTCCATATTGGCCACTTCTACCTCTCCAAACCCTCCTTGATTAAACATGCATAAAAAGAAAACATAGTTAAATCACTAATTATAGCTTTTCATATATTTTCTGGAAAAACCACCTGTACTGATGTTAGGAAGGAAGAGCAAACCTTATTAAGGAACTCTTAACAGGAAGGGAATTGAAGACCCCCAAGGTCTTGTTCTTTCTAATCTGCCTTCCCTTTGAGCCTTTAGTTATTATTATATTATGTATTTAAGAAGAAGATCAAAGGCCTCCATAGCTCTGGATATTCACCTTAAAATCAGAACCCAGGAAAATTTAGTTAATGCATAATACCGCCCTATGAAGAATTGAAGATAATCTTTGGGCCCTGAGAGCAAGCAGGTGTCAAGTCAGAATATTAGTGGCACACCTGTCAGCAACTGGAAGTGCATAAGTCCACATATTTCCCTTCCCTGTCTCATAACTCAATCCATACATCCTTTAATTTTCAGACACATCTTTTTCTCATAAAAACCCACAAAATATACTGTAATTAGCAGGAAAAATAAATCTACCACTCCTGAATTCTTTCCCCAAAGGGGAAAGTTCACAGCCTGCAGGTTGCTAGCAAAGTCGTCAAAGAACGTAGTTATTGCTGCTAAAGGCAAGAATAAATAATAAATCAATTTTGCAGCTCTCTCCTGTTACTACATCCTCTTACCTCCAGAATGTGGCCTGGGATTGCACAAGGAGCTAGGCTAAAATCCGGTTGAGTAGTTTGCAGCCAGGTGTTCAGTACAGACCTTGCCAATGTTATTTTAATAGCCCAGGAAGGGATAGGAAAACCCGAGGAAAACTTTGCAATCAATAAACCATGGTGGACTCTGCTTATTTTGCCCTATTTTGATTCTCCTCCCCAGCAGTAGCCCATCGACGTCAGAACTGCATGGCCACAAAGATATAGGCCTTTAGCCTCCCAATCCCTGCTTAGAGAGGGATTTGCATTTCAACCAGGGTCAGGCCATATGCCCACAAAACCTAAATCCAGCAGGCCAGAAGGCAGCCCAGCCACCACGCCCACTTCATCCTGCAAAGTGCGGCTCACCCAGAGCACTTCATCCTGCTTGCTGCTATGCCGGCAGGCCTGTTGGTATCAGGACAGCTCCGAAGGAGGTAGCTGCAAGGGGGGGGAAGCAGGAGGCTTTTCAGCAGATGCCGCCAGGCTGCAAACATAGCACTACCCCTCCGCTTTCCAACCCTGAAGACCCACAGTAAAGTTGGGCAGCCTTTGAGTGCTGCTGATAAGCTGCAGATCTGATGTAGTCTCGGTTGCCGCCCCCTTCCTTGGCAGGGCGAGCCTGGAGCAGGTGGCCTTTAGTCGGGGCTGCCGGCATGGTGGTGGCCAGGAGCGCCTGCGGAGTGCCACATTGTAGGACAGAGGTACTTGCAAGTCCTGCCCCAGCTATGGCGAAGAGCAGTGACTGCGTCTGTGCCCAGGGGGTGAGAAGGAAACGGAGGAGTGCGGTGGCTGTGCTGTCTTCTGGCCCTCTGGATTCGGGGTTTTCCTTTGATTGGGTGCTGGGGTGGGCCAGCCCTTCACTGTCTCCAGGGTGGCCCTGGGCCAAATGTAAACACCCCGCAGGTAAACACCCCATATTCCTGTTCTGTTCCCCCCTCCCAGAGTACAAACAGACAAGACTAGCAAGAGTTAATTCTACAGACTTTAGTTAATTGCCTTCTGATAAGGCCTTGGCAGCAAAATGGGCTCCTTACCTCAAACTTCAGCTGGAATGAGATAACATCCAAGTAAACAGTCCAGTAGAAGATGTACAGAAGCGTTGCCAAGAATGCATACCAGGGTTTCAAACACGAAACAGAGTTCCAAAGATGTGACCAGAAGTTGCTTAAACTATTATTCGTCACAAAGTTCTTAGAGCAGCCACACACCCTTTATACCTTATGAGTTGTGGCTCAATGACTCAGCTACTCCCTGGCCCTCCTACCCAACCTACGTTGCTGCAGACGCTTGGCCCTGCGTCTTTTTTGAGGGTCTAGCCATGACTCATCTTTGCTAGACTGCTGCAGCTGTTCGAGCACCCTCCCAACCTGGCTGCTCCCCGGCTGTTCCTCTCGGCCTCCAGATGGAGATGGAGGCCTTGCCAGAGAGGAGGGCCCCGGAGAGGGAGGCCTTGCCAGTTCCTCCCCATCATCCTCAGAGTCCTCTTCCTCGGTTAGGACAGGCGCGGGGGTCGGGGCCACAACAATTCCTTTCCCCAGGCTGCACGCAGCTTCCGGAACCACCAGCCAGCTGGAGCCTGGCACGGATCCTAGGTGCTCAGCAGAGACCCGGCAACACCGTGGCTCCAGCTGGCTCTCCCAAAGGCCTGTGCTGTGTTGCTGCCGCTTCAGCTCATCCCCATGCTACACTTTTAGGCTTTTTTTACACTTTTGTTTTACAGGTGCTTTTCAATCCATCATAAGTGTACCACCTGCCAGATGCCGGCGTACCACCGGTTGAAAAGCCCTGCAACAGAAAGTCAGGAACTAGCAAGAGTACAAATTGGAGTAAAAACTCCATACAGTTCTTCTGACATAAAAAATGAAATAATAATATGCAAATTCTGATAGAATATACTTTTATCACAAGTAAGAACTTGTTCACCTCTTTACATTTCAAGAAAATATAAATGAACACTCAAGCTAATTATAAGCTTCAGCTGAGCAACCTATTCTATCAAGAAAAGGAATTCCCTGAAAATTTTTTAAACTATTTTGTTCATAATCTTTCTATTTAAAAAAAATCAGAAACACTGACAGTTTAAATCAAAAGCACACTTTAAAACTGGGAATATTTGGTGCAATTCATTTTAAGATACATATACGCTTTCATATTGTTCAAAATTAGAATTTTCTCTAATTCATTTTCAACACATTTCCTTTTCGCATTCTAGAATTTAATGTGAGAAAACCAGAGAAAACTAAATGCTTAGAATTTCTCAGAGAAAATATCAGAATCTGAGATATCAATTGCTATATCCCAATGACTGCAATTTTTCTATGTCACTAGTAAGAGCCAAAAGCATTCTTCTACTTTAATAGCTGAATATAATCCTGCTGAAATAAGGAAATATATGTTTTAACACCATAAATTTTCTTCTGTATCAAGTTTGGTAGATATAAGTGGTAATGCTAATTTAGTTTCTTTTCACCAATTCTTCTGTACCAAATTTTATTTGTATTAAAATATCATTATACTAGCATTTGCCTATATTGTATTGATCAGCAGAATCTGATCACTTATTTAAAAAATGTTTTATGATCAAAAGTAGAAGTGAACCAGATAAAAAACATTAAGATTAATTTAAATAATGATTTATTTAACGGTGTATACAATTTGAATATTTTGCATAGGAAAGGATTCAGAGAACATCCAAAATAGTTTAGAACAAAGATAGGGATGTCATTCAAAAAGTCATGTCAAACATACCTTTTCCAGAACTGCATCATCCACTAAACACATCAGTTTGGAACAAATGTCTGGTGCCTATTGCAAGAGAGAGCTTGGAGAGTTACAACTTAACGGAATTGTGACCTTGTAGATGGAGGCCACAGGTAGTCATTTGAAAATCATGTACTTTTAGAATGGCCCTTAAAAAAATACTTCAGGTTTTATTTTCAAAGACATCTGCAAAAGTAGATTTTGAGTAACACAGTAACCAAAATGGCTCTGACTTTTTAGGATGAAAATGGAAAGTTGTTTATATGTTCCCGTCACAGTAACTATGACTACATGAGGTAATGAAGAAAATGTGCACAAGACATCCCTCCAATTCTATTAGCCTCAACAGCAATAAATACATACACAAAATGATTAAATGAATTGCATATGCTAATTAGTCTAATCAGTAGGAATATAGGAAAACGATCATGACAGAATCATGAACATTATTTTTCTGGTCCAAAAGCAGACATTTTTACTGAGACAATCTTGCATTATTAACATTTCTATACTAACGAAAATGTTCAAGTTTTTTTCTAAAGACACATATTGCTTAACTGAGACTTGAATACTGAATAATGTATGCATGTTTAAATACTACATTTAGTAACTTACTGTAAAACACTGTAAGATATGAGCTGCTATAGATCTCAACTGGTTAGGATTTACAAATGTGTTTTCCCACAGTGAGGCAATTTAGTGTAAATTGACTAAATTCAGTCCACTTACAATTTTACCATCACAACAACCAGTTATAATTGGATTCACCTACTGATAGTATTGCTTCCTTTCAATTTAAAACTGTCCTTTCAATTTAAAACTGTCCTTTCAATTTAAAACTGTCTTCTATTGGGATGAGAAAGTTGCAATGAAATTGGATTTCAGTTTCCTTGTATAAACAACATGGAAACTGAATGAATCTCATGTCTTACCCCCAATTTCATTTTGCAGAGTCTAACGGATATTCTCTTTCCCATTCCCCACCATCTGGGTTCATAATGCAATATCCTTTGGTCTTAAAAGTTCAACACAACTCTTCCAAAAAATATTAAAAATATTTTGCATACACTTTTAATGTGATATATTAATATTTAATTGATTTAGTCCCTAATAATGCAAAAAACAAATCACAGCTTTATTGCCACTAGTTATTACTTCAAAGTCTTATATCTATGCACCTAAACTGAACATAATGCTATAGAGGCCCACAATAACTAGTCCTTCATTCAGAACAATAACACTATGACCATTAGAAAATATTTCTAAATACTTATTTACTATGGAAATTGTATGCACACCATACTATACTTAAATGTGTGATAATGCAAACATAGCATACAGTTTACTGACAATTTATTTTGAAAAATGTAGGTTTCCATTAAAATAGCCATTTGTAGTTAAATCAGTATTATCCAATTGTAAAAGGGAGCTAATTATTTCTTCTGCTTTTCTTTCCTTCTTCTTTTATTAAAGAAATATCAGCATATAATTAAAAAATGATTAAGAAAAAGAGTAAAGGGGGGGACATGCAGGTTAGCAGACATGCACTTTAACTCACTTTTCTAAAAGTGTATTCATTGTAACAAATCAATTATTAAAAGCCCATATATATATATACATAAATCATAGTTCCATCACATATGAGTGAATTGTGTGTGTATATGCACCTAAAGAGAGATTAAGATTAGTCATGGTTTGCATTCTTTCCATGCATTTTATTAACTATATCCATCTTTTAGGATAAGATTTCAAAATGGTCTCTAAATAAGGTAACTTATTCAATTAAAAAGTTAAAACAAAATAGCCCTATTGTTTAAAGAGCAGATAAAATCAGGCCAGCCATAAATGAAAAAGAAAGCTTAGCAAAATAAAATGCATTCAAAGTTCTTTCAAAGACTACAAGAGAGAATCGTAAACGTTTAAATGTTTTTGAAAAATGGGATTACATTAATAAGATGCTATTTTAATACTTTCTAATTTCATCAACTGTAGTTAAGATTTGATATCAGAGCTTAAGGACAAGGTTAAGTCCTTGGAAAAGTTATTAAGAAACTAGGTATCTTTCAAATAGACTGATCCCAAACAATTCAAAGATCAACACTAGCACTTTTAATTCATTCCAGAAAGGGATCATAAATAAAACTAATGCAAAATTGGAATGATGTGATCACAGGGCTTGTCAAATACTCTTGAAAGATGAATTTCATTAATATGAAGTTTCCAAGACAGCCATAAAATGGAGCACTGTCCTAATATGGTACAGACACAACTAAGCTGGCCATAAAGATTTAGTCTAAAAAACGTTATCTTTGTTTTGATAGAGAATGTTATGCTTTAACAAGAAGTTCATCAGACAACCAAAATCTGGGTCTAAACATGATTATTTCATAGAAAATCAGAACACTCAATATCCAATCAGAAGACTGCTTTTACATTTAATTCTCACATTTGAGAACAGGAAAAAGTTCTTATTCAAGTCCAAAATGATAAATGAAAACTAGCATACTGAAACACAGGTACTGTAGAATACAGGGTAAAGACCACCAGCAGCTTCAAGTTACTCCAAGCAAAAACATTCTTCTAATTGTGAGGAAGCAGTCAATTCATTCATTTTTTTTCTTTTCACGGGATAAAAATAGCCTCTATAAATTCAATTTCTTGATAAATAATGGTTGTGTTTTGGGGTCATGGAAATCTTGAAAGTTGTATAAAAATTTCCCAAACCCCACTGAATTATATATCACTTTGAGAATTCAACAGCCAGCACCAAAACTTCTAAATTATGGACAAATGTTTTATACTTTAAAGCACTGTTAGAACGTTTTAGAGCAGAATGGGAAAAAGTTTATTTAAAATCTGGACTAAAAAAGCAGAACTTACCAGAAGGCTAGCTCCAGATTGGAATAAGTTGTAAGGGTAAAGAATACGTTCATAGTGAGCACGTATATGTGATCCCACTGCTTTGCCAGGAGCAAATCCCATCTTGGAAGCTATTTTAGTCCATTTTCTGTCCTTGCAGACCAAGTCAAATCCACCTTCCTCTGCAACTAGCTATAAAAATAAAAATAGTTGTGTAGCCAATTATGTGTATGCAAGAAAACAGTGGTAAAAATACATCTAATAAGTGGCAACTAGTTTGTCTAACTATGTGGTTGTTTCCTTTATCAATAATCGATATGTTATTAATAAAAAAATTTAAAATAGTAATTTGATATACTAGAGAAAATCAATGTTTTAAGTAATCAACATATTCTCCAAAAACAGGGGTGAACTCTTCAATCTTACCACTTAATTCTGGCAAAGTGACACAAGGTATACTATTCCTTACCATTTGCTAATAGAAAACAAAAAACTGTTCTATAATCCCTAGAACAGTGATCCCCAACCTCTATGGACTGGAAGTAATGGCGGCAGTGACACTGTGGAGAGGGATGATTTTGAGCACGCAACCTAATCCCATGCATGTGCAAACAGAGCTTTTCGTGCTTGCCTACCACTTTCGCAGGCCAGTTTCCAACAGGTGTAAACCAGTAGTGGTTTGCGGACCGGGATTGGGGACCTCTGCCCTAGAATATGTCAATTTTTAAAAAACAAAGAACTAATATTTATAAAACCAATTAAAAACTGAAACGGAAACTCCCATATACAATATAAAATAAGCCTCATTTGCACCTTGTCATGGCAAAAAATAATATATGTCCCCAGTCACCCCAAGGGTGACATCATAGTCTGAATTTTGTTTCTAGAAAATGCATCTTTCAGTGGCCTTAAGAACTATTTCTAAATTTTGTCAAAAATTGTAATGCACAACTTACCCTGTTAAGCTGGAACAAATCTAGAATTTTTCTTTCTACATGTGGAATTTTCAATGTGCATCCCTGGAGTTCCCAGAACTTTGCTATCTGGTCCAGAAAATTCAGTTTCACCCTAGTCTGAGCCTATTAAAATATAAAGTGTATATATTATACAGAAGTCATGCAATTGAGATGGGAGGCCACACAAATTTAATATTTATTCTCCTATTCAAATGTCAGTGCTTCACTTAGCAGTACAAGAGAAGTATTAGATGTATTTCTAAACAGTCATATCATATCTGATACTTGAACAAGCATTTCCTGCTTAAATAGAGCTAGTATTCTAAAAAAAAAGTACAAAAATACTTCTTTAAAAAAACCTCTCATTGAAATTATCAAAAATAAAATTAGAAACTGATATACTGGGTATACAGTTACAGTTAAATTATATTTGAAAACCAGGGGGTATGTATATACTGGGTTTTTCCAGCCCTTGTACTCAAGCTTATATATTTCTAACTTATTCATTAATGATCTAGATTCTCTATCTGAAGTCCTTGCCAATGAACTGGATTCTATCACACAGAAACAAAAGAAAAATGTTTTTTTCTAATATATATGTGTTTACAGTCTATTGTTTATTATTTACTAATTAAACTAGTATTTAAATAATTTACCACATGTCCATTTTACACTACTTCCAAATTTCACACAATACCAGTAAGGAACTACTGATTTAGAGTTAGGGTGAATAATAAGGTGGACAAATTTTTGACAACTTCAAATTACTGATTAAACCAAAAAAGAGCAGCTAAGGAATTCAAATCTATATTCCTGAACTGAAAGTGGCCGCTAAAACTGCAGATTCTGGGCCCTCTGCATCAGCGTCTAGGCTGAGAGAATACCTGTGGTAGAATTTAGTCCTGATTCTCAGGAGGGAGGAGTGTGAGAGTAGCTTAGAGGGTTTGGGTGGGAGAAAAAGAATTAAAACAGCTCATTCCTAGGTTCTCAGAATATGTTTAATACTGCAAGTAGCTTGCTTCAGTTTCATAAGATTTCTGTCTGAAGGTGAGAATCAATAAAGAAAACTGCTAAAAAGAACCTCAATGTGAATTTCTTGGTTTTGGAACCTGAGTCATGAACACTGAAATATCTATATGCTGTAAAAAAATAATTTGAAAACTATTTAATTGTATTTAATTTAATTTCAAAATTCTATATGCTATGATGTATAAGAAGTTCATTATTAATGCAATTCATATTTCTGAGGTCATTACCTCTAATTCATTCAGCCTTTGGATTCTTGGAGTAAAATGAAGTTTATCAACATCACATGCAAATGGAGGCTGCCAGTCCTAAAGAAAAAGAAAAATAGTAAGTTTAATATGAAACTATTCTTACTGCATTTTCAGATATTTAGAAATTTAATTGAAAAAATATAATAGTACATTACATCTTACAAGTGGTATGGCAGAAAAAGATAATTTGGAAATCACAGTGATGAGGATCAAGCAAATATATTAGTGCTAACTGCCCTATCTTTGACTCCTTTTGTCTACTGGGAGCAGGTGAAGTACTAACAAAAACTCTTGTTTTATATTTTAATATTGCCTGCAATCTGGTAATTAAATGACTTTGTATTAAAATTAGCGTATCAGATTAGTTTTAAAGATAGCACAAGTAATTTTCCTTGGTTTTTGGAAAATAAAGTATTGGCTCAGTTTTAAATTCCTGATATTAAATTAAAATTAAAATTAAACCCAATCTTCTTTAGTGTTTCTGAACACTGCTACTATATGAGCTGCAAGTTCCCAGTAGACTTCTGTGTTTCAATGTACTTTAAATCCCTGCACAGCACATTGGACCAGGTTATTTGCAAAGTTATCTTTCTCTGATGGTTTTGACCTGGCCTTCCAGATCTAGCAAGGTGGACATGTTCTGGGCATTGTTGCTAAAACAATGTCACCTGATGAGTCACTGAAAGCATGCCTTCTGTGTACGGCACCTATCTGAAGAGTATGAAATATGGACAGTTCCCAATCTATTGATCTTTCGTAAGGCCATGAAGACCCAGCTCTTCCTCCAGATCAGACATGTCAAACTCGCAATGTCATGTGACATTGTGCGATGTATCGGGACTGTTTTGCCATTGCTGGCAATGGGGTGGGCACGGCTTCCATGTGACACGTCTGGCCCATGGGCCGGCAGTTTGACACTCCTGCTCCAGACAATGGAATTGGGATGTTAGTATGGGGACCCTGATAGAAATTTATGTGACTAGTGGCTCTAAAGGACAGGTAGTCCTCGACTTACAACTGTAATAGAGCCTGCCAATTATGATAGTAAGCTGTGATGGTTATAAAAACAGGTTATAATGTGACCAATACAATTTTTATGACTTTTTTTGCAGTAATGAGTCAGCAAATGCTATGGTCATTAAACAAGAGCCAGTTTGGTTTAGTGTTAAGACATCAGCTAGAAACCAGGAGACTGTGAGTTCTGGTTATGCCTTAGGCATGAAAGCTTGCTAGGTGACTTTGCACCAGTCATTCTCTCTTAGCTTAACTCATCTCATAGGACTGTTATTGTGGGAAAAATAGGAGGGAGGAGTATTTGATATGTTTTAAGTTATTCCTAAAAATAATAAAGGCAGGATAACCCCCCCACACACACACACACCTTTTATTTACTATGGGTATTTTTGCTAAATATGGAAGCAAATGCCAGTTTTCAATAAAAATATCATAAACCAGCCATGTGACCATACTGCAAACACCATTAAAAATCAAGGACTACTTGTACTGAGCTTTGATATAACTTTATTTGGTTTCTTTGTTTTACTGAAATAACTTTTTATTTTGTTGGCTGACCAGTATTTCTTTCCCAGATGGATGGCCAATATTATTGTTGTTATTAGACCTGTATTCCACCCAATTTAATGACTCTGGGTGATTCACAAAAAAGTTACAACCAAATCAATAAAATATAAAATATAGCAAGCCTAATGAAGGAGGGGTCTCACTCTTCCTTGCCAAAGACCTGGGTGAAGAGTCAGGCCTTCACAGCTCTTCTAAACAGCAACAGAGTGGGGATCATCTGGATCTTTTAGGAGACTTCTTTCTAGGGAGCAAGGCTGAACTGGACTAATAAATAATGAAATTGTTTATATATGAAAAAAAATTGCCTATGAACTACTGAAATTTATTCTAAATAAATGTTCTAAAGATTGCATCCTCTCAATTCAGGTCAATTATATACAATAGTTATATTTCAATCCTTATTCCATCAGCATAGTTAAGTGATTGAGAATGAGAAAGAATGAAGATTCATTACTAGCAGGGGATTAGAAACCGATTCAGATTTTAATCCATACATATTGTTATTCTGATTCTTTTCATAATGACATTCAGCTATTTATACTTATTTAGAATAGAGCTATTAGCAGAACAACAGAATATGGAATTTGCCACATTAATGTATAGTGGGAAGAGGTAAATGTCTTTTCAACCAGGGCTTTTCAACCAGTGACACGGGTACCACCTGTGGTACATTGGCACCTAGCAGATGGTACGCGACCATCCTAGAAAAGTGGTAGCGGGGGAGGGGAATGAGCTGAACCGGTGGCAGCACCGCACAAGCCTGAGCGAGAGACAGCTGGAGCTGCAGGGCTATCAGGGCTCAGCGGAAACACCAGGATCAGCGCCAGGCTCCAGCTGGAGGCTGGCGATTATCCTGGCGCTTCTGCTGAGCCCAGAAGAAGTGCCGATCACCTGGAATGTCGCAGAATCTCCAGGGTCTTGTGATTTACATTCAGATGCTTGGCAACTGATTCATATTTATGATGGTCACAGTGTACCAGGGTCACGTGAAGTGACCAAAACCTGCTGCAACCACCCAGCACCAGGGGGGGGGGAATAAAAACCAGACACACACACCTGCCCCACCCCCACTGCCAATCCTCAACAGAAATGCTCACAACAATGAAAACCTTGGACAAGAGAAAGAACGCCGCCGGGCAGGCAGGCAGGTGTCTTCCTTGGCTGTTGCTTGGGGGGCACTTTTTCAGTGCCATTGTAATTTCGAACAGTCACTAAGCTAACTATTGTAAGTCGAGGACTACCTGTACATCACTTTTTTCCCTTTTTTTTTGGATCATCAAGTTTTTGACACCTTGCTAGGCAACTGGTAGTACTTGGATGTTGCCATATCCTAAAAGTGGTACAATGGTGAAAAAGTTGAAAAGCCCTGGAATACACTACTGTGTTACCTCCATATGAGGTGGCTTTATTTTACAAGGTTGTCTACACAGCACAGGCAATGAGACACTCCTTAGATAAAAACAATGGAATTTGCTATTGGCTAGATGTTTCATAGCTTCTTAAAATGTCAATCATAATTTCAATGACTGAAGGATGCCTTTAGCAGCTTACTTGTAACAAGGGGAAGGCTTCTGCACATGTGCAGAAGGCTCTTCCAGTTATTACAGGGGTCCCCAACCCCTGATCTGCAGCCCACTGCTAGACTGTACCCCTTTCAGAACCAGGCTGCAGAAGTGGTGGCAGGTGTGCGCATACAATCATCCTCCCCAACTACTGCCTCCGCTGGTCCGCCAAGCCAGAAAAGTTGGAGAACGCTGAATTACTAGAACTTCTGGAAAATTATCAGAGAAAAAGCAAAACAAAGCAACATAGCTATTTTGGTGTTAAAAATGAGGGGGTAACCTTGCTTTACAAAACAGCTTCAAGCCTTCATTGAAGCCTAACATCCTTTTGAAAAACTGCATAGCTCTATAGACAAAGTATTACTATCTATCAAAGCAGATTAAAAATGCCTCATATTATAGAAAAAACAATCCAACATTGCCAGTTATATATGAATATTCTTTAAGTCTGCATCCAGCAAAAATGTGGTCCCAATCTCATATTTGTTGGGGAAGAACAAAATGCCAAAACTAAGAGTGAGGCTGATCAATGTACAAAAAGGAAGAAAAATTAAAATACTGCATGCTTGCCCATTTTTCCTAGAAATGCCTCCCACAAGATCACTTCCTTCCTTCTCATTTGGATTCATTTTTGGTTTCAGAAGTTAATCTGAAAAGAAAAACACTCAGAAAATATATTGGCAAGGAAGACTTCATGCAACAAATGCTAGTTTTCTCTATAAAATTCACCTATTATTGTTATTTTAAAAACCTCAAATGATTGAAAAGCCTGTTGTTCCTTCACCATGTTATATGGTCCCTTTGAAATACTTTTCTCACATTTTTTTCTATAATGACATAATAACCATAAATATGATCTTAGCAAAATAGGATTTTGTGAACTTATCATCTGTTAAATAAATGTTCCCTAATACAGTATGTGGTAATTTAATATCTACTTCTATGTTTATATCCTATTAATATCTTATTTCTGAAACCTCCACAAAATACGCTTTCAATTCTATACTCCAACTGCAAGCAATATTTTGCATCGCAGAGTTACACAAGTAGTCCTTGACTTATGACCAGTTGTTTATCAGTCATTAAAAGTTATGACAGATTCCCCCAAGTACTTATGGACCCGGTTCTGATGTTTTGATGACTGCCCTCATCACGTAACCACATTTTGAGTGGTTACTTCCCTCTTCTTCACACCAAAGAGAAATTTAAAGCTTTCATTACCCTCACTATCAGCAACTATGTTTTCTAAATATTTTTTCCAACCATAATCTGAGAATTATATTTTGTCACTTCATTCATGATTTATAATGTGGACCTGGTCTTTTCAGTGACAACTTCTGAACTCGCAGTAGGAAATTTGCCATCTCTTTCATAGTGAAGAAAATATGCATAATGATAAATGAAGTAACCTACCACTTCTGAAATTAGAAAGTGTGATGTAAACTCAATGAGAAATAATTGTTTTTAAAAAATAGTAGGAGATACAAATCTTAACAGTGAGCGATTCATTCACATTTCATGAGCTGTACAACTTTTCTATCAATTCTGCTTAAATCAAAAGATCAAATATGGTGCAAATAATTCCATTAAACAGCCCTTACTATTTTTTTGCCGTGTCATCAGAACATAATTGGTTACACCTAACTAGAATTACCTGATTCACAAGCTTGCTACAGCTGCATTAATTCAAGATTTAGATCTTGATTAATCAATTTGACTAACTGAATGTTACAATGTAGATGAGGAAGTATCCTATCTAAACACATAATCCTGGATGTAATAACTTAAGTCCCTAATTCTCAGAATATTCACCAATGACTATGTTAGGAAATTCTGGGAACTGAAAGCCACACATCTAGAAGGCAATATATGGAAAGCTATCCTAAGTAGAAATATGGGAGTCAGATATCATCAGAAAAATCAAACATCAGGAAAATAATCTAACATAGGACTCATTAAAGTAGGGTTTGTAAAAAATTGTTATAACTGAAAATCTCATTTCAGGAATTAATATTGCATAGACAAACTGTTTATGAAGTGCAACAAATCTGTTTGAGATTTTTATTTTGAAAACTTTTATGTTGTCTAGCATTTTGAAAAATGAATTGCAGTTCTAATAAATATAAATATTAATATAAAATAACTCCAAGTATGTCTAAATTTTCAATAATCTCTAAAATAACCTCTAAGTAAATACTACAAATGAGAACTTTGTTAATTTTAAGAGCAGAAGTTAGAAAAGAATTCATAGTTTTGAATGGTATCTACTTCTTTGCCGGAAAGGGTTATTTTCTGCCAATGAATATATGTACTGTTTATGATAATAAAGGGACCATTTTTTCCTGAGCATTTTAAATAAGATATCTCTCTAAAAACTTGCATTCTGCAGCGGATTCAGTGAGTTAAATAGTGTATAGTTTACCCAAGTCTACACTAGTACGTATTTATTAAATGTACATATGCTATCCAATGTATAATAAACATGTACTTAAATCAATGTACTTACATTTATTTCAATGTCTCAACTCTTACAATCAAACAAATTGTAAGAGTTAGGAGCAGCTAACTTTACTGAAATTAAATAATGTGGTATTTTGAGGCTATAGCCTCTAACATCAAGAATTTAAAATTGGTACAAAAGAAGTTTTAAATAACAAGAAGATGAGAAAGAGACTAGATTGTTATTTTAAACAAATGGACCAGATTTATGTCAGCATACTTTAAATTTTCCATTAGATTATATTAATAAAAAATAACAGTCAAGAATAGGGATCCATAAACATATTCTGACCAGATAAATATAATTTTAGTCTTTTCTGCCCATTATGGTAAATGAATGCTACTTATGCACAAAATGCTAGTGTGTCTCTTCAAAATGGTATACTCATTTTCTAGAAACAATTGATGCCAAATCCAGAAAAAATGTGGAGTTTAAGTATCAACAATAAATGCATCAAAACAAAAATGCCTGTGTAATTATGGTACATATTATATTCCATATACTGATCTACAAACCTGATATGTTGTCCAATATGATCTCTGTTATACACAACTAGGCTTTATTATAAAGGTGGTGTTACTTATAAAAAGAGCTTAAAATGTGAAACACATGTTCTCTGACAGTGTGAGATAACAAATTCCAAGACCAGGCATGGAAAATATTTTCTTGAAAAATATCTTTAAAAACCAATTTAGTTTTATTTTTCCACAAAACTGTACCAATTTATATGAAATGTATGTCTCTTATTTTCAGTCCATTTTCTAAAATGGACTAGATTTTATTTTTAAAATCTCACCTTGACAAAACTCCCAGTAACAGTAATTCAGAAGCCACTGTTCATCCTACTTTTTGAACTATATCTCACAAACATGTACAAATCTGTACACAACACTAGAATTTAAAGTGATTGTAAAACATGATACAGGCTTGCATAACAATCTTAAATATAGAAATTTTATCTGACTTAATAACAAATTTAAATATGGAGAAAATAATTTAGAGAATCTACAAAATATAATCTTCCATATATATTTAAATCAGAAGTTGTATATGTATGTAAGTGCTATCCCACTGTTACTTCTGAATAAACTTTACTGAACTAAGTGGATCACTGACTGTAAAAAAGATGAGTATTTTTAATTAGCAGAAGAGAAGTCCTACATACCACTTTCTCCAGTTATGTTGACTACAGTAATTAAAACTAAGAGTTATTTTCAAATGTATCCAAAACAGAACATAAAAGTTTTAACAGAATTTCTAACATTACCAAAATGTCTCAACTTCCAAATTAAATGCTGTTAAGGACGCTTACTATAATGAATATGTGCCTGAGGCCGTTTGGTCTCCTAAAAGAAGCTATCTTTATTTTTGATTGAAGGAATAGATTTCTTTTTAAAAACCAAACATGTGATTTTTTTAAATACTTCCTTCTGATCCATATTTTATCTTTTTCACCAAATTCAAATAACTGTAGTATTTGAATAACTATAACAATAAAAGAACAACAGGCTGTTTTACTCAAAGCTACACTCTTGCAGCCTGCTGTAGTGCCTGTTTATATTTTTAATGATGGAGACTTATCACCCTTTCCACTATGTTTTGTACTCTAAAATGGTGGCCATGTGTGCCTAGGATTCTAAAAGAAAAGATTTCTCCAATCTCCAATGTAATATATTTATTTTAACCTTTAAAATATGGATACCTTTATTAAAATCAAGCCAGATAGGCCCTGAATGGCCACAGAATTATTTTTATAGGTACAGAAACGAGGGAAATAAGGAAATCTTCAGCTTTAGCTCAACCACAATGCCAACATGGAGGGCAACACCCAAGCAGCTGTCTCATTTAGGTCTTTACACAATGATTGCTCAAAGTACTTATATTGAAAGCAGCAGTGTAATTCTAAGAATCTGACACAGGTTAAACTTTGACAAAGTACCTGACCAGATACAAAACTACTTTCAAAATATCCAACTTTATGAATCGGCTGTCTCTTTACAGCTATACAATTTCTCCTGAGACTACTACCTTGTAGAACTCCACATTTTTTAAAACAAAAATACCATATAGCATACATTTTCATTATTTGCCTGCAAGAAGAAAACATACATCTAGTCATGCAGGGAAGTTTTAAAACCCTTTATGAAGTTGAAAACATGTCTGAAGCTGCACACATGATGCCTACTGGTTGTTAGATCTTCTTGGGTAGAAACAAAAGCTTCAACTGCTCTTTAAAGGCAGTGCCCACTAGCGAGCCTTGGAGAAGTCATCCAGAGAAGGCCCTTTAAAAACAACCCCGAGATAAACTTCTTCCTTTGATCTAAAAACCCAGCAGCTTAGAATTGTTTAGTGTGTGAGAATGGAGGGGGTGGGGTGGGGGAGGGAGTGAGAAACGCTACAAAAGTAAGCTTTGGGTTTTTTTGCTTCCCAGGTTGTCGGCTGGACCTCACAAGGCAACTTTATTTTGACCGCAGCGGGTTGCGAGTGAGCAAGAGTTTCTCGAGTGGAGTCAGGGGCCGAAACGAGAGCGATGGGGGAAACTCGCCGGCAGCCATATTTACGGGTCTCCCACGGGGAACCGAGCCTCCAAGCCTGCTTGCATACAAGGGCGGCCAAGCGACACCCCCACTCTCTCCTCTTAGCCGAATGGGGGTAGGATGTCGGACCTACAAAAACAAGTCGACCTGAAGCACACAAAGCTTTTTAGGAGATGGGACTCCTGGGATGGCAAGGCGAGGAAGCGGCTCCCCCACCCGCTCCGTTGTTCCTCTTCACCAGCCCCCCCCCCGAAGGAAAGCCTCGAGCCGACCACGAACAGCTGGATAGTAGGGAATCCCTCTTAGGGAAGGGCGCACTTTTCCCCGTGGTGACGCGGGCATGGGACTACGGGAGGAGTGGAAGCTTCGTGCAAGGAGGAAGGGGGAGTTGGGGGAAAGTTTCAGAGTAGGCAGGGACGGGGACGCCCGGCGACCGAGTTCAATGAAAGCCTGGGAGGACGGGGGAGGTACTTGGGGGTCTCGGGAGGAGCTCGTCGAAAGGGGGCGAGTGGCCCGGGGGACGACCCCCCCTCCCATTTTCACGTACGGCTTCACACACACACACACACACACCCCTCCAATGCCTGTTTGGGATGGGAGCAAGAGAACCACCCTCTCCAGCGGGGGTCGTCGAGGTTTACTCACCGGTGGCGGCCGCACCTTGCAGATCCCGGTCCGCTCGGCAATGGGCCGGATCTTGTGGATAAAGCCGAAAGGGTCGGCAAATTCTTCCCAGGTGGGCTCGAAAACAGGGCACTCTGGCGGCGGCAGGAACTCGGCCATGGCCGGCAGGACGGACACCTCCGACTCGGGTAACCGTTCCGAACAATCCCCCAACAGCCAAAGCGTCGATGAACACCTCTAGAATGGACGATGCGCCTCCGCGCAAAAGGGAGGGAGGAGGAAAAAGAGTCCGCGGATGAGGACGCTCTATGAGAAGTTTCTCCCCCCCCCCGCGCTTTTTCTTAGGGGCTGACGTTCACTCTCGCCGCATGGGGTGCCAAGCCCTCCTTCTCCTTCTCACCCCTTTGTTTGTGGGTCGGGAGACGGGCGGCAAGAGTCTTCCAAAGCGGTTAACAGAAAACGGGGCTGTATTCTCCCACTTGCTGAAGGGCTCTTCCCCCCTCGGCTACTCTGACTGGAGTTTAGGGCCTATTGGGCCCGCAGGATCGCAGTTTGACGGGAAGGAAAGGCTCCCGGCCTCGGTACCGTGGCTCCACGGCAACTAATTGGGAAGGAGGGCCAGGCTTAAAAGCCCAATGGCAAACAGTCTCCCATTGTTCGAATTGATGCAGTCAAGCCAGTTTCTACTAAACGTGGTTAACTTTAGTTGGTATAAATATATATACTACCAGTCGAGGATGCATGGGACTATGAAGAGTAGGCCCTTGGCTTAAATTGCTGTGAGAAATTGCTTAAGAAAACGGGTGTGTCTTGGCCTGGCTGTACAACTCTTGCAGCCATGTGTACAACTGATTCATTCCATACTCTACTCATTCATTCCATACTCTACTCATTCCATACTCCATACTTAATTTATGCTTGCCCTGTTACCTCTCCCCACCCCCACCCCCACCCCCATAGCTATAAAATCAACCTGAGTAGCTATTTTGGTATGAATAAGGCCATTTTGTATGTTTGAGCTATTGAGATTCTCTAGTTATAGTAAAACACGACACATGAAAACAAAATAAGCCTCCTGCCGAAGTCTGAGACATAGTTTTCCCTTTAAAAGCAAATTTCTGCCACACACACCCTCTTGATCTTTCAGTCCAAACACAATACTGTGAGATGAAGAAATATCATAGAAAGCTAAATTTGTTTTATTATGCTATTGTTGAACTGAATAGCACTTTTTTAATCAAGTTTTAAGTTTCAGGTGGGCATGAGTAGTGATCAGGACATCGATTTTAGTGAAATCTTTTTTGCAAATAAAACTTGTTAGTATGGTAACAAGGTACATGTCTGATGCAAGAGAACAATGCACACAAAGAGGGACTGGATTGATGTATTTGTAACTCTAAAGAAAATTTGGCATTATGAAAAAGAAGCATCCCAATAAGTAGAGTACATGAAACTATCAATAATCTTTTCAAAACTGCTTGCATTACATTAATATTGGGAACAGCATCGCAGTAAGGAACTTAATTTTTTTGTATAGTCTACAGTTGTATTTCAGAATGGAGACTGGAGTGAGGCCAAAAAAGGTAAGCCAAATTTTCTCTTACAATAATTGTAGTTTTTAATCTCTTTATTAATCCAGCATAACTTAACTCGATTCTGCTTGTTTGGCAATAAAGTCTACTGAATTCAGTGGCATTTATTTCCAAATAAGACTTGAAAATACTGCATAATGCATGTTCAAAGATTCTGGTAATTGTTTTACTTTGAAATTTTGCTTAATGATTTGTTGTTGTTGTTGTTGTTGTTGTTGTTAGCTGCGAAGTCGTGTCCGAATGATTTGTTACTTGTAAACATTGGCCCATGAAATCTACTATGATAAATTTACTTTATGTCTTAACCTTGGCTTCTTAAACAATATGCAAAATAACATAGGTTTAGATTGGTTCCAAAAGAATGGTGAGATTCTAATATTGGAGAGGCAAATGTGCATATAAAAAGAATTCAATATTATTTTAAAGGAAAAACATGCTTAGAATCATGGACTTTAACACAAAGCAGAATCATTTGTTGTTTCGGAGGTAAATTGAATATAGCAATTTTGTATATAAAAAAGTACTAAAGCTGTGACTTCTCTTAGAACTTAAGGGCAATTTTGTTATAAATATATTAAGATTACGTTTAGTTTGAACAAAAATATCTAAGCTTAAGCTTCTTATAAACTTAAGTAATTTCTTCGTATAGACCTGCTTGCTGTATATAATAATAATAATAAAACTTTGGGATTTGTCTTCGTTCCAGAAACCTATTATGGGATTGTTGCGATGCTAGAGTTCCTCCAACGGAAGATCAACTCGAGACCTCTAAACTAACGAGCTGCACGCAGCGAACGCAAGCACATAGGTCTCTACTCTCTAATCCACCTTCGCCTTTATGATCTATGTTTACATGTGCGGAGCGATCTTTCACAGCTGACAGCCATCTCAATGCCGGCACTTCTTTTTTTAAAGAGCCTCTCTATTCTCTCGGATAGGCCAAAAGCTTGGAGGACGTCATAAGGGGAGGGAGGCTGAGCTGTTTCATTGTCTGCGCCTGGTGCTGTGCAGTGGGGAAAGCCTTCTTTTCCAGTGTAAATCACTGCACGAGGAGGGAGGGTGGAGTGTAAACTGGAGATCTGCTCTATGTGTGTCTTTCAAGCCTGTATAGAAGAATCGAAGCTCTTCAGTACGGGCAATGGGCAGATCACTGGAGTGTCCAGGACAATGGAAATTAGTGATTGGGAAGAAGAGGACGATCCGAGTAATCATTAAAAACCGATGCTGCGACTCCAATTTAAAAGGGGTTTACTTTGATCTTCTACTAAGATGAAAGATATATATATTTCTTAGAGTGCAAATGCGTGTGGAGGATTAGAGCTTTAGCATCGGGGACTATAATCTATCCGCTTAACCTGGAAACAAACCCCAATTAAATCTGTCTAATTTACTTCTGAGCAGCTATTAATAGGGGATGCTATGTTAAATGTGCCCCGTTCCTGGACAGAAAGAGCTGTCACTTTTTAACATACTTTTCCTTTTGCCAATGAGGCTTCTCGCAATATCAATACAACTTTGGACACTCCATATTATGCAGGGTGCACTTAAACTCCGACTAAACTTTTTAACCAAGTTTTAGCTCCAAAAGTAGGTCATATTTTCACAGTGTCAAGAATTCTCTCCCTCTCCCTACCTCATTCCATCGATGTTTAAGCCTTACTCATTAGCAGAATTTTTCAAGAAGAAATGGGTTGTAGTTTTGGAATTATTCCAAAAACTTTTACAGAAATAGGTTTCTTCCGGCGCGCTCTCCCCCGCCGCTGTAAATTATATGAAGACTTCTGGCGTTAATCATCGTCGACCGTTTTGCACTTTGGAGGGTGGGGGGGGGGAAGATGTTTACAAACAAAAGTTCAAACCATCTCCCCCAATATCACCCAGCAATCCTTCGAATCTTGACATGCAATCAATTTAATCTTTACCTTCCGCCCTCCCTAACAACTATGCCTCTGATTCAGTTTCACACAAAGCTCAAGGGATCCAGTGTGAGAGATAAAATACAAGATAACCGACCCTATAACTTAAGGCTTTGTCCAAATCACTTTACCAACTAGCGTGGTACGTGGCGTCTAAGCTCTTATCCTGCTATAACCCCACCCCACTCTTTATTCTGTTACTGGCAAACTATGGTGAAGGCGGGATGGACAGCGATGGAGGTAATGTCACTTGGTTCATACTGCTCTTCCGTGACCAGAACTTTACACTCGGGTTAGCATCCTTCGGCTCTTGACCGGTACGTCGGCCCATTCGAAGACAATTAGCAGAACAAAAGGACAATCCTCTCTTAGGTCAGATTATCAAAGGGAAGTACAGCCTACATAGGATGGGGCTAGACCCGTGGACGAAGTCCAAACGCCTCCTTTAATCAGGATCTAGCAGGGATCTCCTGTTGTACGAAGGTGGGGATGAAACAGGAGAGCCACAAATATCATGTATTACCAAGGTGTCGTGACTGACACCACCCTATCTTCGGGTACTGACCCAACAAAGAAAGGATGGGTCAAAGCACCTTGCATAGAATATAGCACCACCTGAGGGGAAAGAGGAAGAGACTTGCCTTCTAGGACCCAGGGGAGCAGCAGGCGCTGCACGTAGCGCACGTGTATTCGCTCCCGTGTTTCTGGCCCAATCTGCTCCTCCCCCGTACAAAGGGAGGAGTCGTCACTCTTTCGACACAGCCTGGATGCCGCCCCCGTTTTTATCCAACTTTTAGTTTGGGGGGGGCGGTCCAGCCAGTCCCTTTCTGCACCTCAGTTCCTAGGTATGTGATACCGTAGTAGGTTTGCAACAGCTGGTGAACCCAAGCCTTTTTTCTGCTGCGCCCGTCGGAATTCAGTATTTATAATTTGCACATCTTAAGCGCATGAGATTATATGCTATGCCCAGGGCATGGTAGAGTTCCGCCTTCTTGCCCTTTTGCCATACTGGAGAGTTAATGAGTTATGAAAGATGACAGCATACTCCCTTTTAGAGCGTGCTAAAGCTATGCAGCTGATCATCCGGAATAACGACTATAAGGGTTGAAGCAGGGAGTGGTTTTATTCTAGACTGATTAAAAACAGAAAAGGCCCAAGGGTCTAAGCAGTAGTGTACAAAAGTGTGACCACAATCCAATGCACAAATGACAATGAATCTCATAGTGTCTTAAAGCTGTGATACAGCCTAAGGAAGTCAGAGTCACACTGCCAGAAAAGCTATGGAATCCTTTTTTATTTAAAACAACAGTAATCTTCTACCTAACAACAAATTCTCATTTTATATTAGTCCTTTCTAGTACAAAAACTAATGTATATACATGACAAACAAAACCCAGTAATATAATCATGTTGCTGAAATATAAAAAAACTCAAAGGTTGGCTAGAATTTTTATATTAATATGTGAGCAATTAAAAGTTGCAGGAAATAGCAGTAGGAAACTTTCTAATTCTTTTACATATGAAATAGTCCTCACCATATTCTAAAGGGGGCATAAGAAGAAATAAGCAGGAAACATTACATTCAGACCCTAAAATTGGCTATCTGCATCACCACATTGTACAATACAATGAGTATAATATAATGAGGGTAATATTTGCACATTTATTTAATGGCATTTGCCCTCTCCCATGTTCTCTCTGGATTAAGTTAAAAAACAAACAAACAGTGTAGATAACAAAACTTTAAAAGACCTGTGTTAAAAGAGATTTGAATCTTCCCCATATTTTAACAGAGAGGTGGAAACTTCCACCTTAACATAATATTCCATAGAAAAAAACAAATTAATGGTCCTTATTTATGCATATCTGTGGGAGGTAGCTTCAAAAGGAGTCTCATTAAGGACAGAATTGCACATATATTAAAGTACCAATGTGGAGTTCTCTATTCTTTGTTTAGAGAATAAAGTTATGCTTAGTGCATTTTTTTAAATAGCCTTCCTCAGCCTGATATAGTTAGCTTATTTGAATCTGTAGCTGCCATCATTAATGTTCATTGGCACACATCTAGAAAAGTTGGTTGACTGAGGTTGGGAAGGAGCTATCAGTTTGCAACTTCAATAAACCAAAAGAAAATATAAATGTCAAAAGCATACACACATAAAAATTTTCCTCAAAGAAGGATAATAGTAAAGTATTAAACACAAAATCTTACAATTAAAAATATACAATACTGCCTTAATAATGGATTCTAAGCCAATGCAGGTAGTCCCAGTTTAATGATGGTAATTCTGCAACTCTGTTACTAAGTGAAGCAGTCATGGTGATGTCATGTCACCATGCTGCCTTATGACAACAGCAATCCCAATTGCCGTCATTAGGTGAATCACGCACAGTCGCAGCCTCCTATGGTTACATGATCAGCCTTTGTGACCTGCCAGTTTCTCCACTGACTTTATCAGAAGCTGTGTTTGTGTAACATATGAAGCCTCAGATTAGTTAACCACATTGGAATATGTATTGCTTGAACCCAGGCCCTGTGATTAATTTATGGTTCTGGCATTATGTGAATTCAAAACACTGGATTAGATGTGGTTAAGTTAATGGCAAATATTGAAACACAAATTTATTTTTAACAAAGCAATAGACCAAGTTCGTTATTTTAGAAATTCTTCAAAAATTGAAAGATTCAAGAAGTTTGGGATATAGTTTAATATAACTTTAATGTATTTAACCCTTAATTGGCTTTCAAGAATCTAATTCAGTATAGTAATAATATCTAATTAATAAAGAATTTCAAGTGGACATGTCATTGTCTAATACAGAAGTCCCCAACCTTTTGGACACCAGGGATAGGTTACTTGTAGAGAGGTTTTTCCACAGACCGAAGGGGGTGTGGTTTGAATGTTGCCTGCATCCTGTGGATGGGGTTTTCCTTGTTTGTGCGGACTGCTTGCTGGCATGCCACAGCCCAGTACTGGTCCACAGACTGGGGGTTGGAGACCCCTAGTCTAGTAGACCCTAAACAGATTTTTTTGCTTGGGGCTCCAATTTCTGGATGGTGCTTTTAGCTGTATGAAGTTCTATGCTTGGAGAATGAATCCTATTTTATATGCTTTCCAGAACTAACACAGCTTTAAGACACTATGAGATTCATTGTCATTTGTGCATTGGATTGTGGTGACACTTTTGTACACTAATTTCCAGGATCTCCAGCAGATCAGAGTGGCAACGGTTCTGTATGTCAGTAAGGTATTATTTGCAAGAGTATGGTTAAACTATAATTATTTTGCATTTTGGAGTAGTGTTTATATTTGTTTTTATTTATTATTTATTTATTCAATTTCTATAGCCACCTATTCAGTCAAGGACTCTGGGCTTAATAATTCCAAAATTATAAAACAAAATAAAACATTTTAAAGCATTTTAAAAAAACAATTAAAAACATCCAAAATAAATATACATAGCAACCAAGATGGGTCCAGTTAACAATAAAGCCAAGACATGGGGCCCTTATCACATTCAGCACCCCAGGCTTGGGAACACAACTGGATTTTTAAAGCCTCACAAAAGGTGGACAGGTTTTGGGCCAGTCTAATCTCTAAGGGGAGGATATTCCACAGAGCAGGGGCTAGTGCACAAAAGGCCCATCTTTTAATTCCTGCAGCTGACACTCATTGGCTGACAGAATCCGCAGCATGTCCAATCTGCTAGATCAAATTGAACGGGTAGAGACTCTTAGAAAAAAACAGTCCCTCAGGCAACCTGGTCCCAAGCCATATAAGACTTTAAAGGTGAACATGTAACACCTTGAATTGGAACTGGAATTACGTATCAGTACAGTCCCCTAACTACATCTGTGGTGCAGAGCTTTGTCGGTCCCACTAGATGGTGGTATACAAGGACATTGTTTCATTACACAGTTAAGAGTTAGAACCTGAATTAGAGAAACCAGAACAACATAAAGCTACGTAATTCCCATTATTCATTTAGAGCATCTTACATAGTTAGCCTATCAGTGTGTCAATAGAGCAGTAAAGAGGACAAGGTTTATATTCAACAATGGCACATGACATTAAAATAATATAGTCATATTGGGTTATGGTTTTTATTGTTGTATATTGTATATTTGTAAACCACCCAGAGTGACTAAATTTTCTAAATAAAATAAATGAATAAATGTCACTAATGCGGAAATGATCAAACTAAGTTTAGAGACAGGATGATTCTTATAATTCAAGATTTTATTCATTCATTTACTAATAGACATACAAATTGTTGCTGCAGCAGCAAGGATCATATCTAAAATGCAATAAGCCATTCATAGATGTTTTAGCAACACTTGGATTTGGGCAATTATTTCTGTTGGCTATCTATAATATAGTTACCCTTGAAAAATGTAACATGGGTTTTCAGTGTTTACACATATGCAGCCATAAATAATCTGTATTTTTGTTCTAGTCTTTCCTGTAACCATTTTTTCTTTAAAGGGACCGCTTCTTCATTCCCTTTTAGAGTCAATAGGTTACCTTTTTTGGAAGATTTTAAAAGTGTGAACTGATTTTTCATATGACCGAAATAATTTTCTGTTATCTTTGTAATTTTCACAAAATGCTTATTCTGCTTTGGCAGTAAAATAGAAGTACCTATATCAAATATTCTTGACATCTTCTATACTCTATACTTCTATAGAAACTTGTATTATTTCCTCATATAAATTACCTGCTGTTGGTTTGGTGATAATTGGGAGGGGGCTGTTTTATTTTTTAAGGGTTTTTGGCCAGCAATCTGCTAGATTAAGCTTTGTGATATTATCAGTTACATTGTCAGCTGCTCTAATGCCTCGAAATGCAGTTTTATCTGCTAAAATTGGCAAAATAATAATTGTCACCTACTAATGTTTATTAATATTAAAGTCAGGAATATAGGGTCGGTGTCATGGTTCCAATGAATAAGACAAATCAAATAAATTGCAGGCATTTTATTTATCTAAAAAGTCTTAGTAATGAAACGAAACATCGGCACTCATGGAGGGATGCCAGAATCTGAAATCTCCTCCCCCACAAACCCATCGTAACACACACACAATCCCCGCCCTTATCTACATGTCATAAATCACATTATCCAATTAGTTTCACATATGAGGTCTCCCCCCCATTCTGTACGTGGGCTTCTTATCTTCTCAAAATAGACGTTAGAAAAATTCCCTCCCTTCAAGATTCAAAGTGAAGCAGTTTAAACAAAAGGCTGTCTCTTACATTGTCAGTTGGCTTGAGAATTTGATAGCCTTACATCAGTAATAGGTTTTCCTGAATGCAAATGAAAAATGTATTAAATCATCAGCTTTTGAAGAAGAAAGTTGCTTTGGCATGGCTGCAGAAATTTGGAAGTCGATATTTGCTCTGCTTAAATGTTGGGAAGGGAAATCTTTTCTGTGCAGTTTTTCATTAATATTCACTTAAGTCCTGCCTGAAAATATTATTTACAATTTCACTCGAACTTGAGGAATTAATTTACTTCCTAAACCATTTAAACAGAGAGAAAAAAACATATGAGGTCAAAGTAAATATTTAATGACCTGAAGCCACATTGTAATGTTTTCTATTCACTTTTGTTGAATATAAATCACATTTAATGGATGAAATCGGCAATGAGGAGGATAATTTCTGGAGATTAGATGCTCATCTATATCAGAGGTATAACATGGCAGGGGATCAGAGAAGAGTGATAGACCCTAGACACCGACTGATTTCATAATACACACTAAACTACAAACTATCCATCCATAATTGAATCATAATTCAATCTGGGTCAGTGGTTCATTGTTAAGCATATCATACAAATACACTAAAAATTAACTGAGTAAACTGTTGGTAAATATACTGTGGAAATAGTATGTACAGAACAAGAAGAAACTTAGTCAATTTTGTTGTGCTATTGTAATTGGTGGCAATAGCTGTATGAAATGAAAGGGTCAAAGTAATGAACATAGATCAGTCCATATTGGATACAAATTTATTAAATGTGTAACTTTGGGAGCATTAGTATGATTAACACCTAAGCCATGACAAAACATAACTCTAAATGAAAGCGAAGATTAAATGCTTAACAAAAGAAGGAATACAGAGATGCAAAATAATTCTGTTAAGGCTTTCTCTTCTGGTTTTTAAAAAAGCCTTTTAAGCCCATGAAGACTAACATAAAACAAGTCTCTAAACAACTAATGCCTAGTAAATAAATTCAAACAAAATGGAATTCCAGAACACTATAAAGTCAAGCCAGCTATATCTCATTTACTGTACTTCTTCAGTGGTTTGTTATGAGCATACCATGGTGCTCTGAATATTTTAGCCTTTCTTTT
Organism: Vipera berus; assembly: GCF_964194415.1. Taxonomy (NCBI): domain Eukaryota; kingdom Metazoa; phylum Chordata; class Lepidosauria; order Squamata; family Viperidae; genus Vipera; species Vipera berus. The sequence goes on from NC_138204.1 coordinate 34,703,208, forward strand.
TTTTCTGTTGTTACCTCTGCCAGCTCTAGCAAGGAGATGCTATCCCACTGTATTCTCTTTTCTATATAGCCCCTAGCTGACAATATTTCTATAGACTGCATTGTACTTAGAAGCCAAAAAAAACACATCTTTCCTCAAGGTGAGTCTACTGTCATCAGGTCAGTAGTGAATTGTACTTAGTTTTTTGTAAGATGTATTTATTGTCTTCCTCTTTGTAGCAGAGTTTAATGAAATATTTAAATATTTAAATGCATTAATTTGCAAATAAGAGTGAGATAAATAAAACTATTGCACTTGAACTGGTATAATTGTATTATGATGTTTTAAATAATAGCATTATGTCCGCAGAGTTTCTCAAGCTTTAGGAAAAAATAAGATATTGCCATTGGACAGGAAAATCTTGTGGCATAAGGAACAGTAAGGTAATGAATAAGCTTTGCAGTCTACCATTCATTTTATAAACCTTTATCTTGCAAACCTTTGATGCAGTGGAGGAAACCATTTCTCTACCATTGGGAAAATAAAGTTCATCTATTCCTGGAATTTACTTTCCATATATGGAATAGGAGAAATACAATTTCATCCTTTAAGCAGCAAATATTTATTTTTATAAATAAGTCAAGGTGGTGAACATACCTTTCCTAACAGTGAAAACAATCAACCAGTGGAACAGCTTGCCTTCAGAAATTGTGGACACTCCAACACTGAAGGCTTTTAAGAAGACAATGGACAGCCACTTCTCTGAAATGGTAAAGGTTCTGCTGCTTGAACAGGTGGTTGGACTAGAAGACCTCCAAGGTCCCTTCCAATTCTATTATTCTGTACTTCTTTATCCTGTTTCCCCTACAACAACAATCCTGTGAAGTAGGTTAGGCTAAGTCTTTGGCTGGCCCAAAGTCACCCAGTCACATTTCATACCTGCATTCAATAAAGGATGAAATTTTAACATTTCTGACAATATTCTCTCAGAGAGAATACAGTATTTGGCCTTATATGGAAAGTTAATTTCAACTCCCCTTCTGGCCTAAGGGTTATACCCAGGAATGTTCATTTTAAGGTTTGATCAGTATCCTGTTTCATGAAAGCAAATATGATATTAATAGTTCTGTACCGAAAAGCTTGAAATATGCTGTGGTGAGCAGAACTGTTTTCATGCCCCAAACTCTCCCACAAGCTCCAAACTTGTCTTTAGAAGGATCTGACTGTGGTAATGACTGCTTCAATACTGTACCACCTTAATGTATAATCCAGCTGGATAGAAATCTGTTCATGCAGCAAATACCTGCCAGAAGTATTTGGTGGCTCAGAAATGTAAAGAAGCATATTCAGTGCAAGATTAAAGGAGAATAAACTAGAGCCGCACATATGAAACACTTATGCAAGACCTTAAAAGCATTTGAAGATTTTTTTTATGTCTTTTGAGCTAAGTACTTAACAGAGCAGCATATATTTAAAATGGGTGGCTTCATGGATTGTAATTAAATTATATTTTAAAAATTAATAGTATGTATTTAAAAGTAAAAATATAAACAGTTTTTAAAGACAGTGTGCTCCAAGAGAATTGGTGTAATGGTAGATATTTAATCAAAGATATAAATATGAACTTGCCACAAATGTCAAGGACAGAATCTCCATTGCTACTTATTTAAAATAAAGTTACATACTGAAAATACAGTTCATTTATTTTGGAAAGGTAGCAGAAGAATTGGTGCAAAATTCATTGACTTGAATCAAGTCTTAGTCAAGTCTGGAATTTATCTAATAAAATCCATAGGGAAAACAAGTTAATTGCTAGGGTTTTTTTTTCTTATGTAGCTGAATTCATATGTGTCAGTAAACAACTGTGTGTTGTTTTTTTAAAATTTTAACATGATGTAAAAATCCATTCATTCCAGTTTGTAATAATGCACAATATAAATCCTGTACTTACATATTATGATATTCCTCAAACCAGCATTGAATAAGTAATACTAACACTGAACTGTACTCCCCCAAGAAGGTGAAATATATGTTACAGCATACTTCAACCTGGTATCTCCAGATGATTTAGTTCAAGCTGCTTGATAGTGAGATGGGCAACATATAAACTTAACAAACAAACCCAACAACTTTAAGATGTGTGGACTTCAACTCCCAGAATTCCCCAGCCACATCTTAATGTGGTTGAAGTTGAAAAACATTGATTTAGATCATCACTCCAAGTCAGCCTAGCCCAGAGGTAGGCAACCTCGGCTCTTTTATGACTCATGGACTTCAACTCCCAGAATTCCTGAGTCAGCATGGCTGACTCAGGAATTCTGGGAGTTGAAGTCCATGAGTCATAAAAGAGCCGAGGTTGCCTACCCCTGGCCTAGCCAAAGGCTGTGTTGACTGAAGATGGGGAAATAGAACTCCAACACATAATGAAAAACCAGACTGGAGTCAACTGTTCCATTGAATCCATTCTGCTCAGTGCTTCCACTGAAAACTTTGTAAATAAGAACTTGACCTATTTTCAGAAGTATTGTAAGTGTGTTAGTTGGTTGGTTTTTGCCAAGAACAACTTGTGACTGGAAAGTGACATATTTAAAAAAGCTCTCTCTGCTCTGGGCAATGACAAAGAAAATAGATAATGCAGACGGCATTCCCCCCCCCATACTATCAATCACTGCTAGGTGAAATGTAGGGCAAATGTTCACCAATCACCACAAGTATTTTCCTGAATGCAAAAGTAAAATTAAATTTGGGTTATTGCTATTCTTGTTTATTACTTGATCTATGCTATTTTTTTTAAAAAAAGGCAAGACTAGCTCAACAAAACAATAATGGTCAGATTCACTAGACACTAGACATAACATGAAATAGCTACCAGTGACAGGAACTTGCAGTTTGTCTAACCAGATTCTTTTTTACAGACAGACTTCCCTTCCCCCATCTGCACTTCAAAGGAAGAGCCATCCTTAAAAAACAGGGCACAATGTAAACCCAAAGGGCTAATCCCATTTAAGCACCCCTTTGCAAAATATACTCATTTACAGTTGACATTCATCAGACCTCAGCAGAAAATTAGACCGAGAACAGCATGAAAATAGCACATACTAAAAGAATAATAATCAGGTTTAACAGGTTTTTGCAGGACACTATTTAAATGTGGGTGGAGGAGTGAGAATTTGCTATAATATAATGTCTAAAGACAAGATTTCATAGTTAAGTACAGTTAAAACACCACAATAAGCACCTTACTGTAAATCCATTAAGATGAGGGTAATAAATGTCATTAAATGCAAAATAAAAAAAAATATTTTCACCCATTGTAAATTTGTCTCTTTCACAAAAGATGTTTCACAATGTGGGCAAGACTTTTATTCTTGAAGTCTTCCAAAGGTTGAGCATAAGTGCTGGTGACTAAATTAACTAATTATTTGTTTTCTTTACAAGAATAAAGTTTTTGCTACAGGTAGCAACTAAGCCCAAATTTCTGTGGCTAAGCAAGATCTGGCTTCCCCATTCCTTTTGCTAGTCGGGTCGCAAAAGGTGATCACATGACACTACAACTGTCATAAATATGAACCAGCTGTCAATTGTCCAAATTTTAATCATGTGACCATGGGGATGCTGCAATGGTCATGTGAACAACTTTTAAAAAGCTTCTAGCATGTCTTAACAGTTGAGATTTCTTGGTGCGTTCCCGTCCCAGTACTACCATAACTTCTGTTCAGTTTTGAGAACAGTCAAGGCTAACAAATACAGCTGGCTTGTGACGAGGTTAATAAAGAGGGTACTCTTATTTTATTTTACCCGTGCTCATTTGAGTACGGGGATAATCAGATTCATTTTAAATTATTCAAATTCAGATCCTGGATATCTGCTACATTTTAAAACATTAAAAAAGCGATCTGTATTACAGAATCCTCAATCCATTAAATTACCCTTTGGTTGGATCCCCTTTAGGACCTGTTGGTGATGTAGTAGTATGGAAATAATGTGAATAGATAATGTAACCTAGGCTGATAAGAACCTAGTCTGGGGCTTACAAGTTGGCAGGGTACCGGTCACCTATTTGCCTCATGTAACTGAGAGCATAACTGACCTTGTGCTTTATGGCAGACATGGTAGGTACTTCCCCCAGCAACCATTTGAAAGCTCTCCAAATTTCCTACCTCCCTAAGCTGGCAGTATCTGACTGAGCATTCACTGGCATCATGAACATCCAGCAAACCTTTTAATGGTCAGATTCTGACTTATTAGCTAAAGAGGTTATTCAAGGAAAACATACATGCAAGTTGTATGCTTTGCATAATTTATATAAAAATTGAATTTTTGTCACCGTTGAGTGTTCCAGTTAGTGCTTATTCCCAAGGGCAGCCTTCCCACAAATTGGCTGTTTTCCCCCTATCTGGTTCCTAATAGGCTTTAGGCAGTGATTTAGGACACTTCATTGCATCTCTACCTGGCTGTGAAGGTGGAATTATGTAGCTAGGTGTCATCTGCATATTAATACCTTAATCTTAATTAGCAGTGGGCTAATGCCTCCTTAAGTAACACCAGCTGCCTGCAATTAGTGCAGGTTCGAGTCCCACCAGGCTCAAGGTTGACTCAGCCTTCCATCCTTCCGAGGTAGGTAAAATGAGGACCCAGATTGTTGGGGGCAATTAAGCTGACTTTGTAATAATGCCGCTTGGGGTGTGTGTGAAAGCCCTAATAAGCAGGCATATACATGGAATGAAGGCTACTGCTAAGCTTGTAAGCCGCCCTGAGTCTTCGGAGAAGGGCGGGATATAAATGGAATTAAAATAAAATAAATAAAAATAATCTAGATTATATGTCCTCACACCCAGCAGTTTCAGATGGACGTTAAAAGAGGAAAATAGTTCATTTGGGATTACAGATATGGACTATTTAATAGACATGTAACAGGCAGGAATAGAATGCTATGAATTATAATTTCTGTCCTTACCATTTAATATTTGGTCTGAAAGACTGAAAACTAGTTTTGTTCTTACAACAATGGAAAACATACAAATAAAACATTTACTCAATTACTTCTTTATCTTCCATTCCTGGAGTTCAGAGAAGCATCGATTGATATTCCCAGGCTTTGTTTCACACCTGCTACTTTATATATCCAAATGCCAGAACAAGAAGTCTTAAGTGGGCTCATCCCTGGAGATGGTTGGTGTCATCACCGATTAATTTTTCTATCATTCCACCTTATAAGCCTCTTAATTCAAAAAGAGATGCATAATCTATGGTTCAAAGGCTGCAACTATTCCCAAATTCTCTTTTTAGAGAATGACATGAAACTGAATGGTACATAAGATAATGTGAAGTGGAGCTTATATGCCAGGCTCTCTAGCAGGCTAGTGATATATGGGGAAAGTGTTCATTTTTGGATTAGATAAAAGTCTGTAAAATATAAGTTTGAATTATGTAAATTTTGGTGTGAGTAGTTATGTATAAAGGATACTTATGACATTCTTTTAAGAATATGTTTTTGTATGCAAGCAATATTAAAATAGTAAAAAAGATGGATTTTTTTTAGTAAAAAATGAAATTTTACTGTATGCAAATAGAGTGAAAATGTCTTGTTTTAAGAACATGCTATATTGAGACTACTCTATATTGATATGCAAGATCATTTTATTTGTATCCCAGCTAAAAGTTTTAGTGCTTGCATCAACAACTGATAAAATTTCTTTGGTTATAAGAATTTATTCCAAGCACTTTATCATGGAATGCTAAATGTTTACATTTGAGATGTAAAATGCATTTTCTTGGTAATACAGGCAAAGTAGCAAATGGTAACAGCCTCACAATATTTAATGAGTTTTAATACTCTTCGCCTTCATCTTCACCATCCAAGGAGTCAGTGCCGACTTCTTCATAATCCTTTTCAAGTGCAGCCAAATCTTCTCGGGCCTCAGAAAATTCTCCTTCCTCCATTCCTTCTCCTACATACCAGTGGACAAAAGCACGCTTGGCGTACATCAAGTCAAACTTGTGATCCAGACGGGCCCAAGCTTCGGCGATGGCTGTGGTATTGCTGAGCATACAGACTGCACGTTGGACTTTGGCCAAGTCACCACCAGGAACTACTGTTGGGGGCTGGTAATTAATACCCACCTAGAAAGTTTAAATAAATAAATATTGTCAGGCTTTCCTACATCAAAGTAGTATGTAACATTTCTACATCTGCACATCAGAATCTGTTGCATTTACATACAGAACAGAAATCCTATATTGTTCTGTGCTTAAGCAGCACCAAACTGGATCTGTATAATTTTTAAAGTATTGCCTTTTTAATAGAAAAAAATGAAATAAAGCAAGTCTAATTATTTGCATTTGTCAGAAAATATCTGAACATTATCCCCCAAAGCATTCTGCTGTTAAAGAGAGTTCAATTTGCATAATTCTGCACGCAGTTTCTCCTGTAACAGATATATAGCATCTTACCTATTAGAACTATGAACAAAACTCTTCAGCTACTATATGCCCTTAAATAACTGCACTGTAAATCATGATGCTGTTTATACCATTTTAAAGTTGCACGTTTCTACTACATTTATTCAGAAATCTACACATTTAGACAAGATGCCATTCCCAATGTTGTTGTTGTTAGATGCGAAGTCGTGTCCGACCCATCGCGACCCTATGGACAATGTTCCTCCAGGCCTTCCTGTCCTCTACCATCTTCTGGAGTCCATCTAAGCTCACGCCTACTGCTTCAGTGACTCCATCCAGCCACCTCATTCTCTGTCGTCCCTTTCTTCTATTGCCCTCAATCTTTCCCAGCATTAGGCTCTTCTCCAGTGAGTCCTTCCTTCTCATTAGGTGGACAAAGTATTTGAGTTTTAGCTTCAGGATCTGGCCTTCTAAAGAGCAGTCAGGGTTGATCTCCTCTAGGACTGACCGGTTTGATCGCCTTGCAGTCCAAGGAACTCGCAGGAGTCTTCTCCAGCACCATAGTTCAAAGGCTTCAATTCTTTGGCGCTCAGCCTTTCTTATGGTCCAGCTTTCACTGCCATACATTGCAACTGGGAAGACCATAGCCTTGACTATACGCACTTTTGTTGACAGGGTAATGTCTCTGCTTTTTAGTGTGCTGTCTAGATTTGCCATGGCTTTCCTCCCAAGGAACAAGCATCTTTTAATTTCTTGGCTACAGTCCCCATCTGCAGTGATCTTGGAGCCCAGGAAAATAAAATCTGTCAGATATCAGCAATACCTACCTTAAAGCCAGTAGGACACCAATCAACAAATTGAATGGTACGCTTTGTTTTAATGGCAGCAATAGCAGCATTGACATCCTTGGGGACAACATCTCCACGATACAACATACAACAGGCCATGTACTTGCCATGGCGAGGATCACACTTCACCATCTGATTGGATGGCTCAAAACAAGCATTGGTGATCTCAGAGACAGAGAGTTGCTCATGATAGGCTTTCTCTGCTGAAATAATAGGGGAATATGTGACTAGGGGAAAATGAATTCTGGGATAAGGCACCAGGTTTGTCTGGAACTCTGTCAGATCCACATTTAAGGCACCATCAAATCTGAGAGAAGCAGTGATGGATGATACAATCTGACCAATGAGACGGTTGAGATTGGTGTATGTTGGGCGTTCAATGTCTAGATTCCTTCGGCAAATATCATAGATGGCTTCATTGTCAACCATGAAGGCACAATCAGAATGTTCAAGAGTAGTGTGCGTAGTTAATATGGAGTTATATGGCTCAACAACAGCAGTTGAAACTTGAGGAGCTGGATATATGGCAAATTCGAGTTTTGATTTCTTTCCATAGTCAACTGAAAGGCGTTCCATCAACAGAGAAGTAAAACCTGAACCAGTGCCTCCTCCAAAACTGTGGAAGATCAGGAATCCTTGCAAACCAGTGCACTGATCTGCCTGAAAGAAAAATATGCACGTTACATTCCAACAGTACAATCAAGATTTATGTCTTACTTGTTTGCCTTTCTTTCTTATATTCTATAAAGTATCAAGAATTTCCAGTTATTATTCTGATCTGTAAAGAAATTCAGAAAAGAAAGGAAGTTTGTATCCAGCACTGACTCTCAGCAAGATGTAACATTTTTTCCTAGACACCCTGTTCTAAGTGGACAGTCTGCAGCCTTATAACCCTCAGATTAATCTCAAAAGTGATCTCAGTTTAGACTTTGGCCAACACTGGTTTGACTCTTGTCTCCAGGAAGAGGAAGATATGTCAGAAAAGAAGAGTGAAGAAAAAGTCAAAAAGAAAAAATGAACAGAACAGAAAAATGAGTGGTTCCAACAACTTTTGGCTCTAGGATTGCTCTAACTGATTTTCACTGAAAGAATATGACATTAGGAAGTGTTGCTCACGAGTACCCCAAATCACGAAAAGAAATAAACTGAGGTGTCCTTGCTCTCCGAGCTTAGTTGTTCCACCTGGCTGCTCTATTGCCTGTTGGCTTGGTAATGGTGCCCCCAAAATACACCCCACAAATAGGCTCAGTGATCATTGCCTTGTCTTCACTTAGCAGGTTGTCCTTGATTGTCATCGCCAGTTTGTTGCACAATCAGGGTTATACTGATATGACAATTGTGTTCGGGAGCCCAGCCTTTCCTATGGATAGGAAGGGAGGAGATTGGGAAGGAACAGCACCTCTGCCACCCTACCAGTCACTGCTTACCTAGCCATATAGGTGCATCTATTATTGCAACTGGGCAGAGAAGCCTTCCAGAATGCCTGTGGTAAGTGCATCACGTTAGCTTCTTCATTTCAGCCAATGACATTTTTCTTAATGTTGGAAAAAGCTTTATATTCCAGCCCTTGGGTCAATAAGCTAATCCTCCTATAGCACTTAGAACGTGTGCTTTAAATCTGATCTATGCTCAAGCTAAATCTCATTGTATGTTTGACAGGGTAAAAACATTAGGACATACCAGCTTCCTGATCCGCTCCAATACAAGGTCGATTATTTCTTTCCCCACAGTATAGTGACCTCTTGCATAATTATTAGCAGCATCTTCCTTGCCAGAAATCAACTGTTCAGGATGGAAGAGTTGCTTATACGTCCCATTCCGTACTTCATCTGCAATAGAATACATACGTTATTCTACAGTGAAAATCTAGAAAATGTATTGTTCATATTCTACTTCCTCACTGGTTCAGAGTATGACTGTTTAAACTATAACCTCTCACTAATACCTAAGATTACACTACCTAAAATTATAAGAAATAAGGCATTAGAAATGATATCCTGCAGACGTTTGAAGTCCCGAAAAACTCTTTAAAATGGTTTTAATTTCCCTTCCAAGCAATTCCCAGTCTTCTGTAAATAATCCCTTTTATATTCACAAATCAGTACATGTTTTAGATTTGATAAGGAAATACAGATTATATATTTCAGCCATTTATAATATTTTTATTTTTCCCTTCATAGAAATATTGGTTTCTGGTTTCAAAACTATAGATGTATTTTAAATCACAAATATTTAGTGTACTGATTTTTAAAAAATGAATTTAGTTTTTCAAATTTTTATCATGAAAGATTAAGCTTTAAAAATTATCATTTAATTTTAAGACTCTCTTGAATAAGATTGATTTTGCTTGCTATTTGGGATTTCCTCTCTGGGGGATAGCGGGATATAAGCTTATTGAAAGAACATATAAATATTCTTATTTCCTAGTTGCAGATATTAACCTATATCTTAACTGGACATTTAATAGGAATATGATTCATTGTGCCAAGTACTCCAAAAGTTACAAACTAATCATGAGAATACACAGTAGCAGAGGGCACAGAGAAACACTATCTGATTTTTCAAGAGTTATGAAGTATCAAAAGCTAAATAAAATAAAGCAGATTAGTTATACATTTGGAAATACTGTGCTTTGATCCAACTATACAGTAGGGGTAACACGCTTCTATAACTTCCTTTATAAAGTCCAGAAGGCAACATATAAAACAGGAGGTTTTTACGTCTTAAACCTCTGTTAAACTACTTCCACATTTCTCCCTTTTACTGCAGCCATGTAAGCCATATTTACCTATGACTGCTGGTTCCAAATCCACAAACACAGCGCGAGGAACATGCTTTCCTGCCCCCGTCTCGCTGAAGAAGGTGTTGAATGAGTCATCTCCACCACCAATTGTTTTGTCACTTGGCATTGTGCCATTAGGTTGAATGCCATGTTCCAAGCAGTACAACTCCCAACATGCATTGCCAATTTGCACACCGGCTTGACCAACATGGATCGAAATGCACTCACGCTATGGAGAGAGACAGACAAGAAATTAATAAGGTTTCATCCTCCTTTACCATAAACTGAAAGGCAAAGTGCCAGCTAATTCACTAAAGGGAAAATAGGTTGCTGTCAGCTTCTCTTGAATTTAAGAGATAGCCTGTCTTTTAAGGAGTTATCAATTCCTTGAAACTTTACATCAATGCTAGAATAAGGCTCCACTATATACTTCATATTCGATGAAAACATTAACTTTCATTTTATAAAATAGGCCTTAATTGTTTTGAAACAGTTGGTTATAAATATAGGAAATAATGTCCCAGAATTTTGGTCAGCCTTGTGAAAGCTTCAGGGTGGAAAAAGCTATAATACAGGTAGTCCTTGACTTATGACCTTAATTGAGGCTGGAATTACAGTTGTAAGTTGTAGTCGTAAAGCTGGTCACCATGTGACCGATTTTACAATCTTGTCTGCACTGTTTGTTGAGTGAGCACTGGGGTCATTAAGTGAAAGTTTTTACCAGAAACCAAAAATGAATGCCAGAAACCAGAAAAAACCCCCTACAAAAATCATGTGACCAAGGGATGCTGCAGATGGCCATAAATGTGAGTCAGTCAAAAAGACCCAAAATGTGATCAGTTTTGTGCTTTTTTGAGGGACAGCCATCAAAATTTTAAAAATGGGTTATAAGTAGCTCTGAAGAGGTCCATCATAACTTTAAATTAAACAAGGTCTACCTGCGAGTGTAGGTAAACTTTATGACCTGGGCATCATAAATAATCTGGCCAGGTAATAAGTATCTGCAAAATCCTAAGTTTTCAGCAAAGTGATGATAGCAGCAATATGCTGGAAATCTCACCCCCTTTATGTGTCAGACAGGACAACCTATGTTCTTTTCATCATTTGCTATACCCAGTGCCTCTCCGTGAAAGAAAAGATATACTTTGTAAAGATAAAAAAGATGAAGCCATTTACTCCCTCAAGTCATAGGGAAAAACTATTTCCACTATGTTTAGAGGCCTTGAACTGATACCTCTTTACCATGTCCACCCACCCTTCTTATAGGCATACAGTATTTGCACCGGAAAAAGAAAGCAGATCGCTTGAATCTTGTAGAGGCACAGTGTTATTCATTTGATTTTCTGCTAAATGGGTGCAAATGTTGGGGCCAAACATTTGGTAAAAAAAAATAGCTCCTCTCTAATATTGACAGTTGTTTGGCTAAGGGTTTTCAAAATTCCAAGGGTGCCCATCATCCAAAAAATGGAATAGAGTAAAAAAGTTGCATCCATCTATCTAGCAGTACATCTCCTGGTGATCGGTTCTTGACTGCATCAATGTCCAGAGGACTATAAAAGTGGAATAATTTGTGGCTGTGCATAGGATCCTTCTTTAGTCATCAATTCATGCTTTGTGTAATTGTCATTAAAGGCAAGAGCTTAAATACCTGTAGATATAAATCCATTTTAACTACCAGTATGTTCAGAAATGTCTGTTAGAGAAGAATTTTGATTTTAGTTTATTAGGCTTAGGATTCTAAGTTAGGATTTGTCTAACTTTTTCACTAGGCTGCAATATGAAATTATATTTGATGAAATCAGTGTAACAAAAATAATGGTTACAATCTTAACAGAAAAATCTTGGAATAATTTTAAAAATTAAAAATCTGATCTACAATTCAGGGAGAAACAAAATGAAAATAAAAAGGATAAATTACATAAGCCGTAGGAACTGTGAGCCAAATTGCATTGTGAAAAACAATTTTAGGAGATTTGGTCATCGAGTGCTGAAATATCAGGAGAGAAAAAAATGGAGGCAGCCATCTTATTTAGAACTTTTCCACCATTTTATGTCAATGCACAAAGTTGCATTGTACAAAGTTGAAGGACAAAACTCAAACGGCCAGAAATGTTTCTATCAGTTCCGAGTTTACAGAGAGGGGCCTCCTACAGAAAAATACTGGCTGGCAACAGTCATTAAACCTCGCGGAACTTAAAAAACAGAGCCGGGTACGAGGGTGGCGAATCAAAGTTTCTTTCGCATCCCTTCCGCCCTTTTTTTTTTCTTCCTCAAACAAAGAGTAGTTTTTCTTTGGGAGAGCAGCTGTAATTAAGTCTGCCCGGGTCTCGGCTTTCCCAACTCTTAATTCCTCTCGATTTCTGAATATACACGCAGTCCTTGAACACGTATATTTCAAAAGCTTAATACAAGAGCCTCATAAGAGGAGAGACTCCCAGTAAAACGTAACTCGACCCCACGACCAAGACCGCGCTCTGAAGTGGTGGCGGCGCTACTGTTGTTCGCTGCCTTCTCTCTTTTGAAAACCTGGGGCACTGATATCGGGAAAGGAGCATTAGCGGAAGACGAGTGCACTTCTTGGGCCGGGGTGTGAGTGTGTGTGGGGGGGGAGGCATCATGTTTGGGGAAAGCCAGAGGCTCTCTGCTTCCGGAAAGCCACTCTGCCAAGCCTTTTCCTTCATTAGGACCTCTTCGCTACCCAGCCCCAGGCCCCCTTCTTCGGAGCAAAGCTTGTCCAGGCTGTCAACAGGGACCCCCACCCACCCACCCCAAGTTCAGGACGTGCCTGTTCTTGCCAGCGATCTGGCCTAGAAAGCGGAGTAAGTCAGTTTTTAAAAAAAAGAAAAACTTTTGGTAAAGGGGGCGTTTGCCGATTACATAACGCCCCACCAGTGGCCATACGGACGCTTAACTAGCCACATCCCTGGAAAACTATCCCACAGCAAAAGCCCTTTTGGCTCTTACCATTTTTTTCCGGCAGGTTACGGCTCTCCGAAGCTATGGGTGCTCTGGCGACAACAGACGCGCTACGGGTCTGAGCAGCACCGCGAAAACAGCTGCTCCGCTCTGCGGGCAGCCTTTATATAGAGACCCCAAACGAGCGCTTTTCTCCTGGCAGGGCATTGGACAGCGCCGCCGCCTCCTCCTCGTGCCTCCTCCTCGCGCGCTGTTGAGTCGGAAGCGAAAGCGGGGAAAGCAGCCTTCTCCTCCTCATTGGGTAACCACTACGAATTTATCCGTTCGCGGGCGGCCATAGGGTAATTCGTAATGGGGCAAAGTCAAGAAAAAGTTCCCGCCGAATGCAAGCGGCCGAGGTCGTCTCTCTTTCTTCCCGCGTCGGATCTGCTCGCGTTCCTCTGTGCCAAGTTCGGATCTGCCTAAGCTTGTATGGAAGCGCGAGACGCAGATGCGCTATGTCGCCGGTGTTGAGTGGCTGGCTTCTGCCTGTTGATGTCCCGCAGAAGAAGGCGGCCTTTCGATTTTCGCACCGTTCTCCCGAGAGCATTTTCGTGAATCTACTGGGTTGGATGAAAAATGCAGAGAGCCGAAGTGAAGAAAAAAAAAACGAAGCCTCCATACAGCTCAATTCTCCATTCTTTGGGGGTGGGGGTGGGCATGGAAGGAAATAGGGACTAGGAAGAGCCAAAAGCTGGATTTTGGTTGTCAACGTGGCAAACGTGGGAAAGTTAAACCCAGATCAAAGGAAAACAGCTTTCAGGAAAAACTGTCTTAGTGGCTCTTTTGGGGCACTCCTGGGATCTGATGAACATTTAACTTGTAATAGAATGCTTAAAAATACTATATGTCATATTTCAGAGTTTTAGCTGATGCTAAATTTAAATAATATACCTTGTGTGTTTAATCCTGGACCTATTTGTGGCCGGCAAATTTATCACATTTAAGGGGATTTCTAAAAAATAGAAATCTGGTGACATCTTTTCCAATTAGCATATTATTAAAAACGTGGATTTATACACAGTATAAATGTAAAAAATAAAATCTTTGGAAACGATTTTTCTGTTGGAAAAGGTATTATTAGACTCCTGATATTTTTGGCATTGTAGACTAACATGGAGGACTTCTGAAGATACCTCTACACTGGCTGGATAATTAAATAGCTATAAAAAGCTGCTCTGTCCAGTGTGCCACACTTCTATTGCCTCGTCTGATTTCAAAAAGTTAAGTGGGACCAAGGCCAGTTAGGTTCAGTTGGTCGATCAAGAAATCCCAGATCTAGACTGGTAAGTCGAAACATTCTGGAAGGAGACACAATGGCAAACCATTTCTGTAGGTTCTCAAGAAAACTACATGAATGTATCCATTAAGTCTCCAAAAATAAAGCCCAACTTGAAAATGACTTTACTCTTTAGGGTCAAATGATATAAGCAGAGATGTTTGATGGGACTTTGTATAATCAGAATCTAATTTTAGTCAACAGTTCTCCATTTCTCATAAGATTAAACACTTGATTTTATCTGAGTTCAGAGGGAACAGCTTTTGGTAACATTTAACTGTCTGAGGCTGTTTCTCTGGTCAATAACATTTAAATTGTAAAATAGTCTTTTCTGCCTGATTCTCTCCTGATTAGAACTGTAGTTGTTAACAAACATAGCTCTTATTAGTAAGGGATTGTTAATTAGTCCAATTACATTGTAACAACATCTACCTTATTCTATAGAATTGATGGCGTTTTTCTATGATCTTTGAGTTTAGTATTAGCATTAGATCCTCCCATGCTATGCAGCATAGTGGGCAGCAAGGATTCTCCAGTATTTTCAGTTTTGGATGAGTACTTCAGTATCTTCCCATGTCATGTTTGAAATCTTTACGTCATCAATGAACATTCTTTGCCATGTATTTCGAGGGTGCCCTCTTGATGATTTGGTATGGGGAGGGGGAAGGTTTCGACTCATTGCCATCTTGGGAATTCGATTGTTCTCCATACGGAGTATATGACATGCAAGTGTCAAGCACTGGGAAAATCAGAAGATTCAGGCAATTCAAATGAGTATAAAGATTTAATGCAAGCTTAAGCTCTCTACAAGAATCTGACCAACTAACAGTCAAGGGAAATGAGGCGATAGGAAAAGCATTCAAGGTGGGCTGGATTTAGATCTCTTGCAGGCGCGCAGGGACTCATGACCTATGACACTTTTGACCCCTCCCAAAGGCTCAACCTAGTCATCTACAGCACGTTGGAGTCTTCTGTGTGCAACAATGTTATGTAATTTGCAGGAGAAACTGTTTTGGAGCACTTCTTTGTTAATAAAGTTCTCAAAATGGTGAATCTTATTAATATTTGCTGATGCTTTCCAGGTCCCACTGACATAAATGGCTGTCAGGATCACTATAGAAGTGAGCAAATGGAATTTGAGTTTCAGTGATAAAGATGATGAGGACCAGATTTTATTCATTCTCTGGAAAACACCCGTTCCTTTTCCAATGCGGCACTTGAAGTCTGTCTTTGCATCTCCATTTCATGCTATTACAGTATCCAAATAGGTGAACTTTCTATATCCTGAAGTTACTGTGATCCAAGTGTGATTCCTCGTGTTCGTGCAGTGGAGCTTCCATGCATGATTTTTGATTTCTTGGCACTTATCCTGAGGCCAATTCTGGTTGCTTCTTCATCGAAGGCAGTTGTCACTCGTAATTTCATCTCGTCTTGCTCAAGTATGGCAATATCATCTTTTGAGTTGCTGCAACTATATATAGATTATATTTATAATTTTTAATTTTTAGAAGATATAAAAATAGGTCCATGTATGCTTTGGGGGGAAAAAAGTGGCAACTGGAAGAAATGTGTTAACATTAATGAGAAACATCATTTTTCAGCTCAGACAAAAGCTGAAAAAAATGCAGGCTGTACTAAATGAATAGCATTTAGCATCCTCTAAGGACCTCATGACAGAGCCAGCTCCACGGCCTCTGTCTTGGGTATGCATCCACAAGATTTTTCCCCCTTTCAGTTTATGTAAAAAAAGGAAACAAAATGCTGTAATCAGTGAGATATTTTAGATCACTTTCCACAATTTGGAACTTTTCAGATGTATTGGCATTATAATAGTTCCAGTTAACATTGTCAAGGAATTTTGGGAGACACATTGTAGTTCCAACACACACAGAGGATGCCAGGTTGAGAAAAGCTGCATTAAGTTTGGGATATTTCCAAATCTCTCAGAGCCACGTTCTCATTTGCAGTACTGTAGTCCATCAGGTTTATACAGAGGAATCAGTCTGTATGAGCTTATTCTCGTGAAGAATTCTGCTCATCTTCTATCAATAGTTTGCAAAAGAACTGAACTGGGTTGGGTATGTACATGACAGAGATGAGAAAGATTGGAAGGAGGTTTACTCCCTGCTGTAATTACTGTACATGATTTGTTTAGTAACTGGTAAGACAGGCTAATCAAGAGAAAATAGGGATCATTTCACATTCTTGAATAAGTTAGGTAAGAATGAGGAACTTTAAGCATCCACATATCTGGTCAGTAAAATTCTGGGAAAATTACTTATTGTACCAACCTCCTAGTGTTGGGGTTGGGCATTAAATCCCTAAAAGATTTGAGATCTGACTGTCCAAGGGACTGCCTCTCTCATAAACACTGGCCTTAAGATTTGGTGTGAGATACCCCACTGTCTGAAGCTTGTCATCCTATGCATAGGAGAGAGGCTATGTGTTGCTCACAAACTATGGAATATGCTTCCTTGAAAGTTGGGTTTGGCTGCAGAACTCTCAAGTACATATGATTAGCTGGAGTTCTGCAACCCAGATATAATCGCTCTGATTTTAGTATCAATATTATTTAGTTTTTAAATTTTTATTGTACTTTTTTTTAAAAAACAACATTCTTAAACACCTTGATGCTTCTTTGAGCGCAAAGCATGGGTATAAATAAATAAATCTCATAGCAACGGCTTTGGGGGCCATTGGGTGAAAGACAAAAATGAATTTCAAACAGCAAGGTAACTATACTACAAAGTAAGCTTTAGGGCCTTACTTCAGATGTGGTATTTGGTTGTATGTATAGATTTCTCATATGGGTAGATGATTACAGGACTTGTTTTTGGCTATCTACTTTATTACACATGCATTAGTGCAAACTGTATTTGCCACGCTAAATAGGCACATACCGGTATTAATATATGGTCTACTTTTGCTCTAGCAATCAAGAAGAACTAAGTTAGTGATGCTGGGATCACTTCTAACATGCTGCAACATGGACTTTATACTTTCACTAGGTTGTATCCTACTCAAACACAATGACGCTGGGCCAATCCGAACCTGGCTACTATCAATATCAATAGTAAATAATTCATTGCTTTTTCCCCATTAAATTTCAATTTAAAAATAAAAAAAACCATGAGAACAGTTGGTAAGACTGGATTTTTTGATAATTTCTAATGAGATAAATTTTGTAACATTGTGATTGTGTAAGCTAACAAAGTTCACTAAATTATGTTAACATTTCATATGTAGTGTTCTGAATTTTATTTCTCAAAGAGAAGAATCTTGGGATAATATCAAGAAATTATTTTGGGATGTTTTCTACTGTCTTACAGGGAAAGAATGGGTGTGTTTACATATAGTTTGTACTTTCAGATTTCAGAGTTTCAGGGATGTACAGCATGTTTGCCAGAATATGTAGTAGTTTTGGAAGGGAGGGGGCTGGTGCAGGAATAATTCTCAATCACCCGTGAAATTATCTGAGAAATCATTAAAGGATGAAGATTGAAAATTTGACTCAATCATTTGCAAAAATGTTTTACAATTCAGGTCAGGATGACGCTTTTAAGGGAAATATTTGGCTTTTGGAATGAATGCAAGGTTGAAATTCATGTAGAGATCTTGTATGCTACCTAGTCATTAAGGAGGTGTTCCAACATGTGAAAAGGAATTTGTTTATGAGAAGAGATGTATTAGAGCTACAATTAGTAACACATATGGTGGGAGCTTTTATACTCAGAACAGCTGTCTTCCCTGAGGAAATGTTTCATCAGTAGAGAGTTGCAATATACGCTTTCAATAATTGGACTGCTCTGTTTCAGTGAAACAAATTATAAACATTATAAGACTTGGTGCCAACAAAATAGGAGGCCCAATCTAGACTACTGAGAAAGTCCAAATATTTATATTAAGAATACTTCTATAATGCATTATCAAGTTATGACATTTCTTTTAATTCCTTAGGAAAAGGAGAACTTCTTCCTTCTTTCCTTCCTTCTCCTAACCCAGTACTTGCCTGAAAAAAATTCCTGTTGAAAATCCATAGTAGCAACATATGGGAAAGAAAATGCAAACTGAATATGGTTCATTAAAAGTAGAGCCAACAACCACAGCAGAATGAAGAGCCAGTGAGTAGACCAGCTCTTCATAATTCTTCTCCAGACAAGGAAATGACCTGAGAATATTCCATACAGTGATTCCTGGTGAGCAGACCATAAGATAGCAGTCTATGGCAGGTTTGGAATTCTGGGAGACAAAGGAATTACCTTGACCCGTACCAATCGGGCTTCAGACCCGGGTACAGCACAGAGACGGCATTGGTCGCGCTGGTGAATGATCTCTGGCGGGCTCAGGACAGGGGTTGCTCCTCTGTCCTAGTCCTATTAGATCTCTCAGCGGCTTTTGATACCATCGACTATGGTATCCTACTGCGGCGTCTCAGGGGGTTGGGAGTGGGAGGCACTGTTTTGCGGTGGTTCTCCTATCTCCTGGGCCGCTCGCAGTCGGTGTTGACGGGAGGGCAGAGATCCGCCCCAAGGCCTCTCGTTTGTGGAGTTCCTCAGGGGTTGGTTCTCTCTCCCCTCCTGTTCAACATCTATATGAAGCCGCTGGGCGAGATCATTCGTGGTTTCGGGGTGGGGTATCATCAGTATGCTGATGATACCCAACTTTTTTTCTCCACCCCGAACCAACCCAGCGATGCCCTCGCCGTGATATCCTGTTGCCTGGAAGGCGGACTGGGTCTGGATGGGGAGAAACAGGCTTCGTCTCAATCCTGCCAAGACTGAGTGGCTGTGCGTACCGGCATCTCGGGTTAACCAGTCCATTCCACCTTTAATGATGGGGGGTGAGGTGTTACCCCCCATTGATAGGGCTCGCAACTTGGGTGTCCTCCTGGATTCGCAGCTCAGTTTTGAAGATCATATAGGAGCCGTGACCAGGGGGGCCTTTGCCCAGGTTCACCTGGTGCGCCAATTGCGGCCCTATCTGGACCGAGATGCCCTACGCACAGTCACTCATGCGCTCGTGACCTCCCGGTTGGACTACTGCAACGCTCTCTACATGGGGCTGCCCTTGAGGACCACTCGGAGGCTTCAGCTGGTGCAGAATGCAGCCGCGCGAGTTGTGATGGGGGTTTCCCGACACTCCCATGTAACACCTCTGCTCCGCGAGCTGCATTGGCTTCCGGTTGCCCTCCGGGTGAGATTCAAGGTGCTGGTGATGACCTATAAAGCCCTAAATGGCTTGGGTCTGGGATATTTGAGGGAACACCTGCTGCCGGCATCAAGCTCCCTTCGTCCTGTGCGCTCCCACAGGGAGGGCCTTCTCAGGGTGCCGCCGGCAAAAGATTGCCGGTGGGTAACACCCAGGGGGAGGGCCTTTTCTGTGGGTGCGCCTGTCCTTTGGAATCAGCTGCCCGTAGAGCTCAGGACTGCCCCTGACCTTCGTTCATTCCGCCGGGACCTGAAGACCTGGCTCTTTGAGCTTTCTGGCCAGGACTGAGAATTTTAATTTTATTTTTATTTTAATTGGGTTTTAATTGGAGTTTAACAGGGGTTTTATTTTATTCAAGGACTAAATTTAATTATTTTAGTAGTTCTTAACTTTTGTAATTTGTATTGTTATTTTAAATACCTTGTGAACCGCCCTGAGTCCTATGGGAGAAGGGCGGTATATAAGTCTAATAAACATAAACATCTATATAAGTCTAATAAACATAAACATCTTGCTCAAACCACAGTAGGTGACTTCAAAAGAACCTTGGGTTTGTGCACTTCCTTTTTAAATCAGTTTTGGAAATGGCTTTTTAATTGCTTTTCAGATATTAAGAACATTTGGATCAACAAATCTGAAAACACCAGATGGGCTTCCTTCAATCCTTAGTGAAAGAGGTTTCAAATACAAGTTTAAGGATTTAATTTTTTATGACGTAAACAGCAAAAGGTTAATAAGAGCTTTGATTTTGAAAAGTTATAAACAAACCAGGGGTCCATATGGATTTGAAATAAGAATGTGCAATTAATTACGAGAATCCTTCTAATGGGAAACTGCTTTTGTTTTGAATTCATAAAAAAATGATAGGACAGCTCTTTGAAGGTTGGACACTAACAGGAACTAGAAGGAAGTTAAGATTATGACTAAAGGAGAAGAACACTTAAATTTGATTGATATTGAATGCAAAAATGAGCAAAACATTTTAACACTGGACATACTAAAGCATAGTTTTGAACAAATGGACCCAGAAGTTAATTTTAAAGTATCTGCCTGTATAGATACAGTGTTTAGATCAGAGGTCTTCAAACATGCCCCTTTTACGACTTGTGGACTTCAACTCCCAGAATTCCTCAGCCAGCATGCCTGGCTGAGGAATTCTGGGAGTTGAAGTCCACAAGTCGTAAAAGGGGCAAGTTTGAAGACCCCTGGTTTAGATGTTATGAAAGAGGTACGTGTTTTACTGGACAAGACTGAGACTGATCTGAAAGTGGATTTTAAAATGATAGGCAAAAAGAATGATATGGAAAATAATGGTATGCTTCACATAGAGAAGAAACTGGCAATTTCTTAATAATTCAAAAGTATATATACATAACAAAGAGTGACCTGAATAATTTTCCTATTTGGATTTACAAAGAGGAAGAATTTTGAAGAATTTTGGGGGATAAAAATGAAAAGAAATCAAGATTTAGGACATTTTTTGAAGAGACTAAAGACCAAGATTGTTAAGAGGAAGGAATATAAATTCAGTTTGCTGTATTTGATTGCGGTTAAAATAGATATTTTGTTATTTAAAAGGGTATCACACAGAGGTTCAAGATCCGTTTCTTCTGTTGTACAGGTATCAGAATAATAATCTTTAATTGTAGGAAGATGAATTTCAATTTTATGCAAGAATAATACTAACAGCAATTTGACAGTTAACCAATTACTAAAGTAGATAAGAGGGTTCCCCTTCACTGAGTATATTTGAACAGAGACGGGACAGCTATCTATCAAGAACCATTTTCATTTGGATTTATCAGCAGGAGGTTGCGTAGTTTAAATGGCCCCTTCCAATGCTATCATATCGTATAGGAAGGTAATTAGAACTTTAAGATGCTTATCATGCCTATATTGGTGTCATATCCATTTGTCTTTCTTTAATCTGTCTAACTCAAAAACTGCAGGCTTTGACTGTGGGTGATTCAACTTCATGAATACAGCATCTAGTAAAAGAACCTTCAAATTCACTGGGTTGTCCTTGAGATAAAAAAAGAGAGACTTAAATGCATCTGAGCCTAAGGATTTGTTTTCAGATGTTCTCAAGACGTAACTGTAGTATTCACACATAATTTTCTTTCTAGAGCAAATTTAGAATAAAGACCAAATAACATCTCTTTATTTAAAATTGTAAACTGCAATGTTTACCTTGAATTTAGGGGATTTTCATCTCTCTTCTAAGAGGTTTTTATCTTTAATGTAAATTTATAGTATGTATTTTACACATTATACCAGCAGAGAAGAATTAATTTAATTCCACTATCCCAAAGGTGTTTTTTCCAAAAGGCAACTGGACTTTCTTGGGGTTTTTTCTTTGAAAATATTGTGCTTCTCATCCAAGAACTTCTTGAGTTCTGAATTGAAAAAAAATGAAAAAACCAGCAAACAAACAAGAAAGTCCAATTGTCTTTTGGAAAAAAACAATTTTGGGACAACCATGATTTGGATGATTGAGAATCTCCATAGATATAATTCCACCACCATATTATTGACTTAGGAACAAGCATCTCTTAAACATCTTTCCTCCAAGGAAATAAAGTTATTCTAACTGTAAATATATTTCAAAAAATCTGCTATTTTAATTTGTTCTAATTAATTTCTGATTTGTTCGTTTAGGATCTTGCAAGATGACTGCTTTGTTACAGGAGGAATGTTCATTTGTTATTCATTATACAATATTTGATTTAATGTTATTGTGCAAGTTTCAAATATTTTTACTCCAAAGTATTGCAGAAAAGAACTAAGTTGATAATATTTTCCACATTAAAAAATAGGACTGGTGTCATTTAATGATCTCATTTGTAATTGAATTGCTATAGAATATACTGCAAAAATTATGGTCATTAGATGGCAGCGTTCTGAGCACTTTTAAAGAAGCATTTTTAAAATTTTAAGACATTTTTAGAAAGCTATTATCACAATAGGAAGGCCAGTATGCAGCCATTTAAAAATGTGAAAATAACAAAAATGAACATAAAAATAATTATCCCTGTTCAAAAGCACTGTATTATCATTTTGTGAATTGTTTTCTTTATAAAATTAGTGTACTGTCTTTTCCTAGAATTTGCTTTATTTAAAAAAAACTGCAAAAAGCATTGAAGTATGGCTGTTTCCTCCTTTAGCCAGCTTGCAATATCACCCCCATACATTATGTAAGAAAGAGGTTTGTATGCTTGAAGTGTTTACAGGATTTAAGCTTTTTTTAAAAAAACACAAACACAAGACCAAGATATCTCTGGTTGCACTGCACTTCCAGACAGTGGAAACTGCCATGGTGCTAGCAAGAGATGTACATGTAGGAAGAGGAAACTTCCTTTCCTCTTTAAAACTTCTCATTTGCATCTGACACATATGACAAAATTCCTCTTACTGCTTCATGTATGCTACAATTTAGTTCATTCTGTAAGTTTGGTTTGCCATGTGGACTGAGATGGTGTATCAAATTAATTCCTCTTCTTTTAAAGTATTAAGATTTATTGCAAAAAGTCTGAAACATGCTTTTGTCAAGCAGAAAAATGTGATATATAATTGATTTCTGTTTCAAAATTCGGGCCAAGGATCATTTTTTAAATAGTAAGGTAAAGGTAAAGGTTCCCCCACACATGCGTGCTAGTCGTTTCCGACTCTAGGGGCCGGTGCTCATCTCCGTTTCAAAGCCGAAGAGCCAGCGCTTGTCCGAGGACGTCTCCATGGTCATGTGGCTGGCATGACTAGACACCAAAGGCGCACGGAGCGCTGTTACCTTCCCACCGTAGTGGTCCCTATTTTTCTACTTGCATTTTTATGTGCTTTCGAACTGCTAGGTTGGCAAAGGCTGGGACGAGTAACAGATGCTTGGGATTCGACCCGCCAAACTGCCAACCTTCTGATCGACTAGCTCAGCATCCTAACCCACTGAGCCACCGCGTTTTAAATAGTAGATTTACACAATATACTAAACCATTATTTATTCTAGTTTGGCATGTTTGGTGAACCTACTGAGACAGCATAACATGAAAAATATTCCTTGAGGATACTCTATGTATTAATTTATCTGGAGCAATATTTAAGATGACAGCCATAACAAAAATGTTGCTACTTGTAATATTAGGGATTTAACAAAGCCTTTTTAATTTTTGCAGAGCTAGTATAAGATCCCCCAGTAAGTACCTTCCCATTCGTAGAATATTGGTGCCACCATGTGGTAGACATTTAACATGGAAATATCACCAGGCTCTATGCAGCAAAAAGAAACATTTCATTCTGTCAAATTGTTTCCCAGCCTGTATTCAGATGCATCACAATGTGCAATGACAGCTGAATTATCCAGCAGAACCCAGAAAGTCATTTTTTGAAATATCTAGCTCAATATTTTCTTTATTGAATTGGGCTTGATCTCCAGCTAGCTGATAATGTGAAAATGACATCCAAGTGCAAAATTAGACACAATACCAGTCCCTTACAGTCATCATTCACCTATGGAAGCTGTGTATTCCTACCCTGTACATAATTGGTACCTATAGCGTTTAGAAACCATAAACGTAGCCTGAAGAATGGCTTATGTAACAAAGCTACTCCTGCAGTGAAACTGAACTCACTGAAGTTCATTGTCAGTGTTGTGTACCACTGATCTTTATTCCTGACTAACCAAACTTTTATACAGATATCCAGAGATGAAAAACCTATACATGTACAATTCACGAACATGAATTGATGTATGGTTGGAGTGGGAGCATTATGAACCCCAATAAATTTGAATCAAAGAAAAACAAGCCTCAGCTAACGTTATTTCTTTAAATTAACACAGAGAAACCAGAATCACTGTAGCATTTTAACAGCATTCATGTCATACTTAGCATGGTTAAGATTAAGCTTTAAACATGCCCTCTGCCTGGGAGTTGTTCATCCTATGAAGAGCATGTAGCTAATAAGCTGACCATCTTTCACACAGCCTATTTTTATTTATTGAAATTCAGAGGCAGCCCAAGTCCAAATGACCCTGGACGTTTTACAATTAAAACTAAAAGGAATTATAAAACTGAACAAAAAAGAAGCAGGCATATTGCCAGACAGTACAATATAATAAAGGCAACTGATTGGTTCAATATCCACCGTACTCCCAAGTCTTGGGGAACACTCTAAACTTGACATCTAAATGAAGGGTTTGGTACACTATAGAAGCCAGAGAACAAAACATGGCTTAATTCTATTTTCCTCTAGATCAGGGGTGTCAAATTCACCACGTCACATGTGTCAAGACTCCCCCCCCCCTCAGAGCTGGGGTGGGTGTGGCTTCCACGTGACGCATCTGGCCTGTGGGCCGGCAGTTTGACACCCCTGTTCTAGACAGAGGAAAAATAAAGGACCCACATTCAGATAGTATTCTTAACTAGACTAAAGGATTGCTCGGTGATGCATTGACCATATCATTGCCAAGAGCAACAGTAATGAGTTGTATTACAGTAACTGTAGAAAAAAGATCAATAATGGAGGTTCTATTCAGAAAATGTAAGATTACATCTATTAGAGTGAACCCTTTTTCATTAGCCATTGGTACTTCCAATATAAACAATACATACATTAAAATGCATGATTTCAATTCAATTAAAAATTCAGTTTCAATTTTCCATTATTACTTCCTGCAGTTTGACTATTTTTATATTTAAGATGACCTGTAACTAATGACTGACTTTTAATTAACAATGATCTTGAAGTGAAAATTCAGTTATTTGTAAACATTAGATATCGGTAAACATTCAAAATCACAAATGTTTACTCTTTTATCTAGAACAGAGCAGAAAGCCATAAATCACAATATTGTATGTTCCCTTCTCCCAAAAAATCAGAAGCCTTATTCCCTGTTGTATTACACACTTATTTTTCAGAGAACAAAATTCTGAATATCTTTCCTTTTTTACTAAGGAAATTGAATTGCCACTTTGCATGGAACTGTGTGTTTCAAAGTATATGCATATAATTGGATATTATTAAATATCAGTACAAATTTGGTCAGGTCCAAAAGAGGTGCAACTGAACAAACAATATAAGCAAATATTTCAATTGATGCATCTGAAAAGGGCATTTCATTTGTGCCAGTTTCAAGCCAGCATACGGAGGCCATGAACTTGGAAAGTTATTTAGAATGTGGTGTAATGAGGTGACTAGGAGCCACTTTTGGTCAACTATGAGCATTTCATTCATGAGAAACACGGTCCAAGGCCACATAAAAACTCTTTTTATCATCCAAGCAGTGCCAGCCAATAGGACCAATTTCACAGTCTGCGCAGATCAGGAACTTTACATTTCCAACATCCTTGGTGAAACCAACATTTTCAAAAGAAAACATGTCCTCAACTAGCCAGTGTTCCTGCAAAACATCTCCTTCTAGGTCACTGTTTGTCACCAAAGCAGTCTTCTTCTTCATAGCAGGAAGAAAGAGCTGTCAAATAACAAAACAAGCTTGTTATTGCTGAGCCAAAGTAGGAGAGACAAGAACATTGGAGTTAGATGGGGAGGCTTGGTTTAAGTTTCTACTTAATCACATCATTTGCAGTGTGCCTTTAGGACAAACCAACCAATACTTCTGCATTATTGAGAGTGAGAAATGAGGAGACCCCAAAGCCAGCTAGTCTGGGATACAATTATGAAAGCAGCCACATAAAGAAGAGCCTTGGTGGAGCAGTGGGCTAATGCCTCCTTAAGTAACACCCAGCTGCCTGCAATTAGTGCAGGTTCGCATCCCACCAGGCTCAAGGTTGACTCAGCCTTCCATCCTTCCGAGGTAGATAAAATGAGGACCCAGATTGTTGGGGGCAATAAGCTGACTTTGTAATAATGCCACTTGGTGTGTGTGTGTGAAAGCCCTAATAAGCAGGCATATACATAGAATGAAGGCTACTGCTAAGCTTGTAAGCCGCCCTGAGTCTTCGGAGAAGGGCAGGATATAAATGGAATTTAAAAAAAAAATAACTAGCATAGTGGAGAAGGGAGCTCCAGAGTGGTGTCAAATACAAAACTGGCAAGAGGAGGTATTCAGTTGCTGCTAGATTCCTCTAGTCTGAGTCCCTAGGGAGAAGGGCGGTATATAAATTAAATAAAACATAAACATAAAACATAAACATCCTTGATTTAATTGCAGGCATATTTCATTACCATGACAAAGTACTCCATGCATCTCACTCAACTATAGATTGGAAGGCCAGGGAGAGAAGGAATGTCTTTCTGAGGCTGGAAGTTACAAGGGGGAGGAGAGCTTCTTAACTGGCGACCACCACCGGCTACAGCACAGCGGCGGGCCGAACACGCCCTACCTCTCTGCGGGTGAAGGTTGCAGCTCCGGGCAAAAGGACGCGGGAGCCGCAGCGCTGGCAAAGAACGGCTTTGCGGTTCCGCCCACTCGCGCACACAAGCTCCTCCGGTCCCAGCGCAGCCACCTCCATCGCCGAACTGGGCGCCGCCATCCTTACGCAGGCGCAATAGAGCAAGGGAGGAGAAGTCTTCACGGCGGCGTTTCTCGACTTCAGCAACTTTAAACTGTGGACTTCAACTCTCCACCCAACTATGGCATTCTGGGAGTTGAAGTCCACAAGCTGAACGACGCTGACGACAGGAAATGTTGCTCTTACCCTTAAAGGCGGGATCAGGTTGCCCTCCTGTCCACCGCGTTTCTGAAAGTGGGAGCGGCTACTTTAATGGGGGAAAGTGTGGGTTGGAGAGCTTTCCAGGTGCCTCTGCTGTGCTTACCGCTGGAGTCCTGCCTACATCAGATTTCAAGTGAACAATCAAGGATCACAACATAGCATCTGACCCAGGAAGAGATTAAAAAGTAAAACTAGGTACTAGACTCGAGATACCGGCTGGTTCAGGGGTAGGCAACCTCGGCTCTTTTATGACTCATGGACTTCAACTCCCAGAATTCCTGAGCCAGCCATGCTGGCTCAGGAATTCTGGGAGTTGAAGTCCATGAGTTATAAAAGAGCCGAGGTTACCTACCCCTGGGCTAGTTTGATTCAATTCCGAAAATGACAGGGCTTCGACTTGAGGACCCCACTTTACGTTGTGGCTACAGCTATACATAGGTTTAGTATCTATTAGGTGACCGTGGCAGCTCATAGACATAGTAAAAAGTGTGGCCAAACATTTCTGCATCAGTTATTAATTAGAAGTTCACTTCAGCATAGACGGTAATTTTCCATAAGATCCCATGAAAATGTCGCCTTCGCTTTGGAAAGAGCAAGCTACAACTACTGATCCTGACATCCGGGTGATAACAGAAAACGGTTCATTATGCCAATTCAATATGGTTGTACATACCGAAGGAGTGCTAAACATCTTCAAAACAAATGGTTTTAATTCTTAGTATTTTTATCAACGTGCGAATGGACTCACTGCATGTCTGTTATGCTGTAGCCTTCTCTTTTGCGCTTTCAGTATTATCATGAAGAGTATTGTCATGTCTCATAAGTCTCCAAACTTTTACTCTAACTACCAAAAGCAAATTAACAAATTATGCACCAAATTTGAGAGCTCATAAACATTAAATTATGCAGATAACTAATAAAATCCAGGAATTCTATAGATGTAGCTTAGATCAGGGGTCCCTAACCCCCGGTCCATGGACCAGTAATGGGCCGTAGCATGCCAGTAACTGGTCTGCACAAACAAGCAAAGCCCCATCCATGGGATGCAGGCAGCACACAAAACCACACCCCTTCTGGTCTGCGGAAAAACCTCTCCACGGAGACGGCATTGGTCGTGCTGGTGAATGATCTCTGGCGGGCTCGGGACGGGTCCTATTAGATCTCTCAGCGGCTTTTGATACCATCGACCATGGTATCCTATTGCGGCGTCTTAGGGGGTTGGGAGTGGGAGGCACCGTTTTACGGTGGTTCTCCTCCTATCTCCTGGGCCGCTCGCAGTCGGTGTTGACGGGAGGGCAGAGATCCACCCTGAGGCCTCTTGTTTGTGGAGTTCCTTAGGGGTCGGTTGTCTCGCCCCTCCTGTTCAACATCTACATGAAGCCGCTGGGTGAGATCATTCGCGGTTTCGGGGTGGGGTATCATCAGTACGCTGATGATACCCAACTTTTTCTTTCCACCCCGAACCAACCCAGCGATGCCCTCGCCGTGATGTCCCGTTGCCTGGAGGCGGTCCAGGTCTGGATGGGGAGAAACAGGCTTTGTCTCAACCCTGCCAAGACTGAGTGGCTGTGCATATCGGCATCTCGGGTGAACCAGACCATTCCATCTTTAACGATGGGGGGGTGAGGTGTTACCCCCCGTTGATAGGGCTCGCAACTTGACTCCTTGACTCCCGGCTCAATTTGAAGACCGTATAGGAGCCGTGACCAGGGGGGCTTTTGCCCAGGTTCGCCTGGTGCCCCAGTTGCGACCCTACCTGGACCGAGATGCCCTACGCACAGTCACTCATGCGCTCGTGACCTCCCGTTTAGACTACTGCAGCGCTCTCTACATGGGGCTGCCCTTGAGGACCACTCGGAGGCTTCAGCTGGTGCAGAATGCAGCCGCACGAGTTGTGATGGGGGTTTCCCGATACCCCTATGTAACACCTCTATTCCACGAGCTGCATTGGCTTCCGGTTGCCCTCCGGGTGAGATTCAAGGTGCTGGTAATGACCTATAAAGCCCTAAATGGCTTGGGTCCAGGATATCTGAGGGAACACCTGCTGCCAGCATCAAGCTCCCTTCGTCCAGTGCGCTCCCACAGGGAGGGTCTTCTCAGGGTGCCGCCGGTAAAAGATTGCTGGCGGGTAACACCCAGGGGGAGGGCCTTCTCAGTGGGTTCGCCTGCCCTCTGGAACCAGCTGCCCGTGGAGCTGAGGACTGCCCCCGACCTCCGTTCATTCCGCCGGGACCTGAAGACCTGGCTCTTCGAGCTCTCTGGCCCAGGCTGAGAATTTTAATTTTAATTTTAATTGGGGGCTTTTACCTTTTCAGGGACTGTTGTAATTTTTTTAATCGTTTTTAACTTTTGTATTTCTTGTTTTAATTACCCTGTAAACCGCCCTGAGTCCTTCGGGAAAGGGCGGTATACAAATCTAAATAAATAAATAAATAAATAAATAAATAAATAAATAAATAAATCGGTCCCTGGTGCCCAAAAGGTTGGGGACCTCTGGCTTAGATAGTAGCTGTCTTAATCTTTTCATGAGGCTTAGTCTGAAAACTATTATATGAAATTAGTTATTTTCTAGTTGTAAAAACCTGTACTTCAATAACATTGACTTTTAACTAATAACCACAACAGTATTAGTTTACATCTATTTTCACAATAAAATCCCTTCTATATTAATGAGAGTGATAAAGGTTTCAGTTTTATCTTTTTTAAAATATGGCAATATGATTAATGTTAGTGTCTCTTAAAGAAATAAAACACAAATTCAAAACCGAGAAGGCCAGGAAAATTTTAAATCACTATTATGTAATCATAGTTGCTGTTGGAAACCTAGGTAAGCCTTCAAAGAGTTATATATGATATGCTCTTGGCAATATTATATTTAGGCTTTTTTAAATCAGTGACACGTAAAAATGCACTATTATTTAATATAATAGTGCAAGTATAATCAATATATATGGAGATATCAAATATTTGAACCAGCCATCCTTTTATTAAAAAATACATATGAAAGGAATCAAACACTAGTGTGATAGGTCAGGATTTTTAAATCAATGTTATTTGAAAGTGCATAATTAGTCTATTGTACCCCCATCCCCAAAACAAGAAGTCACCCACACCCAAGAAAATAAATACATTCATCCCTTGGTTCCTGATTGGATAACACACACAAAGCCTCAGTAGATTTATGGGAGAAAATGCCAAGATCACACTGAAAGCCAAAGACATAACTGAGGATGGAGGAACATTATCCACAGGGTTATGTTTCCACCAGCAATGTGACTTGTCTTCACGTATCTAATACAAGCTGCATTATATATCAGAGGCATATTAAGGAGATAGGGAGCTGGGAATCTTAGGTGCCACCACAGAGGAATGACTTGAGCAAGTCAATAGTTCCAGTTTGCTTTGGAGATGATTATTCAAAAATCCTTAGTGGATTAAGAAGGAAGTTAACTTTTCTGGCTGAAGCATCAGAAATACAGAATAACAAAACTGAAATGCAAAAAATGTGTACTGACATTCATTCTGGACATATACACTGCAATCTCTTTACAGGCATCTCTTCAACCTTATTTGCAGTGCAGCTTGAAGGTGATCACTGTACCTTTGGGAGTGTCTTATGATTCAAAGTGATCAACTCATAGTGCGTGGGCACATCCAATCCCTAAAAAGTACCTTGGAGAAAGGTTTTCTTCAAAAGCACATATTATTTATAAATAATTGCCGCATTCAAGATGCCAAGAACATCCTTCATTGTTCTGCTACTGGCAAGTTTGTAGCTTAGACGTCATATGTAAACATAAACCTGGTGGTTGCTTAAGCACTAGCACATAATTTTTTTTCTCTAGTGCATATTGATTCTAGCTTCTGGTATTTTAAAAAATATTTAAAGATGTAGTGCTGTCTGCTTGCTTGCCTATTGTTCTTCCCAGCAGACATGGCTGCATATCCCAGTAGCTAATTTTCCTCTATGTCTGCCCCTTGCCCCATGTTATGTATTGCATATGTAAAATTCGTATATCAATATACAGAATCTTTCATTTTCATAGATCAGTTGGTGCCTGATTGCTTTCCAGAAGGAATTTGGGCAAGCTGGTGCAGAATCTGAAAAAAATATCCAAAAAAAGTTTGGTCTGCTCATACGATGTTCACCAGGATATTTGGTATATGAAAATATTCAGGAACAAACCGAACTTTGGATGTGCTCAAAACTCAATGAGTACGTGCTGATGATTAGAGACCACTGAGATGACCAACTTAATTTTAGATATTCAGCAGGCCAGGAGGCAGACATTCTTGCAGCTCTGATAATTCATTTTTACAGGGTTAGTCTACACAAGCATGCAGTTCATCCATTGTCAAGTCAAAGTGCATTGTGTCTGGGTTTTTCTTCAAACCAGAATCAGTAGATTTGTTGATGTTTTGCAGCATAGTCCAGATATTAAAAGTGACTTAATTCACAGCTACAAGATGAATAATTCCAAGTCAGTCAATGCTTTTTCTGGTAATTGTTCCATGGAAGTGCTCTCGCAAGCCTTTCCTAAAGTCACTTCTCCCGTAGCACACAAACGCCAGCATCACAACGTTGGGTTCCCAGTGATGTCACCACTTCCCAGTTGTCAATGATAGGATCATAGCATTCAATACTGCTCAGGAGTGAGTTTCCATCATACCTGCATACAATAGAGATTTACAAATGAAACCTTGCTGTGGTCCAGATTTTTGGAATCAGAACTGTCACAATACATTTGTCAGAGGAAAGTAAAGCTCTTCTCAGAGCTTTTTAAAACTATTCAGAAATTAGCATAAGGCAAAGCTTGCTATACAGTTGAGTTACAAGTTCTTTTAATGACCATTCAAAGTTACAACATCACTGAAAAAAGTGACTTATGACCATTTTTCAAATTTAAACCGTTGCAGCATCCCCATGGTCATGTGATCAAAATTTGGATGCTTGGCAGCTAGTTCATATTTATGACATTTGCAGTGTCCCTGGGTCATGTGATCCCCTTTTATGACCTTCTGACAAGCAAAGTCAATGGAGAAGCCAGATTCACTTAACAACTGTGGCAAGAAGTCGTAAAATGGGGCAAAACTCACTTAACAAATATCTTAGCAACAGAAATTTTGGGCTCAATTGTGGTCATAAGTCGAGGACTACCTGTATCTATTTTTACTCTTACTCTTACTATACAATAGACCAATTTCCATCTTACATTTTTATAGGAAATTTAGGACAAGGGCAAGTGCATATATAATCTGGGTATGGAACCAGAATGCAGTCATTTTATATACAGTAAACTGTTGGTTTTGTCAACATGACACAGACATAGAACAGCCTTATTTTTTAACATCTTTGGTTTCAAACCTACATCATAATGAGGTAGATATTAAAAGTCATCTAAAATGTTCCCCTCCAGGTGCAACATTTTCACAGATTGTATCACTTTTAGGACATGACAATATTCGAGTACCATCAGTGCTTAGCAAGGTGTCAAAAATGTGATGACTAAAAAGGGGGGGGATTTTGGGTTTTAGTGATTAGATTGGCTTGTTGTTATAGAAATAGTTTATACTATTATGGAAAAGTAAAAAGTTGAGGTTCAGTGTTAATGCTTCATTCTACTGCAACAGAAGTCGGAAGTCAATGCCTTTTCTTTTTCCCTACTCCCCCTCAATTTTCTCCCCCTTCTCCTCCCCACTGTGTCCTATTTGCTTTTGTATTTTATTCTATAATCTAATAAAATGTTACAAACCATAAAAAAGTACCGGTTTTAATTTGTTTGGTGACAGTTCCTTTGCTGAATCACTTTCCCTTTGCACTGATAAATATATGACAAATTTATCCATATTTATTAATATGCACCACTACTTTGGCGGTCAACTGGGTAGTCGGCCCTTCTTCCTCTCTCCCTCTCCTCCCTCTTTTTCCTCCCTGCCTGCTGGGTTCTCCTTCCACAGCCTCTTCTCTGTCCCCTTTTTTCCCTGTTGTCTTTTTTTCCTTCTCCTGCCAAAGCCTGCTCCTTTTATATCCTCTTCTCTCTCCCTCCCTCCTCTCCTCTTTGATGCACCTCCAGCTGACTTCTCTCCGTAAGGGTTCTCTGTCTTTTTCTGTCCCCTTCTCTTTCCCCCATTGTCTTTTTTTTCTCTCCCTTTCCCGTCAAAACCTTTTATATCCTCCACTCTCTCCTCCTCCTTTTCTCTTCCGTGCACCTCCAGCTACGCGCTGCTTCTGGAAGCACCAATCAACTGGAGCCCGGCACCAATCCTGGACGCTCAGCAGAGCCCTGGCAACACTGCAGCTCCAGCTGGTTCTCCCACAGGCCCATGCAGTGCTGCCGCCGCTTTAGCCAATCCCCCCACTACACTTTTAAACTTTTTTTTACAGTGTTTTCCAACCCACTGTATGCATACCACCTGCCAGTGCAACGGGCTGAAAAGCACTGATCTAAGTAACTTGGAGCAAGAAATACACAGGCAAACAAACAGCATGTGATTGGCCTGTGAAATACACCATATAAACAAAGGTATAGCTTCCATCAAAGCAGAAATGACTTTAAAGGGTTTGAATAAGATAACAGATCATGTATGCACACAGTATCTAATTATATCCAAAATAAATGGTATCTAGAGGGGTATAGAAGATGTAGGCTATAATTCCATAAAACAAAACAAATCTCGGGGGTACCTAGTACATTTAAGGATCATAAATGTTAGTTCCACAAGCATTATCTGCTTACCCAGCTATGGCATAAAGCCTTCCACGGAGCACTGTTGCCCCCACATAACAGCGAGGTGTTGTCATACTTGTTACTGTTGTCCAAGAGTCTGTACGGATGTTATAAGCTTCCACAGAGGAGAGATGCGATGTTCCATCAAACCCTCCAACCACATATATGTGGTCATTCAGCAAGGCTACTCCAGCTCCTGCAAGAAGTAATGAAATCTGATAGCAAAGTAGATGAATTCCTTCCGTTAGACATACCTGGAGGATTATAGGAAACTGCATAGTCTGCTTTTGGTAAGACATGCTAACCTCTATCTTTGTTCAAAAAAATCAACTAGGTGACTTGGGGGCAATTATTCTCTTAGCCCAACCCACCTCACAGGGTGGTTGTTGTGGGCAAAATAGGAAGCAGGAGTATAAAGTTTGTTTGCTGCCCTAAACTATATAATACAAAGTAGAATAAAAGCCTAGTAATAACAACTGCATATGCCCTCACTCTTAACTACTTTCTTTAATATTCGTAATTACTACTGAAAGTTTAAATTAATAGTAAATTAATTTGTGGTGATGTTGTTTCAGGATGTCCAAGGAAGTGCACATATAAAATGTCTACTAAACATAATAGAGTGAGAAACAATGTGGTTTATGTTGTAAAGATAGAGAAGAGATTTTGGAAAAACCTGATCACTGGTAAGCTTGGGGAATTCTAGCTCCATAGTTAAATGTATTTTTTAAAAACATTTTCAGGAAGGCTGCCCGAGGAAAACACTTTTGCTCAACAGATACCGTCTACTAAATGTGTCTGACTGGATCTCTATAAAATAATGTATACATTTTACAGAAAGATGTAGACTTTTATTTTATCTCTTTCTCTTAGATTTATTCTATCTAGAAAGCATTTAGATTTTGTTCCATAATTCCATAACCCAATCAGAAATCTCACCTGAGCGTTTAGTAGCCATTGGAGTCACATTGGTCCAATGCCCTGTATGGGGATCATATCGCTCCACGGAATTTAAGATGTTTAGACCATCATACCCACCTAAACGCATACACAACAGAAAATAAAATAAGTCTCTCTATTTCTTTTATATTCAGACTCAGAATAAAGAAAACCCATAAAAAGCAAAAAGATCCATAGTGGGGAAGAAAAAAAAAAGAAACACAGATTTGTAACCATACTGATTGTTCAGCAATAGTATACAGAGGTCCTAAATTACACTCCTAGCTTTTTATTATTTGGATGCTGAAAAAATAAATTCTACAAATATCAGCCTTAAACCCAAAAGGCCTTTACTCCGTTACGATATCAGGCTGTCCTTAAAAGCTGAAATAGGTGACTGCACTGATTAAAGAAAAAAAATACCAATACTTTTATTGCCACGTGGAAACCGCTTCTAGATTTTGTGCTTGAGATGGGGAAAAAAAATGAAAATTTGACTGTGGGCTTTACCAATTAGATAGATTTGATGTTATTGAAATGGCTAGTTTATATTATTTTGTAAAAGTAAAAAGTTGAGGTTTGAAGTTGCTACTTTATTGCACCAAAGGGAGTCAGTAGTCAATGCCTTTTTTTCCTCCCTTTTCTACTCCCTTTTCCCTTCTCCATCTTTTCTGCTATTTCCTTTGTATTTCAATTGTATCACATATTATAAACTAATAAAACTTTGTATGAAAAAAAGGCTGATGTAGGAAGATTCCTTTCCTGGAGAGAAAATGCCCCTTGCCACTGGAGACTACAGACCATGTGTCTCAAGACACAGAACTACAGAACATGGTCTCTCCAGTGCTTGTACTACAGAGACATTTGCACTAGCCTCATCTTACCATTATTAAATAAATATACAGGCACACAAGACAATTTTACACCACCCTGTTGTTTTCAGCTACCAACCCTGTTACAACATACTATGTTTCTGGTTCTGTGTGACAGCGTTCAAAATTCATTGGATAATTATCTGCACTATAAACTACATTTAATAAGCACCTAATCTACAATATTAACTTTGTAATCTAATTTAGTTTTCCACATATTAACCTTTATGCTCTCCTATACCCATCTAATGCTATTCCTTACTTTAGACTCTTGCTCTTTCTATATACCTTTAGTTTTTAATTACCTATCTTTTATATCTTATAGCCAACAACTGTACCCCCCAGCCTCCTTCCTTATATTGGTCTACGGCCATAATAGAGATTTGATTTACAAATGCCAGCCTTGGACATATACTACATAGTGAATAGTGTTATACTTTGCTGCATAATTATTCTAATTGCCTGGACATAAGGGCTGCTGTAGTGCCAATTTATAGTATCTAGGCATACTTGTTGAGCAAAGGTTACTCTAGAAGGCTTGAATTATTTTCTTCATTCATAAGGTATCAGAATATATTAGCTTTAGTGTTCCAGGAAAAATGATGGAGGTTCATTTTAATTTCATAAAACCTAGTTCAACTAGACTTTAATTTGTTACAAATAAACTTCTTAGATTTGGAACATCTCTTTTTCTAGATGAAATTATATTACAATGCTGATAATTTTTTAAATATCTAATAGTTTAGGGCAATTTTTTCTTATACAGTGTCTTGATATTCAAATGCTTTGAAGTTCATCAAATTTGGTACTCAGTGCATTTTGATATGAAAATTTTGTCTCAGCACTTTTGTCCTGGAACCAATTAACAATGAATACCAAGGTGCTACTGTATCTCTTATATGCACAAATATTAAGGAATTGATGAAATTCTGACAATTCCTAAGCTTTATCTTGTAGTACCCCTTTTACAGTTACAATTTTGAGATACTGGAATTTTGAAGGGCACTCCAGGTAAAAATATTTTCATACTTGATATATTACATACAAGAGAAAATCTGTAGATGCCGGAGTATGTTTGATTAACACTTAATACTAGGACATCCAAATGGGAGGGGTTTTTTACATACCAAGGCAATAGATAATATTATTGGCCACAACCAGTCCTGCACCTTCACGAGCTGTCTGCATATCTCCCAACATACTCCACTGATCAATATTTGGATCATATCTTTCCATACTGGTATGGCGTCTGCTTCCATCAAAACCTCCAGAAACATAGATCATATCTATAACAGAGCAAACTGGAGTCAGCTATTTCACGAGAAAGGTTTTTCTTTATCACAATTTTTCTAGAATTTTCTTATTAAATTATATGTATTACTGTTTTACTTTATTTCCAAAGCACCCCATAGCATATCAAATGAAATATAGAAATTTATAATAAGAATAGAATAGAGCTGGAAGGGACCTTGGAGATCTTCTAGTCCACCCCCCTGCTCAAGCAGGAGAACCTATACCATCTCAGACAAGTGACTGTCTAGTCTCTTCTTAAAAATCCAAAAATCTGTTTCACTGGTTAATTGTCCTCACTGTCAGGAAGTTTCTCCTAAATTCCAGGTTGCTTCTCTGTTTGGTCAGTTTCCAACCATTGTTTCTTGTCCTGCCCTCTGGTGCGCTTTGGTGAATAACGTGACCCCCTCTTCTTTGTGGCAGCCCCTCAAATACTGGAATACTGCTATCATGTCACCCCATTTCTTCTTTTCTTTAGACTAGCCAAACCCAGGTCCTACAGCCGTTCTCGTATGTTTTAGTCTCCAGGCCTTTGATCATCTTAGTTGCTCTTCTCTGAATTTTTTCCAGACTCAACATCTTTTTTGTGATCTGGTGACCAACAATGATTGCAATATTCCAGATGTGGTCTTACTAGGGTTTTACAAAGCAGTACTAATACATTGTGTGTTCATGATTTTATACAAGTACAAATGATCAAAGCAAGGGTGAACTACCAAAGGGAGTAAATATTACATCAGGCATGTGCATTTTCTACTGGCTTAGAAATCAAGCTAAGAAATTTGGAAATTTCATTGCCATGTTGAGGATCACATGCAAAAGTAGATGGGGCTGGGATACTTTTTAATGTTTATAAAAGATGAAATAGAACATTTTGACCATTAAGCTCCCTTCTCCAAACTTTAACATTTCTGGTTCCATGTCTCTGGAGAAAGAAATTAGTAATGCTGGTGGGTTGCACTCTTCAAAGCTCTGTATTAAACTAATTAACTCCTCAAAATTAACTTTTGTGAAATTAAATCCCTAAATCAGGAGGACCAATTCTTGTATACACAAGTGATTGGTTCTCTAGCTTCAAAAATTCTGTCCTAGTTTCTTTAGGATATACAAATTGAAAATTGCAGAAAAAGGCAAAAAGTGTATTTAGGACAGATAAACAGACCGAGGTGTACGTATTTTGAAAATTATTTAAAAGAAAATGGTAAAAAAAGTTCATACACGATAAAAGATACTGAACATTCATTTCAATCTCTCATTCAAAATGAAATTAGACTTGCTCTTTGCATGCGTAACTGAATCATTTTTTAAAAAATATGCACGTCAAATATAGCAACGTATGGCAAACAGAGAAATCTATACAAACATTTTCCATCCCCCATTCCTGCCATGTATTCATTCTCTTGTGGGAGGTTGGGTTATTACTTTGGTTAATTATTATTGTTGGTAATATTAATTACCAACACCCTACCAGAGAAGCTGTGTAAGAACTCCATTTAGAGAAGCACAAGCATACTCCAGCAACACTTAACAGCAGAAAAAGCAAACAGATAATCTGTACAACATCTTCCAACAAAATGAATATTCATTCAACTTCATCAAAAAGTGCCTGACCACTCAAGCCAATATAGCACAACCAACTCAAGTTGTATAAAGGACAACAATGCCATACATCAAAAATCTCAGAAACCAACCACAGACCATTGCAACCACATGGAATCAACATAACACACAAGCCAACTAAAGCCTCAGAAAAAAGAAAGTAAACCAAAAGACCCAGCAGGTTCAGAAGAAAAAACAGGAGTAATCTACAACGTACAGTGTAAAGACCGCAAGAGCCACCATGTAGGACAAACAGGCAGAAGACTAGCAGAACAGATCAATGAACCCCAACTAGCAATCAGAAGACATGATTGAAAGCTCTTTAATTTCACAACATATGAACAGACTTAACCATAGTTTCAACTGGGAAACTGTGACAATCCTAGATGAAGCCACATTAAAAAATGCTAGAAAATTTCTGCAAGCCTGGCACTCAGACAAATTGCCCATCAATTGATACATAAACAACATCTAGCACTGCAAAAGAAACAGTCAACAAGCCAAAAAAGGGAACAAAAAGACCAAAACACCTCCACACCGGTAATCAACAGACAGATGAGCAAATTAACACCATGATTAATGTTAGACCAACAATCAAGAAGTAAACAATACCCCAATCAAGGAACTTCCAAACAAGCTAACAGTGAATAGCCCAACCAAGAACCACCAAGACCACTCCCACCAACACTGACAGGGTAAAGACACCAGAATATAAATTGAGAGCAAATCCCAGATCCTTACTAGCACTGATGATGTTACCTAGTTTGGATAATGAATTGTCTGCAAGAAAACAACCAAGCTCAGAGAGCACCATTCATCATTAAATATTTTCCACACGTGGATTTTTTCCAAGAATAATCATTAGTTAGTTGTTTTTCAATACATACCTCCTAGAGTTGTGGCCCCTGCTAGACCCCGTCGAACATTCATTGGAGCTACAGAGTACCAAATGCTATCTTCATCAGAAGTATAATCTAAGCATTCCACAGAGCTCAAACGTGAACGGCCGTCATAGCCACCTATCACATATATCCGGTCATGCAAGGAAACTGTAGCAACATAGCGTCTTTTGCGGCTGATGCTCTATGTAAGTTAAAAGACA
Source organism: Vipera berus (assembly GCF_964194415.1). Taxonomy (NCBI): domain Eukaryota; kingdom Metazoa; phylum Chordata; class Lepidosauria; order Squamata; family Viperidae; genus Vipera; species Vipera berus. Next base: position 34,742,852 of record NC_138204.1, read on the forward strand.
GAAAATAGAATCCAATTTTTTTTATTGAAAAGTTTTACAGTACATTTTATTTTTAACAAAACAAAACAAAACCCCTCCCAACCCCCTCCCCTCTTCCCAACCCTCCCCAACACCTCCCTCCCTCCCCCTCCCCGACTTCCCAGAGCTAAATACAAGGTATAAAAGTAAAAACAATCATAATCTACCATATGCAAACAACAATAAACTATTAAATCTATCGCACTTTAACTCTTATAAAATGACTACAAGCAATATAAGTATCACATCAATACTTATTCAAATGCTAAATGAAACTTTTTAGTCCCATATTTATTCTGGATGTAATCAATCCATTTTTTCCACTCCACAATATATCTCTGTTGCGAATGGTCTTTCAAATACGCTGAGATCTTTGCCATTTCCGCCAGGTTGGAAACTTTTAAAGTCCATTCTTCTATAGTCGGCAGTTCTTCCTTCTTCCAATATTTCCCTACTAAAATTCTTGCTGCCGTAATTAAATTCAACATCAACTTAGTGTCCACAACAGTAGTGTCAGTAGTAATACCCAGTAAAAACAATTGCGGACAAAACTTTATCCTTTTCTTAAAAGAGTCCAATTTTTGTATCTAAAAAGAAATTGACACTAACAATTTTCTAAGGCTAGAATGCAGAATTGGGAAGAAAAAAATGTAAACTGTATCCAACACAGAGAAGATTCTGCAATTATAATGGACTAATGTGACATGGTTTATATATATGTGTCCAGTTCATCTGCAACAATAATACTCAAATTTCCCATGCTTGCCTCTTCAAAAAGGAACACAAATATGCTTTTCTCAGCATAAAATAAACCGGATCTTTATGGCCGCAATGAAATTCTGGAGAATTTTAATTCAGAGAGAAGAAGAAATGTCTTATAAAAACCAGGAAAATGTCTTCTATGTAACTTTGAAAATATAATAAAGCAATATTTTGTTTGGGATATTCTTAAATCCTGATGTAGCAATCTTACACACAATATGGTTTTCTCAGTATTCCTTAAATAGTTTTGGAAGCAAATTTTAGAATTTTAGAAATGTGAGAAGGTGGTTTGCTTAGCACTGTCATTCCATTAACAAATGCTGAGATAAAAACCAACAACTGTATGACCGTGACTCTGTTCCTGTCTCTACCCATCTGTGTAACAATCCATTCACCTAGCAGTATACTACTGTGTTACTTCCATGAGTAGTATATAGACAGGAAGAGAGTTATCTTCTACTCTTCACAAATAGGGTGTTCCAGTTTTATACCCATTCCTACATGGAGATTTCTAGAAAAACATACTGATAAAAGTTCTTCCTCTGATAGATTTCTTTTTTATCTATTCAAACATTACTGGTGGAAAGCAACTAGAGAAAGAACACTGTGAAATTAGAAGCATTGGGCAAGGAAAAAATTCTTTGCATGATGCTTCTTTGCATTAAACTTCATCCTGCCAAAGAAATTTTGCTTTTTTTTTAAAGGAAAAATGCTCTAGGAATCTTAGATTAATAAATTATATGCAAGCAGACACCTAATGTTTCATATACATAAATAGCATGTTGTTGTTTTAAACATATATGATGAAGCAGATAATTACATACTGGTAGGAAGCTCCATTCTTGCGTTTTGGGGTCATATTTCTCCACCACATCAATGGGAGACTGTTGACTTCCAAACCCCCCAATTACTAAGAGAACTTCATTGGCACCTAAATGAAAGGGACCATCATAATGTACACATCAGTAAGCTTTACAAATAAAAATGGAATAAAATTTTTAAATAACTTTTAAAATAAACTGAAAGCCAGTGGGGCATACTACCAAAGGAACTGGACTAGAAGTGGGAAGATTTAGGATTTAGCATTTCCCTTAGGCACAAAACCACCTGGATAAACTTGGCCTAGTCACTTACTCTTGTTCCTGACCAAGGTCAGGGAAAAGCAAGCTGAAAACCACCCTCACTGTTGCATTATGCGCTGAAAACTTTATATGCAAGCTATGTTACAGCAGTACGAAATAAGTGAACACTGCAACCAAGCAGGATAAATGCAAAGACAATAACATTCTGAATAAAGAAGTACAAAATCACTATCATATTCAAATACTTTTTCCTGAAGGAAACAAGATGCTGGCATAGAAACCAGGAAAATGAGTTCTAGTCCCATCTTAGATATGGAAACCAGCTGGGTGACCTTAGACTAGTCCCCTAAAGTCTGTTATTGTGGCTGTTATTGTGGAGAAAGTAGGAGGAGGAAGGAGTGTTATATATATTTGCTGCCTTGAGTTATCTATAAAAATAATAAAGGTGGGACAAATCATCTAAAGTAAAAAAAATAGCATAAGGTTCTCAGGGTATTTTATACTAGAGCTGTGCAGCACTTCAGTTGAGTACAAAATCATATGATAACTATCTACAACTGCTTAACAGCATCTTTTCCTACAGTAGGATACATGGTTGCCTTTTGCAGCTGCTATGCAGTTCTGACAAAAGGAAAAGCTCAGCTGCTTTTTTTTGTATATATTTTTAGTACCAAAGTTAAAATACAACCCCCCCAAGAAAAACAACCCCCCGAAACAAAGCAAAACTAAACAAGACAAGGAAAAAGAATACATAAAAAACATGCCCATAAATTGTCTCCCCTAATTGAATACTGATATATTTCAACAATAGTGGTTTCCCTCCCTTGTGTGAAATTGGCCCACAATTTATAAACTTCTACAACTCTGTTTACCCAGCCAATTTGACCTGCTATCTGTTTACTCTAAAAAAGAACAGTAAACCCAAGAGCAAATTTAAACTTCAAAGGTCTCTGTAACTGCGAATGGCTGCTATACAGATTTTGCAACTGAGACAGGCAGTCCTCAGGCTATGATGGCAATTGGGACCAGAATTTTCGTTGCTAAGCGATATGGTTGTCAGATGACTGCACTGCTTAGCAACAGCAATCCTCGCAGTCCTGGTTGCAGTCATAACCCAAAGTCTGTACAGGTTGTAAGAGGTTCTCATGTGACTGGAGTCCTAGGGAAGCAAACCAGAGTTGCAGGCAGTTGGATGACTGCTAAGGGTAGACACTACTGAGTGCAAATGGGGACTATGGGCAGACCATTGCTATGAAATGTAATTGAGCCAGCAGAGGCCACTCTGTAGTGTGGGTGTGTGGACACTGCGAAGTACGAGATTCTTGAGATCTCGTATTCCATAGTATGGAATACTCCTTGGGAGAAAACGCAATAACAGCAACCATGGTTCAGCGCCTCTGAAATTCTGAATGGTCATTGAACAAGTGGTTATAACTCTAGGACTATCTTTACTACAAGAGCATATCTGAAGCATCTTTCTACACTCAGAACTGAACTGCTGCATGTCCTTACCTCTTTTCTAATTGAATTCAGACCTGGGCCTGGGACAGGCTACACTGGTCATTTTTACTGATGGCTCACAATGGGATGTGGGGGTGAGGAATTGTGTCCCTTCTCGTCCTGCCAAATCCCTCAGTGGTATTTAATACCATTGATCACAATATATTTTTGAACCACCTGCAAGAGTTGGTGATCGGAGTCACTTTTCTACATTAATTGTGGCTTCTCCCTGAATGGATAATGGTGAAGCTGGAGAAAAGGTGCCCTGAGGCATAGTCCTCTCTTCCCCATCTTATTCAACATCTGTATGTAGCCTCTGAAACAGGTCACCCATTGATTTGGTATTAGGTATCATCAATATGCTGATTACACCCAGCTTTACTTCATAATCTCTAGCTGAACAGTGCCTGGAGACTGTAAGGCACACACCCCGCCCCCCAATCTTTTGGGCATCGAAAAACTCTCTCTGTGGAGAGTGTGTTTTCTGTGGATCGGAGGGGGATGGTTTTACATGCTGCTTGCATCCTGCAGATGGGGCTTTGCTTGTTTGCACATCCCAGTTGCTGACATGCCATGGACATGCTGGTCCATGGACTAGGGGACCCCTGCTCTAAGGAACTGGATAGAGTGAAACAGACAGCAACTGAATTCTAGTGAGATCATGTTGATTTTAGTTCAGAAATTTTCTGGTGTCATGGATCTTCCTAATGGGTACTGAAGGTAATGGTGCTCAATCGGAGATTTCCCTTCAACTTACAGCTCCTGCAAAACAGTGGTTGGAAGCTGCAATTGGGAGAGCCTTTAGCCAGATTAGTGGAATCAACAGTTGTACCCTTTCCTAAACCTAGAGGCACTGAAGACAGAAACTCATACTGATGTCATCTCTCAGACTATGGCAATTCACTTTAGATGGTCCAACCTATGACTCATAGAGAATACAGTGGCCTGCTTCTGACCAGTATTTAGCCAGCTTAGAATAACAGCACCAATTGTAACTAGATGAACTAGTTAGTTGCAGCTTTTTATGCCCAATACATGGTCCTGATGATCATTAATAAAACCCTTTTTATTTTGGGACCTTGTTAACCTTTGGAACTATCTTCTTCATGTAGATTCTGCCTTATTCATATCCTGGTCCAGTTACTCACCCTGAAAAAAAATCAGGGAGTTTGATCTTGGAGATTGATTTTCTCAGTAACAGCCCACTCCTTTTGGAATCTCTTTTCCCCGATATTAGATGTACCCTACCCTGATTATATTTTGGGAGATGATGAAATACGTTTATAGTTTTACAGTTTTTTGTAGTTATTTACTATTTATTGATTTTACAGACTCATTTTATGATTTTATCTTATATGCTGTAAGCTGTCTGGAATCGGAAGAGAAGGAAGCACATAAGCATTAGCAAACAAAAAGTAATTAACACATACTCCTAAACATTTATTTAAGAACTATGTAGTTGAGTAATGAACTATGTTTATATTAATACTGAAATCTCCTATCTTCTTAAAATTCTTCACCAAGAAAATTGTAATATTTCACTGAACAATTTTGTTCAGATTTTCCACTACTCCCCTTACTTGAAAGCTATACTGTATGGAATTGTTAAGCATATTAATCCCTGTTATAATCAAACACTAGAATATAGCAATGCATTTCTTTTATATGTTCAATAGCTAATAATATGTTAACAATATTGTATTTTAAATGTTAATTGTTTTTTCCCTTCTTTAATAATGTGGTAACAAAAATCAAGCAATCATTAAATACACAACTGAAAGGCAATTCAACTGCCATGAAACAAATTGTCCTTTCTTTTCCAAAATTATTATGCTAATTATTCTTGCTAACCTGAGCCACATAATTGTGAGACATTTTCTGACAATCTGACTTTATTCTGCAGCTGTGCATTTGCTTCCTAGCTATGTTCTATACTGGCTTTTGGTGAGCTCATTCTATTGTATTCAGTTAATTGCTTCACTTAGAAAGATAATTTTGAGGTTACATTATATTTTAGTAGTAACCAGTGTAATTTCTTCTAATTAGTTTACAAATAGGTATTTCGTTTCCGGGCCGCAGACCGTGGTGTGCGTGTGCAAATGTGCAGCCAGCTGCTTTTATAAAAACTGCGTGTGTGCGAAACCATCCCCTCTCTACCCCCACTGCTGCTGCTGCCACCTCCACCAGTCCACTGAGCTGGAAAGGTTGAGGACCGCTGATGTACAGCACCTAAAATATAACAATAGCAAGGCCAGTCATCGCTCCATCCATCTGAACTAGATAAGACACAGTATGCTGGTGACTAAGCACAAAAGCCTTATTTGTACTATTTTTCTTCAAACATCTATGTTTGGGGCTTGACGGTACATTTTCATCTCACTCCTATGAAGGTTTGTAAATTACATAAATTATGCTTAAAACATTACTTCCCCTGTATTTTGATTACTAAACAATTATTTAGCTAAATGTTTTGCTTTTATTTTTATGGAGCAAACTGGAATTCTCCTTTGAAACTCAAATTATTTCAACAAGTGATCACTTCAAAACTTTTAACGAATTAAACATTTTAAAGGATTGCTGTTCACATGGAAATATATTTCTGATTATATATATATATATATATCGGATGCTGAGCTTGTCGATCAGAAGGTCGGCAGTCTGGCGGGTCGAATCCCGAGTGCCGCATAACAGAGTGAGCACCTGTTACTCGTCCCAGCTTCTGCCAACCTAATAGTTCGAAAGCACATAAAAATGCAAGTAGAAAAATAGGAACCACTACAGTGGGAAGGTAACAGTGTTCCGTGCGCCTTTGGCGTCTAGTCATGCCGGCCACATGACCACGGAGACGTCCTTGGACAAGCACTGACTCTTCAGCTTTGAAACGGAGATGAGCACCGGCCCCTAGAGTCAGAAACAACTAGCACGCATGTGCGGGGGAACCTTTACCTTTACATATGTTAAATTGTCAGCAAAAAATAAATTTGAATACACAATGTATCGCAGTTGCGACTTGAGCCCTGTTTAACGCTCCTAGGTTAGAGCTGCAAGCCAATAAAATCATAATAATAGAACTGCAGTATAGCAAGTTCAAAAACCCAAGGTGTATCGATTAAAAACCAGCCTGACTGGTAAAAACTTTTACACACACATATATATGTATGTATATGTGTATGTGTATATATTCGAACTATTTAGCTCTCATCAGCCAGCCACACTTCTGAGATTTCTTCTTTCCCATATAGTTTGGTTTTACAGACTGATTTTATACATACAGACATACACACACACACATATAATTTGTATCCTGCCTTTATTATTTATTATTTTTTACAAATAACTCAATGTAGCAAACATATCCATCACACTTTGTTCCTCCAATTTTCCCCACAACAACAACCCGGTGAGGTGAGTTGTGCTAAGAGTGGTCCAAAGTCTATCATGGCTAAGGTGGGATTTGACTCATGGTCTTCTGCTTTCCAGCATAGTGCCTTTACCACTAGACCAAACTGGCTCTCCAAAAAGAGTCTGATTATTTATTTTCAATAACTATTTAATTAATTTGAATCAGAAGAATACAATTCTAGACTCTGAGGGTAGTAGGTCAAACACAGAATATCTAATTTTCCTTAGCATTTTGTATTCATATAAGACAAACAGCTCTGAATAAGATACAGCATGTCCTTTGGGAAGATATATATAAAATCTTTAACTTTTTAAGCCCAGTATCTTTTGCAGCAGTGTTAACATAATACTATGAATCTACTAAGCCCTAAACCTGGCAACTGACAAAAGACAATAAACATAAGAATGGAATGTGACATTTCTTTCTTCTTGAATGTTGATTTGACTCTTTTGCCACTTACCAAGACGTGCTCGGGTTCTGGGGCCTTGCATTTGGCTCCTGAGTTCAGGTCTCAAATGAAACTTTTTAGCTTCATCTACAAGGTCTCTGCACTGTAAACTGCATCGGATAAAAGGCTGGGGAAATATAACAAGACTATATAATTTTTACAATATATACAAGTTTGCAATACCACAGAGGTACACTGCCTTATGAAAACAACAAAAAGAAAAACATTTGTATTTATACTAAAAACAGTATTTGTAAAAGAATAATTAGACCTATATAGACATACAAAAATTTGTGTTGTGGTAGCAGAAGGAACCCATTTTAGAGCTAAACAATTAAGCTACTATAAAATTGCTGAGTTTTAGACTATTTGTTTTATACTAATGAACCATCTGTATCACAAGCACTAATCCTGATCAAACCATCTTGGTGAAAGACACTTCTGAAGGACAGTTGCAGTACCCAAAACATGAGGAAAAGTCACTTTTATTCAGAGTATTTAAAAGAAGCCCTGATTTGTTTGTATTGGTCTGCTTTTAGTTCACCTGAAAAATGATACTGCAAAGTTGGGAAAAAAGCAATAAAAAATATCTGAGGAACTGCAATAACTCTCCCAAAGAAATGTTATCTGAGGTTTCTTTAATATAGACCAGGGGTAGGCAACCTTGGCTCTTTTATGACTCGTGGACTTCAGCTGCCAGAATTCCTGAGCCAGCTGGCTCACGAATTCTGGGAGTTGAAGTCCACGAGTCATAAAAGAGCCAAGGTTGCCTACCCCTGATATAGACCCAAGGGAAGTAATGCCTGACCAATATAAATTGCACATGGTATGGAAAACATGGAACGAAGCTTCCCTCCCCCACTCAGTATTAGAACACAGTGGCATCCATTGAAACCTGAACCAATAAAAATGTGCTAAATTCAGGAATCCATGGGGGAGGGGAGGGGAATGCCTAACAAAGTATGTATTTTGATGTGAATTTACCGTATATACTTGAGTATAAGCCGACTCGAGTATAAGCCGAGACCCCCAATTTCACCCCCAAAAACTGGAAAAAGTTATTGACTCGAGTATAAGCCGATCCGCCGTTCTGCAAGCCTCTGCCGCCAGCAGAGGCTCGATCCGCCATTTTGCAAGCCTGAATACACAGGAATACCCTGTGTGGCCAAGGCTCGTCGGCAGGTCTCCGTTCCTCCTGCCGACCTTTGGGGAGGTTTGGGCGCCTCCCCAAACCTCCCCAAACCTCGGCAGGTCTCCGTTCCTGTTTGGGGAGGTTTGGGCGCCTCCCCAAACCTCGGCAGGTCTCCGTTCCTCCGCGCAGACCTGCCGACCTTTGGGGAGGTTTGGGCGCCTCCCCAAACGTCCCCAAACCTCGGCAGGTCTCCGTTCCTGTTTGGGGAGGTTTGGGCGCCTCCCCAAACCTCCCCAAACCTCGGCAGGTCTCCGTTCCTCCGCGCAGACCTGCCGACGTTTGGGGAGGTTTGGGCGCCTCCCCAAACCTCCCCAAACCTCGGCAGGTCTCCGTTCCTGTTTGGGGAGGTTTGGGCGCCTCCCCAAACCTCCCCAAACCTCGGCAGGTCTCCGTTCCTCCGCGCAGACCTGCCGACGTTTGGGGAGGTTTGGGGAGGCGCCCAAACCTCCCCAAAGGTCGGCAGGAAGAACGGAGACCTGCCGAGGTTTGGGGAGGTTTGGGGAGGCGCCCAAACCTCCCCAAAGGTCGGCAGGAGGAACGGAGACCTGCCGAGGTTTGGGGAGGTTTGGGGAGGCGCCCAAACCTCCCCAAACAGGAACGGAGACCTGCCGAGGTTTGGGGACGTTTGGGGAGGCGCCCAAACCTCCCCAAAGGTCGGCAGGTCTGCGCGGAGGAACGGAGACCTGCCGAGGTTTGGGGAGGCGCCCAAACCTCCCCAAACAGGAACGGAGACCTGCCGAGGTTTGGGGACGTTTGGGGAGGCGCCCAAACCTCCCCAAAGGTCGGCAGGAGGAACGGAGACCTGCCGAGGTTTGGGGAGGCGCCCAAACCTCCCCAAAGGTCGGCAGGAGGAACGGAGACCTGCCGAGGTTTGGGGAGGCGCCCAAACCTCCCCAAACGTCGGCAGGTCTGCGCGGAGGAACGGAGACCTGCCGAGGTTTGGGGAGGCGCCCAAACCTCCCCAAACGTCGGCAAGTCTCCGTTCCTCCGCGCCCTGCCTGCCTGCTTCTTTCCGCTGCGGAAAGAAGCAGGCAGGCAAGGCGCGGAGTTTGGGGAGGTGCGCGCGCACCTCCCCAAACCTCCCCAAACTTCGGCAGGTCTCGGACGGCGGTGGCTTGGGAGAGGTGCGGGCGATCCCGGAAGCACCAAAGCCTCGGCCGCGCACAAGTCCTCGGTAAGTTTTTTTGTTGACTGGAGTATAAGCCGAAGTGGAATTTTTCAGCCCAAAAAGTGGGCTGAAAAATTCGGCTTATACTCAAGTATATACGGTAATTCCTTTTGTATTCACATGCTAGCTGTAATATAAATGCAAAATCCATAAAATGCTAGGGAATTCCTGGAAGCTTGGTATTCAGACAAATCAGTCATCAACAGACACACAGATAAACATTTATACACCATTCAAAAAAGACAACGAAAAAGCTAAGGAGGAAACAAAACACCAGAACACACCTCTTCCACCAGTCAATAAGCAGGTGTTAACACCACTTTCTAGCAATGATGATGTTACTTAAATTGGGTAATGAAATGTCTGCAAACAACTTAGCATAAATTGCCCACTGTAGCTGTATTAACCACTTCTAAAAGATGAGTAATACAGAACCTGGACCAACCTCAGTATCTATGACATCGGTGATATAGCGTGGTGTTAGAAGTGGCATGCGCACGTATTGCAAAAGCTCTGGTAAAGAGGCTTCCCGTTCCTTTTTTGAGTGCTTCACCCAATTAATAACTGCTTCAAAGACAGGCTCTTCAGAAGCGACCTGCAAGAAAAGAAGCAAAACTCACCAGACTTTTGCAAAAGATAGCGTCCTGGCAGCCCAGACACAGGCTGTACCTGTACTGTGGGAAAACTGCTTAGCAAATTATGACTGCTAGAAAAAACCCAATGATATATTACGGCATTTGTCTACCAATGAAAATCTGTAGCTTTGTCTTACAACTGTCACAAATATAAAGTGTGAACATGTGATGTATAATTCCAAGATGTCACATGATTAAAGGCAGAGGACACAGTTCCTAATATCATCACTGAATTGAGGGCTTTTTCTGCTTTTTTTTAGTCCTCTCTGAAGGGGGGGGGCAGTTTTCATTGGCAGCCTGGGAAGAAATAATAATTTCACTAATATTCTTCTTCATTTTTTTATTTTGAACCGTTCAAATAGGACTTTTAACCAGTTTGGTCTGGTGGTTAAGGCATCAAGCTAGGAACCAGGAGGCTGTGAGTTCTAATCCCACTTTAGGCATAAAAGCTGATTAGGTGAGTTTGGGTTAGGGATAATAGGAAAAGGAAGGAATATTAAGTATGTTCACCACTTTGAGTTATATATAAAAATAATAAAGGTGAGATAAAAATAAGTAATAAAAGGACCCTCCCATGTTTCCCATTAGACAAATACATTAACATAAAAAGGAAAGGATGACTAGTGTGCAAACAATCTTATATCACACTGCATTGAAAAAGCTGCTTTAAATCTATACATGATTATGTGATAGTAAAAAGAATACAAAAATCCTGTTTATACAGCTCGACAAATACATGGTTGGTTTGCATTCATCACATGTCAGTTAAATATTATTTGCCTTAAACTGCAGTAACAGATGAGTTCTTACCTGAATTTCATCGCACTTGATGAGTTTCTCCACTTCTTCTTGACTGAGGAGGATAAACTCTTCATGTTGTACTACATCTGGAAAATGCTTCTGACTAAAAACCTCTGCTGCCAGCATTAAATCAACACAATTATGCGTTTCAGCAAAATCACGAATACCCAAACAGTTAGAAGGATCCAACTGGCTTTCCAGAAATTCACAGCAAGCCTGTTTTACTCCTACAAGAAAATAAAATAATGGTTGGCACTTTGGTCAAATCATAATTCTGAAAAATTAGCTGGGAATCAAATTTAAATTAAAAGTGAAAATATGCAATATTTATTTCTATTGAACAGTAACACAGTTAGTGTAATGTTATTTTATTAATTTTCTAATTTTACAATCATGAGTACTTAATAAACGACGTGTTGTCTGGGTCCTTTGGTAATTCAGTGGTACATATTAACTTTCTCAGTCTAGTTCCAATACTACACCATCCAGTGCTTCCTTAATCTTCTCTTCTTCCAATGGTATACATTTTTCCACACTGGGCAAATACAATTCTTGTTACTGTTAATACATGTACAATTAAATATAGACATCTTCATCACATTTTTCTGGTATCATAGATAATATTGATGTCACTTTATATCTTTTGTAGCCATAATATAACTCAATTGCATTTGCACTTTCAATCAATATCCTGTTTTTCCTGCTTTTTAAAAATTTTAATTTCCCATCAATGTTCAAAATATCTCTTTCTCATAATAAATTATATTTGGGTAACCAAAAGCTTCCCTTATTCAAACCATTTTAGAATTTTCATATTTCCCATCTCATAACAAAGTATAATATTCTAGTTACAAATCCTATCCTTCTAATTATAATAATACATTTCTAACAGTTATCTATTTTCTTAACCATATTCAAACATCCGTTTAATAGTATAATATCCCATCTAATAGATCAAAACTACTATTTTCTTCAGTCTTACTCTAGCTTTCTTCCTTTGCCAAGTAACTTTCCAAGTCAGTGTATTTGAATCATCAAGTAATTCTTCCTCTGTTTTTGTATATATTGTTTGGAATGAAGAGAATTTGATTGAAGTATTTTTGGAAGAACGCTCAACCCATTTATATTCATTAAACAGCCTCCATCCTTCTCCTTCAGTTTTTCTTTTCATTTCTTGTTTGTCAGTATTCAGCATTTCTCCTAACAGCTTTATCATCTGTTTGATCAGCTCTTCTTCCTTATTCTCAAATGTGTTTTGAGATCTTGACAAGGGAGATATCTTTTCCATTTCCGATGTTATCACTGCATCTTCTAATTTTTCATTTGTCTGTATCTGTCTGTTAATTCCTTCCTTTAGGTCCTCTATCTTTGGATCCATTTCTTCTAATTTTCCTTCTTTCTAGTCATTGTCTGGATTTGTTAGGTTAGAAAATTGTTCTTTTATCTCATTTGCGTTATTTTTAGTCTCATCATGAAATAAAACAATTGTCTGTTGGACTGATTTCAACATCAAAAGAATTTCTTTCTGAGATTCATTAACATTTTTTGTTGGTAAATCAAGCTGGGGGCTTCAGAGACAAGTATTAAAGATGGTTTTTTACCATTTGTGGCTAAGTATGAAACACCCATTTTGTTTTTGTATGTAGTCTTTATAGTCCAGGAGGGTCCCTTTTTGCAGCTGCAGTCTGCAAAAGTGAAAGTTTCCGGGAACAAAGAGTCTTATCTAAGTTTCCTTTAAGCATAATAAATTGTAGTGCCATGATTCGTCACTAGATGTCATTGACACCGTCTTCCAGCTTTCCAAATCCAAGCCTATTTTATAGACTTTCAAAAATCTTTTCTAAAAAAAGTCTCAAAGGTACTTTTAATCCCCAAATTTCAAAGCTATATATCTGTATTCATTCCAAATTGATCTTGTAGTTTTCTTTATTTTCCCCCAAAGCAATTACTTCGCCGCTTTTCTTTTCTTGAGGGAAAGGGGCAAAAACTTCCCTTCCCTCTCTCATTAGGGAGGATTCTTTGCTTTGGGCATTCTTTTTTCCAGGTGAGTAGTATTAAGGTCATAAAAAGAGGATAAAGTCTCATCCAGTTCCATTCACATTGCTCAAAAATTGCTAATTAGTGCTTATCTTCAATTGACAGCAGCTTCTGACTGGCCACACGAATGTAGCCAGTCTTTCCCCCGCCGGTTTGGAGAGCTTCCTTGGATCTAGCAAGAGGGCCACCACCCCTCCACAATTGACGATGGTCCCCTCCTTCTTTGTCACCTTTCCGGGGTGACTTCTGACCCTTTTTAGGGTCCTCAATGGGGCAAAATCAAATGTGGAAGACAGAGTCCCGTCTTCCTGTGCCTGTTACGCCGTGACGCCTAACTGGAATGTTGACAAGTGTAATGTTATATTGGGTTTCAACTATAGTAAAAAAAATCTGTATCTTTACAAGCTAATATTGCTGTTTTACAGAAGACACATCTAAAGATGATGATTAATCTTTCCTTAGAGATTGGGTTGAAAAGGTGTATTATTTCAATCCGGGTAAAACAGGTGGCCATTATAAGCCATAAACACTTCTTTTTATAAGTTTAATAAGCTGTATTTGACATAAATACCACTTAATTCCAGCTTATAAAAATACTGATATAAATATGGTTATGATCAGTATTTATAGTCTGAATTTAGACTCCACTGTCATATTTTTTGACATTTTAAACACTTCTAGAATGAAAAATCACATATTATTGTACTAGGACAATCATCAATTATCTGAAAACTATTATATGGCCATTCAAAATATTCAGCATTCAGAACTAAGCAAATGGAGAAGATGGAACTTTGAAAATCAGTTGTAAGTACCACTCATTCAATGCTATTAAAACTTTGAGCAGTTGCTGAATAAGTGGTTGGTAAGCAAGGACTATACATATGTTATTTTAATTTAATACATCTTTAACTTACTAACTTTAGTATGTTTTTTTTTAATTCCATTTATATCCCGCCCTTCTCCGAAGACTCAGGGCGGCTTACAAGCTTAGCAGTAGCCTTCATTCTATGTATATGCCTGCTTATTAGGGCTTTCACACACACCCCAAGCGGCATTATTACAAAGTCAGCTTAATTGCCCCCAACAATCTGGGTCCTCATTTTACCTACCTCGGAAGGATGGAAGGCTGAGTCAACCTTGAGCCTGGTGGGATGCGAACCTGCACTAATTGCATGCAGCTGGTGTTACTTAAGGAGGCATTAGCCCACTGCTCCACCAAGGCTCTTGCAAAGTTTGCAAAGTTCTGTTCATTTTTGTAGACTGAAGATGTCTGGAGAATGCATCTGATCCTTGATTCCTGCTCTATATAATTTGTTTCTGGCATTACCTTTCAGCTGAAGTAAACAGGCTGCAGGGAGTAACTCCTGAACATTTTCTACCGTCACATGGACCGTCTCTGTATATACAAAATCCAGCAGTATTTCCATAGTTGAGGCTGTTAGCCCTTGGATATCCACATAGGGTTTATCTTTCTCTGAAAGCTACAAATTACAAATGAAGCTATGTTTAATTACAAGGATTTATATTAATGATATTTACTGGGTTATGAATACTAGTTTGGAAAACATAAGTATGGATAAGATGAAATAAGCATTCAAACTTTTCATGTAACGTAAAAATTATTATATATGCATCCTTGAAAGACTATAACAAAGACACAAATAGTGCTTTTTCTAAGGAGCTTAAGGTATTTCATTCACCATACCAATTAAGAGGAATTTCTCTTTTATATATAAACTACAACAAAATCCTCCTCCTGAAAAAAAGTTACTAGTCTACAAAATATGGTTTAAATAAAATATATTTATTGATAACATCTGTACTATTTATGGCCTAGAGAAGTAGCATTTCTAGTTTTGTTTCAGGTCACCTACAGACACATTTGGCAAAAGTAATTCACTAAGTGATAATTTACAGGCATGAATTTACAACAAATAAAAAATATTCAAGAAGTATAAGATTCCTGGAGAACTAATATCAAACAAACATTTTGCTTTTGAGAAAATAATTTAACTTTTATTCATTTTAATCTTTTTTTAATAGTACTTCAACACACCTTTTTTCTAGAGGTCTTATATGTTCAGAATTCATAACCATATAACAGAAATGCATTTTAAAATTATTTGCTTATAGATTTCAAATGCATATTAGAATTATGGTTACCAAAGCATCACATAAGAGTGCAAGTTAAGGAACCTCTGATTTAAATGATGTATTGCCATAAGAGATCAAATACTCATATTACTTGATTATATATGTTATACTATACATACAAAAATATATAAAGATGTGAAAGAGGGAAATTATGCAAAAACAAGATAAAAATGAAATTCTTAAATACCGATTCTCTATCACCATGTAGGAGAAAAGCCACTAAAGAAGATACATCAGTGCAAAACTTATGATGTTGGCCCAACTTGCACACCAGATTTAATGCTGAACTTCATATTAACCTTTGTACAAGTTGAAATATCCCTGTATATAATTAAATTGTAGGGAGAAGAAACATTGTTACCTATTCATTACATTGTATTGTCAATTATTACTCTAACAATTTAAATTTACTGGGCAACATTCAACTTTAGAAAAGCATGACTAAGATAATTATATATATATATACACATATATAAATATAAAAATATAATATGTATTTTTGAAAAAATATATACCCAAAATATGTTTGATGCGCATCTTTCCTACCTCACTTGTGAACATAGCACAAAAGTAGTCACTGCAAGCAGCTAATACAATACGATGAGCTGGAAAGTCTTTTTGTTCCACACGCAGGGTCACATCACAGAGTGTGTTACTCTTTCGCAAAGAGTTCATTGCATTAAGAATGGACTTGGCATGTGAATTAGTCATTATATCTTTAGGAGCCATAGTCTTAGCTCAGCCAACAAGAGTGTTGAGAAGGCAGGTTCAGAGTATGAATAACTGTAAAGAAAAGATTTTTTTTAGGGTGGGAGGCTACAAGTCAGTTAACAAAGTGCTACACATGTGTACTGAGTTTGATCTGTTTTCCTCTAAAGAAAGTTTAGGTATTTTTTACAATTCAGATTTAGTAGCCTATTTTCCATTTCAACGATTACAACCTTCAACACACACTTTTAAGTACTTCAGCAAATATGCCTTCCTACAGCATAAGCTTGACACTTCGTAAATGAAAAGCCAAGGCCATATCCTCCTTATAAATATAAACTTTTCCAGCTAATTCAATAAGAAGAAATTCATTCACAACTGAAGCTTTCAAATGAGCTCCTGCTGGAAAATACACCAGGGACGTTCTCGATTGAATGCAAAAAACACCCAAATTAACGAAAGGATCCTTCTGTCCCAGCCCAACCATCTATGTCAGCGAACAGATTTAGCCACCAGTGCAGATAATTTTGCCAATACTGATCTCACTAGCCCCCGGAAGGCAATATGCTTATTCTTCAACCTGAAGCCCGGCTATATAATAGCATATTCATATATAACTGCGGAGCAGGAAGAACGACTTCCCCCAAACCCTAATTAACTCCAATGTTTGTAGAAAAAGAACGCCACCTAAGGCAGAGGATTCACCTGCTCCGTTTCTTATGATTTGACCTATCTGCAGAGCCCTGCCGGATACCGGCGAGCTCTTCAAGCCATGCAATCAAAACAGGGTCCGTATTCTACTGAGCCGAGCAGGGAAAAGAACCGCCGGCGAAACATTTCTACCAAATCCATCACGGTAACATTTTCAGGAGGGGAGAAACTCCCACTTCCTCAAACCCACACGTCTCCTTCCTCTTTCACATTAGGCGCGTGCCGATTGCGTCACCATTTGCGCCGAGGCAGAGACAAAAAAAAAGGCCGATCTATTTGAACCCATGTGCAAAGAATTGCGGCGCGAGGAAGGGAGGAACAGATGGAATCTGTTTCGCCTCGGTTGCTAAGCAACCAAAAGCTTGCATTGTCGTCGCCCGCCTCGTCTGTTCAGTTCAGTGCCTTGCCGGAGGGAATGTGACTGCTTTTTTTTTTCCCTCCTCGGTTTTTAATGTTATCCTTTGCTTTATCACACTGCTTAAATAGCTTCTGGTGATACAGCAAACGCGCGCTAAACCAGCGTTTTCCAACCTTAGGAACTTGAAGATGCGTGGACTTCAACTCCCAGAATTCCCCAGCCAGCTATGCTGGCTGGGGAATTCTGGGAGTTGAACTCCACGCATCTTCAAGTTCCTAAGGTTGGGAAACGCTGCGCTAAACAAATGGTTGAAATAAAAATGGGGTGGTGGTGGTTTATATTTGATTCAGTTATTGACTCCTGGTGACTGCCTGGACTAGTAAAAACTATTCTACAGGGCCGCGTACAACATTTTGGCATACACTCATCACGTTTGGGGATAAACATTGGGAAGTACAGAAAAACCACCGGAAATAGCAAACCAAATACATCAAAAATGAATGAAATGAAATGAAATGAATGAAAAGAACAGAAAAGGACCTCTAAGGATGCAACCAAATATTTCTAGTCAAATTTTGTGCAGGCTATAAACACTTTGCACCGGCACCCTTCCTAAGGCCTCTTCTGGGAGAGCTGGCACATGATGCTTTCTTATTATTTTAATGCTACACAAAGCAATTGGGACTTTTACCTTGCTTCCCTTTCACTGAGGATTAACTGAAGCATCAGGTGCTGCCTGGAAAAGCATCACTAACTGCTCAGGTGCAGGGAGGCTAAGAGAGTATAGGTAGGTGCAAGGAATGGTGGAACCCATGTGTGGAACTTAATCATTGTCTATCCTCTGTGTCTGCAACCTGTCCCTTAGGCTAAGATCGGACATCGCTTTTATGCTCAAAGAGATAGAGGAGCCTGGAGGAGGGATTATAAGTATTGTCTTCCTATCCCATATCCATCTGTGCTTGTGATCCATCAGTTGGGCTAACAGTAGCAATTGGGCTACATTTTTAGCAAGACAATATTGTGTGTGGAAAAGGGGGTTAAACAGCCATCATGTATAAAATTCCTTGGATTGTTTAAGAAAAATGCTACACAATAGCCTTGGTGGAGCAGTGGGCTAATGCCTCCTTAAGTAACACCAACTGCCTGCAATTAGTGCAGGTTTGCATCCCACCAGGCTCAAGGTTGACTCAGCCTTCCATCCTTCCGAGGTAGGTAAAATGAGGACCCAGATTGTTGGGGGCAATTAAGCTGACTTTGTAATAATGCTGCTTGGGGTGTGTGTGAAAGCCCTAATAAGCAGGCATATACATAGAATGAAGGCTACTGCTAAGCTTGTAAGCCGCCCTGAGTCTTTGGAGAAGGGTGGGATATAAATGGAATTAAAAAAAAACATGCTCAATTCTGTTTGCTTTAGTTATCCTAGGAGATGAAAGTTTTTTTTTTTTCTGTATGAGTACTGCCCTTGTGGGAAAGCATAGGTTTTATAGCAGAATATTCATGTACAGAAAATACATTATAAAGGATAGCCAAATTGTAGCATCTAGTTAAGTACTTTCTATCAGTAAAAGAGTAAAAGATTGAAGTTAGCTAGGTGCTAGGCTTTACCTATCTCTTTAATATATTTCTTGTAGACTTAGCCCTATTTTTTCACTATGTTCCTTCACTTTCATTGCTTGACCTACCACATCATTACACTAGTATCATGAACAAAGTGCCTGTTATGTACTGGGCTTTTTGAGGGAATACCACGTGGGTTGCTGGAGCAGCTAAGGGCTCTCCAGCAACCCAGACTACAAGTCTCTTGTGCTGCAATTGGCTATCTCCAGGCAGCAATGGTTGATTCAAACCTATTGGCTGCCGCCTAGGGGCTAGACTATATATTGCGGCTGGTTGCAGCCATTTCCCCCAGTACAGTCACAGCACGAAATAAACGAGTTACCCTGTACTCCGTTTCACGTCTTCATTCCTGTGTCAAAGAACCTGCTATTTAACAGTGCAGGTTATTTTTTTCCTACAATTATAAAACTACATTTTGTTCAAATACAATTTCTTCAGTATATATTCATAAATATATGAGAATGGAATTATGTAATCAGAATCATATATTAGTTACTGATAGTATTTAGTTCTGAGGTCAGAAATGTCAAATGTACAATTGCAGATGCTAATAACATTGCTAGTTCAGTTCTTCCATCAAATCTATTTATGCTATTTGCTCTGTATACAGTTTTAAGCCGAGGTTTTTGTTTGATAAGGTCTAATAAAACTGGTACACTGTTCTGAATGTCTTTCCCAGCAGATGGCAGAATTGCCTCCTGACTAATGTTTGGATGTTTTGTTTGGGAAAGGCACAGAATTCATAGAAAAGCAACAATAAGTAAAATCTAACCTACCTGAGGCCTGGAGGAACTTTGTCCATGGGGTCGCGATGGGTCAGACAGAACTTCGCAACTAACAAAAACAAACCTACCCTTTTTGTCTAACATGAAAACTCAAAGGACAAATTAATAGTATATTCAATTGGATTTCCTCTCTTTTTCAGAACATTTTTCTGAAATATTTTCATCTGTTAACATCTACATAAGCAAATAGTATTAATATTAAAGGGCTATATGGTTGCAAACTGTTTAAATATAAACAGATGAGTCCTATGAAAAATCTTATCCTTCTAAACTAAATTTAAAAATAGTTTTTTTCTTAAAAAGTTTCAAAAAGTTTTGGATTATATTAGTTCCTTCCCACCAATAAATTTTCAAGTGACCCATAACCTTTTTTTCATTTACTCTAATTTCCCCTTTTTTTTGCAAAACGGTCAAAATGAGTTCATTGAAAAATTTGTTCACAAATATCTTTTGCAATAGCTTTTTTAATGTTTAATGTTTATACAAACATAAAAGACTAATACAAACTAAGGAAAATATAAAAAGTAAAGAAAAAAGCAGAAAAGTTGGAGATAGAAAAAAGAAAAGGAAAATATATAAAAGGTGACTTCCCCCTCCCTCCAGACAAGAATAAACAATTTGAAAAGTACAACTTAAGATCTTCTCTAATACTTCAGTTTAAAAAAAATCTTCCCATTTTTCATCCCACAAATTTATTTTTCAGGTGCCACTAAAATGTGTATTTGGGTGAAAATTTCAAAAAAGCAGACTTTGTAAACAATCTCCCTTAATAGAATGTATTATTTTATGTTAGCTTTATGTCCAAACAGATATAGATTTTCTCTAATATATTTTTATTTTTATTGATAAATTACATTGTGAAATAAAGAGAACCATGAATTTTGAATTTTGCAGTCAAAAGCTTCCAGTCACTGCAAAATAAGATACATTTATATTTAAATAAGAATTAACAAAATACTTAGAAAGTGATACTGAGATGGAGAAATAAATTAACGGGGACATCCAAATATGAAAATGTAGCAATAACTTAACATTTATACTGGTTGTATACATGTTCAGATCATGATACTTGAAAAAAGTATATCCTTGGAAGATTGGGAGTCATAGACTAGCTGAGGTTCAAGAGCCAGTTTGGTGTAGCAGTTAAGGAACCAAACTATAAACCAGGAAATCCTGAGTTCTAGGCCCACTTTAAGCACAAAGACAGCTGGATAACCTTGGGCCATTCACTCTTTCTCAATCCTAGGTAATAGGCAATAGTAAATCACTTCTAAAAATCCTTGCCAAGAACTGCAGGGACTTTTCCAGGTAGTTGACAGGAGTCAATACTGACTTAAAAGCATGCCAATACATACATGAGTGTGAAAACACACACATACACTAGACCAGACAAAGTTGAGGTCACCCCAAACTTAAATAATGCTCCAGACTTGACTAATTTGGAAGAAAGAATTTGAAAACCCAATTCTAGCAAGTTATTGGTCTTAGGTTTTTTTTAAAAAAAATATTGAATATGTTTCTTACAGACTTAACATGGTATAAACTGATGACAAATTTCTTTTTCATATCTACTGAATTTTCAAAGAATGTTAAAAAGGGTTGGTTATCTATTAACCAATGTTGGTGATACAAACATTTAAAGATATGTTAATACATGAGATTTGGTCATATCATACCTCCTGGTTTGTCCATATTCTTAATAGCCTATGAAGTTTTTATAAGAGAGTTTAGATTTAAAGACATTAAGGTTAAAATATAGCCCCAAATTTGTAATGTATTAATTATGAAAACATTTGGACCTGTCATGCTTGGAGAGAAAAAAAGTGTTACATATTCTTGGGAAGGTAATTGTGCAACAAAAACCAAAGGTTGGCTTGGTGAAATATATGCACTGTCAACCTTTGAACTGGTTCTTTATGGACAAAATGGATGTATTACCTTTTGGTCATAGACAATATTAGCATTTTTTTCCTTTTTTTGCATACTTTGTTTTATATTTGTTGTTGTATTGAAGCAACCCTTTTTATGAAAATTAATTTGGTGAAACAATTTAAAATTGACCATAATACTATTAAATATAATTTCAATTTAAATAGATATTTTCTAAGATGCTCAGAATAGTGCAGTAATGCAGTATTTGAGATCCAAAGAGGAGATTTGAAAAGAGACAATCGTGAGGTAAAATTTATTTAGAACAACTGAAGGTAGTTCAGATTCACAATGAAAGAAGTTCAGTTAAAATATATATTGAAAATGAGAAGAAAAACGTCCTAAGTAAAACAGCATGATCAAAAAGAATAGTGTTAAAGAAACTGGTAGAAGCAAGAAGGCATCTTTCAATTTCAAATAAGTCTAATTTCATTTTTTTTCATTTGTACTCATTCTTGGACAATTACTGTTCATCTTTGTTTTAGCCTATATACTTTCCTCTTTAAAAGCCATGTTAAAATTTCTATTTAAAAACATTGCATACAGCAATATTTTCAAATGATGGTCCAAAGGCTGTGTTTAAACAGCCTTCTTTATTTTAGAAGAAATAACTCTAAGACTCTAAAAATCTTGGTTGTCATTGCAACTATAATACTGTTCTCCAAACTGAAGGCAGGACAAGAAGCAACAGATGGAAACTAACCAAGGAGAGAACTAATCTAGAAGTAAGGAAAATATCCTTGCAACTAGAACAATTAATCAGATAGAACAATTGCTTTTAGAAGTTGTGGGTGCTCCATCACTGGAGATTTTAAAGAAGAAATTGGACAACCAGTTGTCTAAAATGGTATAGGGTTTCCTGCTTGAGCAGGGGGTTGGACTAGACGACCTCCAAAGTCCCTTCTGGGGGAAGTTAGCCCCCTAGAGAAGGAAATATTAAAAGGGCAGAAAAATATATGTCCTCAAAGGATCTTAAAGAGGCAGAAAAGCATGCTCAGTTTTTTTCTTATATCTCCAAGTCTCCCTCCCCCAAGCAGAAACCAGCTCTGTAAAAATGCAGATGTAAACTGTTCAGGAAGTTTGAAGCTAGAAGATAACAAAGACAAAGACACCTAAAATCTACATACCCCACCCAAACTCTAAGACAGGATATAATAGGATTAACCCACAGATGCCAAAGGACAAACCCCAACTCAGGTCAAAATACATGACTTAGGAAATACAAAGCCTCAAACAGGAACAGGAAACAACCTCAAGAGCCCCAGAGGGTCTAAAAACCCACTCCCTACATGTGCTCTCTCTTTTCTTCCAGAGCCATCTTTCTGTTTGACTCTCCTCTTCAATAAACTGCAACCTTCTTTCTAAAGCAGTCACCATGTTGTTTATTCCTGGCTTGGACTGAACCATGATGAAGACTTTTCCTTCAACACTTCCAACTCTGTTATTATGTTATCTGCTTATTAAACATCATACATTATAGAAAAACATGATGACTATTCCTTTTGTTTGTTTAGCCACTAAAATAAAAGTATGCCACCAATCTATTTTTCAAATCAGGAGAACATAGAAAGCATAGAAAATCAAAATCCACCAAATGTCTCCCTCTATATGATACAAATTGATAAGATACATATAGAAATGTATACATTCAGAAACACTTCTAACATATGCACAATAAGCAACTGAACTACATTAATTTTCTTTGTTTAATATAAAAATAACAATGTTACATGCAATTAAATTCTAACAACAAATCTGCCAGCCTTACATATTTTCAATTAATTAAATCATATTGATTTTAGTGGAGCTTACTCTTGGTTACAGTAAATGGAAATAAGACTATTGCTGCATTTCTACTCTAAAGTAAGTTCCAGTGAATTCAATGAGTTTTATATATATAGGATTGCAACTAAAAACTTATTTATTGTATGATTTATATGTTTTTCCCCAGAAGAAAATCAAAATTTCTAGTTATATTATAATATTGATAGGCAGGATTCCATCTTGAAATACATTGACATTTATTCAGTCAGTTTCCTGGATCTACTGGATTTATTTATTTTACTTTTTGTTTTGAGGTTGCCTAAAGACCTGTTTTCCTCCATGTGGTTTGAGTTATATTACAAAATATAGAGCACAGAACACTGTGACCCTGACCACAAGATAATGACACAACCAATTGATCAAGGGATGGCAGAATTTCAGTTCCTGAAACCCCATGAGCTGCTTGAACTTGGAGAAATTGTGAAAAATCTCAATATCTGAAAAAGGTGAGTTGGTTAAAAATATTTAGATTGAACATAGAATCATAATAAAAAGTACAGGTAGTCCTCGCTTAACAACCACCTATTCAGAGACTGTTGGAAGTTATGATTCTGCTGCTACCTACCTGTTGCCCCACCTGACCTTCAATATTTTCTTCCTCCCACTGCTAACAAGGCCCGCTTCATAGAGGCAGCTGCTGACCCTTAGTGAGATTGTGGGAAGCCTCCACAAGCCTTGCAAAGCCTATGTGCAGTCTACATAATGGGTTGATGGGGGGGGCAGAAGAGGTAGGCGGGGATAGAGTGCAGGGCAGCCAAAAGGATAGAAATGGTGGGGGAGATAAACAGGCAGATGGGGGGATTAAAAGCAGAGGCAAACAGGGCAGGGGAAGGAAATCATGAGGTCCTCACCTAACAACAGTGTGGTCCTCACTTAACAACTGCTACTGAGATTACTGGAAGTGCTGTTGCTAAGTGGTGTGGCACTTAATAGCCACTTAGTGATGGAAATTCCAGGCCTAATTAGGGTTGTTAACCAAAGACTGTGGTCTAGTCTTATATTAGAGGTGCACAATCTGCAGCTGACCCTCTCACCAAGTTTTTTGTGCATTCTCTAGATCTCCTCTTTAAAGTTGCCATTAAAGTGTAGTTTTAATTTGACAGAAGGGACCAATTATTGAATGTTTGAGAAGTAATACTGATAAATCTAAATAAGAGATTTGGACAATGTTAATAGAAATAGCAATGTTTGTTGTATAATAATACTGATGTTCATCTTGTCACGTCTATGAATGAAGAGCTTTAATATATTATCAAGTACACCAATATAAAGGTAATATTGTCTTCACGGTTCTGACACCATCCAAGGACAGCCTCACAGTACGTAAATGTATTGTTTCACCATCATCTGCCTTGAAGGCACAGTTAGGTGACCATTAATTGGTGTTTGGGAGTTTGGGGAGGACACGGATATGCCATTTCCCTTCTTGTCACTAGCTAGCTTGCCTCATAGTCATTTCTCTCTCTATGTTCAACCTTTTCATTAGTACTTCTTTCCAGAGTTCCTTTTACATCCATTATCTCCTCTCTATTTTTATGTCAACCTGTCGTTAGGCTTCCAACTAATTTCCCTTCCCCTATTACATCTGGAGAATGAAAGAATGTATACATTTGTGCTATCCATTTTCCCAGATACATTCTGGAATGCATCTTTGCCCTTGGAGGCGATAGATTGTTTTACCTCATAGCAGTGTCCAGAAAGGCTGAACTGGTTTTTGTTGCTTAATGGTTCTGTGTTGGGCTAAACCAGCAGCTTTTTCCCCCAACATCAGCACCAATTGTCTAATTAGAGATGCTGCAAAGCTGGCTGAGGAATTCTGGGAGTTGAAGTCCACAAATCTTAAAGTCACCAAGGTTGGGGACCTCTGCTTTAGAGATCTCAGAACAACAACTCTGAAGCTTGGCCTGAGAGAGAATGACTGGTTTATAGCCATTCTGGAACCTTTTTGGTTGAATAGAGACCTGTATCTCGCTTTTCTTGTCCATATTTAGCACTTCAGCCACAACAATATACCTGCTGAAATAGCAATGAGAATGTGGAATTGTAGTTCACACCTAGTCTACTAAAAGACAGTTGTGAAAATTGGTGATCCATGCTAAAGAGACTATGCTTCCTTCTGAATTATCCTCAAATTTATGACATTTAGCAGAACAGAAAAAAGAGCTCACTGAGCCATTCTAGAATTGTGCAAAATGTAAATATAGATGTTTTAAACTCTATGTTCAGCCAATATAAATATACAGTTTGTTCTTTTGCAGTTCATTTTAAGTTATAAAAGTGATCCGATAGTCACTTGATTCATTAAACATTACTCTGAAAAGAACTCAACTATCTTGAGACACTTCCCATATTCCCCCTCCCTTTTTTTCAGCTGATCCAATCACAGTCCATGTTGTTTTTTTCCACAACACATATTTAGGGAGTTCTTTGGCACTGACCTTCTTTTATTCTAGTTACCTGCAGATCAGCTGCCCAGGAAGGA
The DNA here is from genome assembly GCF_964194415.1 of Vipera berus. Lineage (NCBI taxonomy): Eukaryota > Metazoa > Chordata > Lepidosauria > Squamata > Viperidae > Vipera > Vipera berus. The sequence continues at coordinate 34,768,469 of NC_138204.1, forward strand.
GGCAGGGGTGAGTATATAGAAATTAGAGATGCTGTTAAAACAAAAGCAGAAAATATAGCAACATTTTCCAAAAAAATACAAGAGGAGAAATCAAAATGGTAAGGAAAATAGATAGGAAAACAGAAAAGATAATATGTGGATGATATACTCTTCAAGAGTTATCTGAATTTTATTCTGAAGTACACAACAGACACTGCGAAATAGTGAGAAGATTCTTGGATTGAACCAGTTGAGGAGTAATGCTTGGGTAACAGTACCATATATGTGGTTATTCAGCCATTCCTCTTGCAAAGGAACGCAAAGGAACTTCCATCACAACAAAGAGTAGCATGTCAGAGACGAAATGGAAGCCTTTCTTGTTTAGAATGTTAACTTTTTAGAACAGAGGGTTAGACTAGTGCCGGAATAAAGTATTTGGCATTGTGCTAAATTGAATTCTAATTGCTGCGAAGAAAATTCTTCCAGATGACATTCAACTGTAATTTGAAGCCAGCATAGATATACTGTTTGACTATTGTCAGTGGGCAAAAAAGCCCAGTGAAATACTTCCTCTGGGAATTGTAAAGGATAACATCTCAAAACCCTAAATAAGAATGAGGCTTGTGGCTTAATGGTCTTGTGTTGGGCTAAACCAGCAGCTTTTTTCCCCAACATCAGCACCAATTGTCTAATGCCCATAGATTTATCATTCGTAACAAATGTTAAATGTTCTCCCAGTAACAACAAGCCAGCTCTTTAGAGCTGAAAATCAATACCTCTTTTCTCATTTTAGTGAAGCCTGTCAAGCAGTGATTCCATTCATGCTATATTAAGATGCAAAATAATTTCCATTCTCGATTTATAACTTTAATAACTCCTATGTTTAACTTAACTGACATAAAACTTTTAGCGGATGAAGACCGTTTCTCAATTCTGTCTGTCAACAATAATGTGAGACCATATAATTTTAGGGTTACTCTCCAGCAAAACTAAGGTTAATATGTTTGATTTGACAAAGTTGTAATTATTTTGTTTATTTTCTTTGCAGAATCTAACCAAGACTGCAGTTTCAGCAGTGATGGGGAGCTTCTCAAATGGGCCTTTAGTTCTGCTCTGTTTACTGATTGCAGGATCTGCTAAGAGTAACAAAAATAAATTATTAACTTATTTAATGTTATTAAATGTACATATTAATGTGATATGTTACAAATTAATTCTTTATTTATAAAACAGTTACACTCACTCTTGTTGTTCCACTAATTAAAGCTTATTAGAATTCGGTGTTTATCTGCGTTCCTAGATCAGGGTAAGCCCTGGTTTGTTTAACCATGGTTTGTTAAGTAAGCCACAATTGGCTAAATTCACACATCCTGCAATACCCGGTGCTGGCTGGGGGATTCCACACAACTTAAAGTTGTCAAGGTTGAGAAACAATGATGTACATGTACTCCTCTTTACAACTTTAATGGAGGCTGCCCATCAAGATCATAAGTCATGACGGTCATAAAATGGGTTAGTCTTCTCAGCCTCTTATTTTACAACCCTTTTTCACTTGTTATGTGACTATAGCTCTTGTAAAGTGGCTGCCACAATCATTAGGTGAATATGTGGTTGTTAAACAAGCCAATGGTACACTGTGGGTGCAGTTCTGCCAAACACTGGAAGTGTGGGGCATTGCAAATGGCTGCAAATATGGCCATGTTGCCACCCGCCTGAAATTCAGTCATGTGACCATGCAATAGGGAGACTGTTGAGATTTAGATGCTGGGTCATAAGTAGCCCTAAGATACATCCACTGTAACTTTAAATGGTTGCTAAGTGACCAGGCATACATGGAGGACTAACTGTAGTCCATATAGAGTGTAGATGGATTAGTTCTCTAACTCAATATAAAATAATTTCATATGTATTTTATCTTTCTTGCAGAATGTTCAACTGAAGAAAAATTAAAGTACACATTTTGCAAATATTATGTGGAGATTGGACACTTTACAAGAGGCCTGAAGCCTATGACATTCTGGAAAGTGATGTGTCCTGATCAAGGTTAATAGTTTCAATAGAAGTATTCTTGTAGGTCCTCTGGAAAAGACATATTTAGCAACATTTTAAAAAGGAAATGTGAATTGAGGATTATTGCTTATAATTTAAATAAAAATGCAACACATTTATAGTGAGGAATACTATAATACATGTATTTCCTCAATTCATTGTTTAGGTGTTAATTGTCTACTGTGAAGAAGAAAATGTCCTCCCAAGAAAGATACACGTGCTTTTAATTATATCCAGAATATTAATATGTTGAAAGTCCTTTGAAAAGGAAATAATTTTCTAGGGAGCACAAAATCTGCCTGGCTCAAATACTTTAAAAGCCTTGAATTATGCATTAATCCCAAGAGAGTTAATGAAACCCAGATGAGATTAGCAAACCTGCAATATGAAGGGTAGTGGAGGTCTTCGGATTGTGATGACAATCTTTTTTTCCCCCAGGTTATTTTCCTCTTGGAGACATAGCTGTACAAAGTAGACGTACTCCTCATAATAGGGCTATAATAGTGAAGGATGAGAATAATGGCCTCCTTGGACATCCTAAAGGTTTGAGGTACTTAAACATAGAAGATATAATATACTGAACATTAATATTGTGTTTAGCAATCCTAAAAATATAATAACTTTTATGCCTGCCTGAAAAGGATAAACCAAAAAGCTTTGGCAAAGAGGCTATTGGCGTTGCCTGAAAATCTTCCCTGAGGATTCAGAGATATGAAGAATACTGTTGGAGATGGTGTCCACTGAAGTCTCCCCAGTCTTCTTTTTCCAGGCTAAACATGGCTAGTTTTGGCATAAGATTTCATTTGGAGACCTCCTACTGCCCAAATTGAAAAAGACACTGGACTAATTGGAAATGTTATGTCAAATATATTATTTATATTCAGGAATTATTTCTTTTGTCAATGCAGATAACTGCATTTCTAAAGCAATGGCATGGGCCAGAAACAATACACATACACGTAAATATGACTTGCACCAGCCATACATTGCACTTTTCACTTCTTGTATGTAAATGTTGGAATTGCACCCTATTCATTACAGTTAACAATTCTAAAAAATGATAGAAGGATGTGACTTTGACTTTTCATTTTAATGGATTTCATATCTTGAATTTTCAGAGAAATCTGGAGAAATTCAGGCAATAACAATTTTAGAGTTTTTGAGATGGATTGTGAACATGGGTTTAAAGCCTTAGGAAATGTAATTGTTAAAGGCTCCAGTCAGCTTCCTGATCGGCATAGCTACAGGTAAGTCTAGATGTCAATTTTCCTTTTTTTAGTGGTTGTTTTTTTAATTAAAATATTTTAATGATGATGAGATATTATCCATTGAGTTGCTTTGTTAAGGTCCAACTTTCACAACCATAAATAGCTACGGGGAACACAATAGTGGACTAACCTATAATTGGTTTTAACGATACCATTAAAATAATATAACAAGACTTCAATAAAGGATTGGAGAACATAATAAAGTTAACTCGGAAATTAAAAACTCAAAGATCAAACCACAATGATAGCAAACTCTATAAAAAATGTGTTAGTTGCATGTAAGTCTTCAAACTAGATTAGAAAAAGAATGTGTAGATATAAAGAAAATACATTAGAAATATAGTATAAAATACCAGAGTAAAAGTAAAAAATAAATGGTGAACATTTTGAAAAAGAAGCTGGAAATTTATTATTATTTTTTATTATTCTTACATCTATTTTTTCCTCCAAGAAATTCAAAATGGCTGCACAATTCCCTATTTTACCCATACTTATTTTACCTATTCCTGTAAAATAGATTATGATGACAGATAACTCATGAAAGCGAGATTCACATATAATGCTAACCTACACATATAATGTAAACCAAATCACAACTGGCTGGATGTGCTTAATATGCTGAGTCAAACTACTATAGTTCATAACATGAATTATAGTAGCTTGACTCATACAGCACATTTTGCTCCTAAGACCAGGGACTCTTGCAGGGAGAGGTTAACTCAACATTTTTGCTTCACAAATCTACCAGGTTTGTAGGCAAATCTTATTTTCTACACATATTTCTAATGAAGTCAAAGAACATCCTTGTTGCAGCAGTCACTATTATCTTTAGGAAGAAAAGGGCAGGCTCCTAAATTAGAGTTATCATGAATCATTTCATATGTTTTTTTGTTTCAAAACATGAGTATCTCAGCTTTGTTCAAGATTCTAGCCTTCTTGGTAATAGAAAGGTTCCTAGTAAAAAATCAATGAGTTACAGAAATTGAACCAACAATAAGAGATCTATGTAATGAAAAACAGTAGCACTCTGTGCCCTGATGAATTTAGGCTGGAATCCTAGGGTCAGCCAGGATGGAAATCTTTTCAGAATAAGTTTAAGATAGCAGGCTTCTCCACTTTCATATGTGCAGTACAGCCTTGTGTGTCAGGTAGTGCTAAGCTTACCTTATATATCCAAACATTTCTTGGTACAGCAAAGATACAAATATATAATCCATCCAGGATTGCTAAAAGTCTGAAATTAGGCACAAAGTTGCTTCACATATTCTGAAACATTCTTCTCTGGAATAGTTTCCATATACTCAGAAGCCACATATTTCCACTCATCTGTAGGCTAAATGTTATGATTTGAACTTATTTTTTAGTGTTTGTGATCATCATTCATAATTCAGAACCATTATATATGTTTGTTAACTTAATAACCTAGAACAATAATTTAGTTTAAACTAATAGTAACTACAAGTTAGAATGAATTCTGAATTTTTATTTAAGCACAACATGTAAAAACATTACAATTATGAATAAAATGAACTTTAAAAGTACATTGTAAACTGATCAATTTCTAGATGTGTCAATGAAACTATATTAGTAAGAGGAAAACTTCGTCCTATCTGGGAAGAGATTGGCCATTTAAACCGTACAAATATTGGAGTTTGGGAAGTTGCAAGGGATCCTGATGTAGCACCAGGTAAATCTATTCAGTACTTTTACTCAAATTAAGAAAAGGAAGATTATGGAGAAGTGGATCCTATATTTTGATAGACAAAGATGTTATGTACATTAGCTGCTTAAATCCTGTTTGACTGATGTCAGGTAACTTTGTTTTATATCCTGAAAATGCAATGGAACTGAGAAGGTGTAATGTTTCTGTATTTAAAATATTTTTTCTGTTTTATTTTGTGTGTAAAGACTATCTGCCCTTTTTTTTGCTTTAGTTAGTTTATTATTTCTTTTCTCTCATTATGCATATAAGCATATAGTATTTAGGAACTTCAATAGTGAGCAGCATATAAATTTAATAAATAAATAAAAACTATTCTAATCTATAAACAGATATCTGTTTATAACTACCTATAAAGACACAATACATATACATGTGAATGCTGGGAAGATATTGAGAATATACAAAGTGAATCTATTTGGCTAATTTGGAACTTGTACCAGACATAACCATTGAAGAGCTATAAAAGAGATAGTAAATTATGACAAAGGAACAGAATTTCCTTTTGTAAAATATTTTCAATAATGGAAACAGAAATTAAAAAAATGAAAATGACAAAATGCTTTTATGGAGAAACACGCATCTTCAACTTCAGTTTAGAAAATCAGTGTAGAATGCTCAGATGTCAGGACAAAACTCAGCCTGACTGGCAAGATAACAATTATAATAACAAGCCTTGGTGTTAATAGCATGGCTCATTATTATTAGAGTTCATCACACAATCAGTCATGAGATTCAATTTGGCATTTTTATCCACCTTTTGAATCCTTTCCAAGGAGTTGGGATGGGCAGATGTTTATACACTAGGACTCTGCACCAGTTTGAAAGCACCTGTGGATGTTTATGTTCTCATAATGTTAGCACTGAAGCACTGAGCTGCTTTATTTCCACTCAGCTGTCGTTGGGATCACAGATTTAACTTTTTAAAAAAAAATTGCTTTATCTTTATTTCTCCATTGAAAGTTCTTGAACCTCTTTGGGGCCTTTAGGGAATGATGACTCTGTAGATCAGGCATGTCAAAGTCGCAATGTCATGTGACGTCGTGCGACGTATTGTGACTTTTTCCCCATTGCTGGCAATGGGGTGGGCACGGTTTCGGGGTGATGCATCCAGCCAGTGTAGATGAAACAAGAAGGGTGTGAAATTGACAGGTTTTATTGGTTTTTGTTTTCCCTTTTGGCTGGCCATGAGAGAATATTTGTCCTTATGTCCAGCAGTTCATCAGCAGAAGTAAAGACAGTTGTGAATCCCATTATTTATTTATTTATTTATTTATTTGTTTAGATTTATATACCACCCTTTTCCCGAGGGACTCAGGGCGGTTTACAGGGCAGATTAATTAAACTGCTTCTAAAAGTTTGAGAAGTGAAAAAGGAGACAATGTGGAAATAACCACAGTCTGTGCTTAAATCTGAGAGCTCAGAAGCAATTACTGTGCCTACTTATATTAGCTAAGCTTCTTTGTCCCAAAATTCTAATATTTCACATTATTACAAGAGAAATATGCAGATTCTAAAAATAATTATTATCCTCTGCTTTTAGTAAAACATATTAAATCATTTTTACATCAATTATAAATGTAATTCTTATACTACATACTTAAAATTTATAATTAACTAATTATTGTGTTTAGGTGGCATACATCTGTGGACTTTTATATTTGGGAACAATCGCAATATTCATGCTAAAACTGTCTACACTTTCAATCAGAATAAAGTGATGAGCGATAAATATGCAGCTATCCAGTTGATGAGAAAGAATGACAATGGTAAGTTTGCAAGGGAGACCATTGTGTTCTACAACAACATTTGAATTGTGTGTTTATTCTTTCAGGCATAATCCTAAATAAATGTGTTACAGGGAAGAGTTTAGCTTAAGAATATTTTATTTGTGCTCTAATAACACTAAGAAGAGAGAAGTGGAAAGGTAACAAATGACAGGTCCTTGGTGCTTTCTGAGCTTGGTTGGGTTTTTTGTAGAGCCTTGGTGGAGCAGTGGGCTAATGCCTCCTTAAGTAACACCAGCTGCCTGCAATTAGTGCAGGTTCGCATCCCACCAGGCTCAAGGTTGACTCAGCCTTCCATCCTTCCGAGGTAGGTAAAATGAGGACCCAGATTGTTGGGGGCAATTAAGCTGACTTTGTAATAATGCCGCTTGGGGTGTGTGTGAAAGCCCTAACAAGCAGGCATATACATAGAATGAAGGCTACTGCTAAGCTTGTAAGCCGCCCTGAGTCTTCGGAGAAGGGCGGGATATAAATGGAATTAAAATAAAATAAAATAAATAAATTTCATTATCCAAGTAGGAAATATCATCAGTCCTAGTCAGTCACTAGCATTGATGAGTACTTCGGGAAAGGGCGGTATATAAATCTAATAAAAAATAAAAATATAAATAAAATAAATAAAATAAATCTACTTTGGGTAATAAATGTCTGCAAGAAAACAACCAAGCTCAGAGAGTACTATGGACCCCCTCATTTCAACCCTGAACTACAGATATTCTTAAAAAAAAATCCAAGTGATATGGTGTTCAGATTCAAGCCAGATATTCATAACTGATATTACTGTTAAATGGGCAGCAGATTAGGCTATTTGGTTTTATCAATAGAAAAAATATATAAGAATTAATATACTTGACAGAATTAAGACAATATTATGACAAGACAAAATTTTTTAGAAGTTGTACAGTATTATAATGGAGTCTTACTAAATCCTGTGAATATTGAATTTGTAGATAAGATGCTAAATATTGGAACAATAGCATAAATTAATGCCATTAAAATATTTTTGATACCACAATCAAAAGACAATTGACATAAAACATAATAGGAAAGATTTGGATCTGCCACCAAAAATCTACATAAAGCAAAATTAAGAATGAAAGGGAGACTAAATCTGTAATGGCTACCACCAAGTGCAATATTTATTAGTAATAAAAGACAGAACTACCATTTTATTCTAGGTGTTTTCAAGAAACATGGATTCCCAAAATTTTCAGAAATGGCCATGCTATCTGGGAATTCTGGGAGTTTGCCCATACTTTTAGAGGGCACCCAAGTTTGAGAATCCTAAGGTATAATGGTGACAATTATTGGAATAAAATAATATTCGGATCTTAATCTGGGTACTAGTGTTCTTTATTTTCAAAAGAGGATACTACATATTAATCATAAAAAATATTTATTAAGAAATTCAACATTTGAAATACTAAGGAAAATTTTAAGCAAAATTTACACAATAGCAAAATTGAATCAAGCTAATTTGATTAAAGATTTGGGAAGAAAGATCTCTGAAGAAATCTGGAGGTAGACCTGAGAAAGAGTAATCTCATGGACAACCTAAAATAGAACGTGCAGTCAAATGCTATTAAACCAGCAAAAGTCAGAATCTGCACCATTCAAAAAGCTAAGGCGAGGATGTGAGTTCATTTCTGGAAGCAGACTTATGAAGAATTAGATGCTCTTCTCAAGGCATGCACTCTGTGTCTTGGGAGTGAGGCAGGAGTTGCTTTACTCTCTGTCAGATAAATGAAGCTCTGAAAGTAGAATCACATTTAAGAGAGGGGCTAGTCTTGAAGTTCAATCCAAGATGGGGCATCCTTAAAGTTATCCTCTTCATATGAGTTTCGAATTCTTATTTTTTATTTTTTTCTGTTTTGATAAATGTTGATAAATGTTTTATCAAAACATATCAAGATATCCATATCAAGACGTACAGCATATTTTTCTCCTCATTAAACAAACTCTCTATATGTTTCTAATTAAATGTCAAAGTTCTATCCTGGAAGCTTTGGCATCAATATGTAGTAAATGAAGTTTACTTGTCTTTGCTCTGATTTAAATCAACCAGAAAAGCCTCTTTCTATAATAGTCACAATTCTAAAAAACATTAATAGAAGATTATTAGATTTTATCCCTAGTCATGCTGAACTTGTCTAGCTTGTAGCATGGATGCTTTCCATTAGTATTTTCTTTTAATAATGCCAGTTCTTAATGGGTTTTTTGGGTTGGAATCAGAAGCATCCATAGAAGAAGGGAAGCAAGAAGTCAAGAAGGTGAGTGTAACTGTGCAAAACTCCACTCTTATCTGCCTAAGGTGCACACTAAAAGAGTGAGTGGGTGGGTGGGAGTTTGATTGCATGGTTGCAAGGACAGTCCTGACTTTTGATCTTCACTTGGTAGATACTTCTGATTGTAATAATGCTATTAAATTGTCACAAGAATCTAAAGATCTGACTTCAAATTTTTATTTCAGTATGTGCTGGCTTGGAATCTATACAAACAACAGGAAGCCCTCTTGTCACTCTTATTCCTGCATCCACTGTGAGTCCTAGACCCCACATCACTGATCCAAGTAAATTTTGTAATGACAAACCTGATGGTAACTATGCTTATCCAGCAAATTCACACAAATATTATACATGCTCTAATGGGCAGACAATAGTCAAGGACTGTCCGGAAGGTTTGGTCTACAATCCCATCAAGGATACGCAGGATTGGCCAAGTGATTTGATTGTGGATGAATTTTGTAAAGACAAACCTAATGGCAATTACACTTACCGACCAGATCCATTTAAGTACTATGCTTGCTGCAGTGGGAACACTGAGCTCAAGAATTGTCCACCAGACATGATTTTTATTAACACTGAACGCCAATGTAGTTGGCCACACAGATCTTTGTAAAAATAAATATGGTGGCAATCATACATAAAAATTGTATTTGGCTAATGGATTCATGAGCTGTTCAAAAAATTTTCTCTGTAATGCGATCACTGACAATTGCATACAGGCAGGAGATATTCTTTTTAATATGTGGAATATAATAGCAACTAATTATCCTTCTTTAGATACATGCAATATAAATGCTATGGATGCATCTTGCATTGTTAGCTGAAGTGATAAAACAGCATCAAATCATTATTAAAATACAGAAAGGCAGACTGTTTTGTGGGTTTTGTATCAGTATCACTACTATTACTGCCACAGCACGTATGTTTGCCAAGCAGCTTTATGACCGTATTATAAATATACTGAAACATTTGATGAACATTATGGATTTTCCAAAGGAGAATATATTTAAGTAGGGTCCAAATTTTGTAAAAGTACCAAAACTATTTCAAAGGGATAAAGATTTAAGGGAAACCAATATATTAAACTATTTATCCATATAAATGCTACAAATACATTGGAGCAGAAGTGGGCAATTAATTTTCCCAAGGACCACATGAAAAACTGGGACTCTTGTAGAGGGCTGCCACCACTATCACTGCCCCCTGCCCCCTCTCTGCTCTTCTCCCACTGCCACCACTGCCCTGCCCCACCCCACCAAGGACCTCTCTGACACTGCAAGCTGGACAGCAGAAGGGCCAGATGTGGCCTGTGGGTCTGCATTGGAGGGACACACATAACAGTAACAGAGTTGAAAGGGACCTTGGAGGTCATCTAGTCCAACCCCCTGCTCGCACAGGAGACCTATACTATTTCTGATAAATGGCTGTCCAGTCTCTTCTTAAAAGCCTTGAGTGATGGAGCATGTGTAGAGTACAAGATTTTGAAATATTCCAGTAACTCTGCAAGGGTTTCTGTACTTGTTGCTAATACTGATGAATCTTCAAAGTAAGTGGAAAAGCCTAATTAATTCTTATGTCTGTTGATCACTTCATCTTCTTTAAATACAGCAATGACATTTATTTTTTAATCTTGGTACTGTACCATAATATTGTTCTTAGTTTGGAAGTAGAGGAAAGCAATCACTGATTGGCTTTATACCAAATATGATGATTAGACTTTTTTTCCCTCTTCATATTCCAAAGCAATCTCAAGAAAGTTATATAGGTAAATTTGGTGCGGAAAATTAGGAAACCATATGCACAAGAAATTCTCTAACAAGACCTTAAATTCTGACTCTCTTCCCATCTTTTCAATTCAACAATCATGGCTACTGATTTCTTGGTCCTGAAAATTCCTGCCGTTTCCCCCTCGTTTATAAAACAGTTTTCTCTGACATGAGAATATGCACTTCTCCAACTTTATAATTAATTTTAAAATTTATCCTTACAATTATAATTTTTAAAATGAAAGTGACAACTGCAACAAAGTTTCCAAAGGGGTTTGTGTGTGTGTGTGTGTGTGTGTGTGTGCGTGCGTGTGTGTGTGTGTGTGTGTGTGTAATTATCCAAATAAAAAGCCCTATTAGCAGAATAACAGGGTTGGAAGAGACCTTGGAGATCTTCTAGTCCAACCCCTGCCCAACATTTATAGACAGAAATTGAGAACCATCTTCCTCCTGTCTTCTTTAATTACTGGAACGTTTGAAAGGTTTTCACATAATTTGACACCATTCCTTCATTTACAGCAGCGTCACCAGCCTTTCAGGCTTTGCTAACCGGCAGGGGTGAGGAGAGGTGATAGCTCCACACAAGCAGCAGGCAAATGTACCCATGTCTGTACCCATGCACACACAGCTCCATTTTCTTTCATGGTGTTTCAGGTCATGTGTAGAGAGCTTTTTCCCACAGCCGGGTGTGCGTGTGTGTGATTTCATGGAATTTCTGGTCACGTGCAGAGTGCTTTTCTGGTGTTTCTGGTCATGTGCAGCAAGCTTTCCACTCAAAGCCAAATGGGTGATTTCATGGTGTTTCTGGTCACGTGCAGAGTGCATTTGGATGGGAAACTGCTCGCTCTCTCACCTGCCTTAGGTATGGAGCCTGTTCTTTTCAAACTTCCTTCAGCTCCAAGATGAAGACTCAATTTGCTTTTAGCTCTCCCAAAATCAAATCCTTTCATTTTATGAAGGAACCGAGATTTTTCCACCTGACATGTATGGGAAATACATATTTTATCCCAGATTTTGCTTTACCATCCCAAGGTACTACATTTTGTAAGACATTGTAGCATTTATTATCTGGAGCATGCTTCAACACATAGTACTGGTATATAAAGTACAGGAATATGATACTAACATGATCTCAAGAATCCAAGTAACAAAGCTTTGACATTCAAACTTTAACATCTACAGTACCCGGCACACTATTCACTACCTCTCCCAGTAGCAACAAGAAACATTGAAAATAATCTTAATTCTTAAAAGCCTGGTGGAAGAGGTGCCTTTAATTATTCTGCAAACAGAGAGAAAGTGCAAGCCAAGCACAACCCAGGGAGACATTCCACAGCCCGAGAGCAACACAGGTTCTCTCCTACACGTCATAAAAGCAGGTCTCTACCATGTGCCTCTCTTCGTATCTTAATAATCGCATCGGTTTGTTATACTTTAAGACGCAACAGAATAGTTTAAAACATAAGAAGAAAAGAGGGCCGAAGTCCAGAAAATAAAGTGTTTCAGACATGTGGGCCAACATGCAAGACTTGGGAAGGGAAGAAGCATAAAGCAACCCCCCCTTTTGGACACCCCAGAAATCACATCTTCTTAAGTTCAAGACAGGGAACAGCAAAAGTGAGATTTGAGGAACAGAGGAAGTACAAAACAGACACAAAACAAAAGATACACAGAGAGGGAGAGGAAAAGCTAGTGGGAGGGGAAAATCAAAAGCTAAAGAGTGAAATCTGTGTTCATGCAGAAGGGTGTAAAGAGCAATGGTGAGCACTCTTCAGGGAGAGAGCTAGACAGGTGCTAACTAGAGGCTTAGGAACAAGTTGGCATTCACAATGGGAAGTGGGCCTCCGAGGCTGATGGGCAATATGGAAAAAAGGAGGGAAGAAGGAGAAACGGCAAGAGAGAAGGTATGCAATTATGATGCAATTATAAACCTACAACCAGAAAATAAGGCCTATGGAGACATGTCCAAACAACTGTGGATGATGAGCATATGCGCTGAATACTTGGCTGTTTGGCTTAATTTTGCACTTTGACCTGGCTGGCTGGGCCAGAGCATCAAAGGATCTTGAAGCAGCCTTGTGCTCCAGACTTTCAGGGGAAAAAAAATATCTCATCTTATGTTCACTGACTGATAGATAAAGGAAGGTTTGGTCTGAGTGCAATTATGATAAAATAAGAGATTTTCTAATGATAGAGTATAAATTGCATGGTGATCCAAAGATTATTTGGGGATTCAAATGTCTTTCATTCATAGGCATCAATTTTTGAGGAATATGGGGATCTCGATCAAGAAATATTTGGCTGCAATAATGATTTTCAGGCAACTCTGAATGGAGCAAACAATTACTGGTAGAAGAAGTGGGGCAACATTGCTCTATAAACTGGATTGTGAAGGCTGAGCTGTCAAATTCTGTCCCTGGAGCTTTCCTGGACTGGTCCTTTAGAAACATTTTTAACTTTTCCCACTTACAGCCCGTTTTAAAAATAATTGTTGCCTCTTGCCAGGTTGTTATGAGTTAATGTCACTTAGCGTCCCTGAAGTTTTTCTCTTGCATACCGTTCAGTTTTGCTAGGATCGTTTAGTTTTTCATCGCGACCGAAGGTTGTTCAGAGAACTTGGAAAGGGAGAGAAACGAAGAGTTAAAGGCGCTTTCCTCAATGAGCACAGTGAGGAATTGTTGCCTTGCTTTTTCCTTCACTGCTCCCCCCACCCCACCCCCCATGCATCTCTTTGAGACGCTGAGAGAACACAAATACTGTGAGATGATCTCACGAGGACGATGTATCGTTAAGGTGCTTCCAAGTAAAAGGCATCACGCAGAGATGCAATCACATTAGCTTTATTCAATGACAGATCAAAGAGAAAGAAATACTTGGCATGAAAGCATTCATGCCTGCATGTGAGAGAGAAACAAAATAAAAGCAAGCTAGCATTACATAACTAAAACAGAAGAAGAACTAGAAGCTAAGAGTAGAATCTTAAGAGGCTAGAACTAGAAGTAGAACAAAGAGCAGCCCCTCGTGCAGAGGTATTTATGGGGGGGTCTTGGTCCCTCCCTGACCATAAAACTCTCTCGCCAATGGGGCTGTCGGGTCTGAGACCCTTGGCTCATCAGTGGAAGCAAAGAAGCCTCTTTACTCCCATCTGATGACCCTTTTGGGGAACTGCCATGGCTGGCACTAATCATCTAACAAATACCATAGTTCACCCTCACCCCCGGCTGCCGACCAAAGCAGTTTGCAACGAAAACTGCGGTCTTCGCTGATCCCCTAGCACAGGGGTCGGCAACCTCGGCTCTTTTATGACTCGTGGACTTCAACTCCCAGAATTCCTGAGCCAGCATAGCTGGCTCAGGAATTCTGGGAGTTGAAGTCCACGAGTCATAAAAGAGCCGAGGTTGCCGACCCCTGCCCTAGCAGGCCCCGCGGCTCCGACAGCCCGGGCCGGCCGGCGAGAAACAGCTCGGTTGAGCCTCCCCCCGCGGTTTGCGCTTCCCTTCTTGGGAGAAGAGGAGGCGTCCGTCCCGTCCTCCCCCCCCCGCCCGGATCCGGTTTCTCCGCGCCCGCCCCTTCCCGCAGCGTCTGCCGGGCGTCTGGAAGCCCTTCAGAAGAACGGCGATGGGGAGCTGGGCCCTGGCGTGGACGGTGCTTTGCAGCCTGCTGGCTGCAACCCTGGGTAAGGCCGGGCTGATGGCGCGCGGCGGTGAGGGAAACGGAGCGCGGCCGAGGCAGCTGAGGCGTGGATCCGGCGCTGGGCTCCCGGCAGGAGGGGAACAGGAGGGAGGCGCAGGGCCCGCTGGGTGAAGCAAACGCTAGGTCTGTCTGTGCCTGGTCAGAAGAGGGTGTGGGTGAGTGATAGTGCTTCTCTGGGCTCTTTCTGGTTGAACCCGGTTACTGTTTTGGAAACTATTTTTGCATTCCCTCTTGAAAGTAAAGGAACAACAAGGGCGCTCCTGAGCAGGTGTGAAAATACCCATCATCGCTAGAGGAATTAGGAGGGGGAAAAAAATCCTCATGATTCATCCTTCCCCTCTATCTCTGTGATTCAAGAGCGGGACGTGCGGTGTTATTTTGTTGTTTTGATGTCCGCGGAACGCTGCCGTTTTCATCTAAACACGCGTTTATTATCTCTGTCGAGCTGGTCTGCATTTTTTTCTTTAGAGGATAAGAGAGTCCGAAGGGGTTGTCGTTTGTGTCATTTGGATTGAAACCCTCAAACTGGAATATCATCCTGAAATCAATCTTGGAAACTGGAGGGCCAGAAAATAATCATCAGTTTTAAAAAGTGATACAAATAGGGGAAACTTCCGAGTGTGTTCCATTGGAGCTGTACAAAACTGTTTGTATCGCGGACTTTGGGATGGGGAGAAACGGCACTTGAGAATTACACATCAGAACTTTGTGACATTTGGCCCCACTCCTTTGAACAATGCAGACCCTTGGAAAGACTTAACAAACAGAAATGCCTGCATCTAATCATAGTTGGGTCTTTTTCCTGCCTTGTCGAAATGCTTATGGATGATGATTCTGTGTGAATTATTTTTGTCTGTGGTTAAAGAAGGATGTGAACCTGATAATTATAGGAACCCGTGGGAGTTAAATAACCTTAATTATATGAGATTTAAAAATAAAGAAGCTATTTGTAGAAAGGTGAAATTGTGTCTGGATTGAAGAGCTTATAGTGACTTAATGTTTAGAAACCAAACTTGTTGCTGTCTGCTACTCCCAAAACTGCATTGCTGATCCCTGGAAAAGTGGAGTCACCTAACCAGATACAAAGTTGTCTGATACAACGATTGTGCCAATGGTATTTTCACTGATATTAGTGTTACAGTATTATTTTTGAAGGGACGTGGTGGCTCAGTGGGTTAGGACGCTGAGCTTGTCGATCAGAAGGTTGGCAGTTTGGCGGGTCGAATCCCGAGTGCCGCGTAACAGAGTGAGCGCCTGTTACTTGTCCCAGCTTCTGCCAACCTAGCAGTTCGAAAGCACATAAAAATGCAAGTAGAAAAATAGGGACCACTACGGTGGGAAGGTAACAGCGTTCCGTGCGCCTTTGGCATCTAGTCATGCCAGCCACATGATTACAGAGACGTCCTCGGACAAGCGCTGGCTCTTCGGCTTTGAAACGGAGATTAGCACCGGCCCGTAGAGTCGGAAACGTCTAGCACGCATGTGCGGGGGAACCTTTACCTTTTTATTATTTTTGAAATGTAGAATTTTCGCACTATGGGATTCAGAATGTTCAGAAAAGACACATGCCTTTGAAAGTATAGTCTATCAACATTTATGAAAAGTTAAAAAATCAGGGAGACACCATAGAATAGTCTCCAAGTTAATGGTTTCAAAAATATGGATTTGTAGATCTGCATAAAACATCTAAAATAAATCAGGCTGAGATTGTTCTGTGAGAGACCATGGAGTGAAATATGCTAGTAATGCTAATCACTTATAAACTGAGCATGTTAATCATCCTTATGTTCATGTACATAAGAAGATGGTTTGTTTTCAGGAAGACCAACTAGCTTCTAAGGCACCTTTCTCAAACTAGTGTATTCAGGTGGTGGACTGCAACTTCTTTCATCCTCAGCCAGAAAGAACAGAGATGGACCATGTCCTAATCCTGGTATACCAGATATCCTGCCAAAAGAAAAAAGAAAGAAAGAAAAGAAATTGTGCATAAAACTTTGTGGTAAATTTCATGATGAGAAATATGTTCTCAAATATTGGTGGTGTGGAACAGCTCTAGTCCTGAAAGTGGCCTGTTCTCAGAGTATTGCTCCATACCTACTTGAGAACGTTTAATATAAACCAGTTATCCCCTAATTTTGCTAATTATGCTACTGTGGCTGAAATTGAATAAATTACTGAAAACAGATTTCTTGTTGGTTTCAATAGTTACAATAGACAGACAAAGGCTTATTTTTTATCATAAAAGAAAAAATGTGTTATGAGAAGGAGAATACTTCATTATTCAAGATACAAGGATAATAATGAGGAAAACATTTTTTTCAATTTTCTGGCAGAGAGACATTATAATTAACTTTTATATAATGTGCCTAGCCATCCCATAGTTACTTTGTTTTTAGCTGATTTGTGAATTCTGACCATTCTGGTGGTTTATGACTTAAGGTATTATGTGGCAATCTAGGTATTGCAGCATACTGCGGTTAAAAATCCTGGCTCCTGAGGAATTTGTTCCAGGCAGTGAATAATTTTGATTATGATGTAGATTCAGGCTAACATTTTCAACTGTAGAAATTTTTTTAAAAGGTACTTCAGACAAGAAAAAATCTTTAAAAAACCCCAGCTGACTTTTATCAAAGTCTCAGTTCAGATATATAACAGTACCTCTGTTAGATCTAATAACATTTTCATTAGATGAATATTATTTCCTCCCCAATAACTGTCTCTGAACCGAGGTGTCATTTTACCTTCACTAATGAGCAGAAGAAGCTGCTGAAAACGATACACAAGCAAGAGGACCAAATACCCGTCATCCTACAAAGCTTTAATACTATTCTGAATATGGAAGTTGGGTGGAAGAACCTTTGTGCAATACCCTTCTTTCTCCTTGCTTTTCCTCTTAGTCCAGTCATCTTGTTCATGTGCGTCACGCACATCCAGTTTGCATCTCCATGTAGTTACCTTTCTTTCACTTATCCTGTTTCTCCTCTTGCTGAAAGAAGAATGTGAGCGTGCATGTGTGCATACCAGCATTTTAAGTGAAAGTGGTTTATATGTGTGAGTTTTTTGTGGGGACCATTTAATATTGTAAGTGGGGTGACTAATTTTTAATTAGTAATTATTAATTCCATTAACATAAATACAGTTTTGTTCCAAAGCAGCCTTTTGGGAGGGGGATGTTGCTTCTGGAAGCCAAAGATACACACACATATCTCCTGTGACATACGGACTAATTTACTGGGTGGGAGAGAGAAATTTCAAAGATTGATTTTAGCTAGTGTTGGCAACCCTGAACAATGCAGAAGAGTTTTGTCTTTTGTTTGGAATTTTCTCCTCCTATGCTTCCTTTGAGGATAGGGTTGTTTTTTTTAAAATTTGAAATTTTGTATACAAAATGTGTTTAGAACCCTTTTCTTTTTTTGTATTTTGACAGCTGGGAATTACACTGACCTTTGTGCAGTAAAGTGCTACTTGCTTGGGTTTTGTTTTATTTTACACCATCTGTCATCATAATAACAAGTAATAAAAATAGATACAATTAGAATAAAATCTTGACATATTATAAAAACTCTAATATCCCTTTTGGCTGTAGAATGGCATCCAAAAGGACAGACTTGTAATCATTAAATGAGGTTTCCATTGCCAGAGTTAAAGTGCTTCTTGTCAGCTTCAGAGAAAGTTAGAAAATATTAATTTTGTTTTTACAGTGGGGGATGGAGGGACGGTGCTGTTGGCCCATGGTTGGTGGTGCTAATTGAGCAGACACATTCAAGGCAATTCCAAGATGTAAATTAGTGTAAATTTGGATTTTCTGAATCTGGGATAAATGAGAATTTGCTATGGATCTTTGAAGGAAAGGAAGTTCCAAAATAGTTGAATATCAGGAAATTCCAATATCAAGGAGGGGAAAAAAATGAGATATCCGCTGAGAAGATAACATTATATAGGAAGGAAGGGATTGTAGAATGAAATAGAAATTATGGCTGATGGCTGAAGTCCCACTGACTCAGTAATTACTTGATGAAGGGATTTAGCAGGCTTTATTTTTAATGCCTAAAGCTATTTATTCAGTTTGAAAGTATTTCGTATCCCATTGTCCAGTTTGGATGTACAGCAGTTCTCAAGATCCCTTGTTCATTTTTGTGCTCATTGTCAGGACTAGTGAAACCTACTTGTATCTGCAACCTGGTCTTCATCTGTGTGGTGCTGTCCATGGTGCTGACACCTGCCGTTGATTAAGACTCCTGCATTCTTTCACACAACCTGAGGGTGTTTCTTCATTGAGGCCCTGCTTGTAATGGGTATGCTGTATCTGCAAACTCTGTAAATGATATTTTATCAAGGTAGCTAGTTTCTTGGCCTTTTGATAGTGACTTTATATTCTAAAAAATTGTTGAGACAGGCTATGCAATGTTTCATTTCTGTGTCTTGTATAATTCAATTTTAATTCCCAGATAGTACATCCAACTAATACAATAGCTAATGGATGTTCTGGCTAGGGATCATAGGAGTCGAGGGCACTATCTCAGAGAAGTGGAGCTAAAGGGTTCTCTTATTGTGAGTCTATAAATACAAATACAGTACTATGTAGTCAAAGCAATAATTAAACTATTTAGCCCAGCCTTTCCTAGCTTCATGTATTCTAGATGACTTTAATTTTAATTCTCATGATTTCTAGCAGATATAGGCTGTGGTCATGCTAGAAAAAAATCCTGGACATTTTATTTATTGTTGTTGCATTTCTTAACTTACCGTTATGTTTATAACTTGCCTTTTTTGAGAGTTTAATGTTTTTGGAAACAATCCTGTGAGAGCGAATCATTGGTCAAGATTACCTGTTGAGCTCCATTATTAATTGAGAAACCTGGGTCTCTATAATTAAGTAACGTCTTAACAATGTTGGGCGTGCTGGCTATCAATCATGGAATAATTTTACTTGCAGAAGATTGCACATTTATCAAACTGTTTATTCAGGCTGAATACATCTCTGAAGATTCAAAATGAAAAAGGGAAATTAAGAAAACTGGACTAGAGAGAACTCTCATCACAAAGAGGAAGGATATAACTCAGGCAGGAATCCAGCCCTCCTGCAAATGCCCATTTTCCTCCAGAATAATTGAAGAGAAAGGAAAGTTTTTCCCAGTCCTACATACAATAAGGAGCAGATGCTTTTACTGCATTGAAGAATTAAGGGCCAGAAAATTTTAATTATTCTAATTCTGTTATGGGAAAACCTTTCCCATGCTTGGTAATATCTTTGAATAAAATATAAAAAAGTAATTAACTTCAACAATCCATAATTTAAGAAAAACCAATTACATTTCATGAGCTCATTATCTAAGGTTCAAATGGATATGAATTTATGTGTTATAGTGGCTGAAAGACAAGCACCTGCCATATAACACCCTGGGCTTAACAGTTGTTGATAAAAAAAGATGAAGTCTGGATAGTAGCACAGCGGGAGAGAGAGAAAAACTGGAGAAAATCAGAAATTACCAATATCCTGATGAATATGCATTAACATCTTTCTGCACCCAGATAGTTGACATGTCAGAAGATTAGGTTTCTGTTGCCTTGCCGTTTCATCTCTTCATTGTCAGTGGAAAGGAACTCCAGCTGCCTTCTTCCATTTTGCCTTTCTTTTAAAATGGCAAAAACACTAATAAAAACACTAATAAATCTATGTTAAAGGATTTGTTTGTTAATTGTTTCTTATAGTTGTCCAGTGCCAGGGAAAAGAAGCCTGCAGCTTTTTTCTACAGAAAGGGAGAAATGCTACTGTTTCTCTTACAGAAACAGAGAATCAAAGAAAGGAAAGGTAACATAAGACAGAAAACAAAATATGAGGTCTGCTTGTCCTCGTTCAATGACTGAATGGAGCAACTTTGTGTTTCCTCAGTATACTTCCATCTCACTTCTGAACACCAGTCATTTCATAAACATGATTCATTCCAACAGATCAAGTCTGCAAAACTCTACTATAGAGTCCCTTTAATCCAGTTAATCAAGAACCTTATATGATCAGGGGTGTCAAACTCAATTTCATTGAGGGCCGCATCAGCATTGCGGTTGCCCTCAGGGGGCCGGGTGGGTGTGGCCTGGGTGGGCATGGCCTACTGGGTGGGCGTGGCTAAAGTGTGTATGGCCTACTGGGTGGGCATGGCCAGCTCTACATCGTTCGCATGAAGGGTGCCTATGGGGGCCTGGGCAGGAGTGGGACAGATCTGAGCATCTCTGGCAGGAGGAGGGTCTCTGGGCCAGGGCCAAGGCAGTGGGGGCCGTTTCCTCACTGTTTCCAGGATGGCTTCGCGGGCTGCATGAAACCACTTCACGGGCCGGATCCGGCCCCCGGGCCTTGTGTTTGACATGTCTGGATTAGAGGAAGAGGTAGAACCCAATGTGTATATTTGAAAAAAGACACTATTTATGTTCATAATATTGTTCAGATGTAATCATAAGTAATACATTTGTGGTTGAATTTTGTTTTATATAAGCAAGGAAAGAATAGAGGTATTCTTGTATTTTAAATGCTGTATAGTGGTGAGTAGCTATCTTACTCTATAAGAAAAATACCTTCCTATGCGGGGAAATTAGTTTTAAGATTACAAATCCTGTGCAAGGTGTTTAGAATCACTGTGCTAAAATACAGCATAGTATATAATGGGTTAAAGTACTGTATTGTGTCAGATTTGGAATGTCCAAATTAAAATATCCACTTAATTATGATATTCTCTTGGAATAGACTAGCCTTCCTAACAAACTTATTTACAATGGGGTTGTCTGGAGGGTAATGAATAATACCAGACAAGTTAAGAAGAGAAAGGGACATTGGGAAAATATATGAAGGATAATAAAGGGGATGCACTGAAGTTGGGACCCAGTGCAGGCTTACTGAGTAATGGAGAGACCAAATTGGCCTACCCAATGAAGAATAGAAAAGCAGTATGGAAAGGCAAAGTGTTACTTAAAACAAAAAGAGCAGGCAAAGCATCCCACCAGGCTCAAGGTTGACTCAGCCTTCCATCCTTCCGAGGTAGGTAAAATGAGGACCCAGATTGTTGGGGGCAATTAAGCTGACTTTGTAATAATGCCGCTTGGGGTGTGTGTGAAAGCCCTAATAAGCAGGCATATACATAGAATGAAGGCTACTGCTAAGCTTGTAAGCCGCCCTGAGTCTTCGGAGAAGGGCGGGATATAAATGGAATTAAAATAAAAAATAAAAATAAATAAAAATAAGACCTGGTGATGATTAAGAGCAGGAAACTTGAAGAAAGAGACAGAGGGACAAATTCTGGCTACACAAGACTAGGCCGAATACATGCAAAGCCAGCATTGAGAAAAGAGCAACAGACAGCAAATGCTGCCTCTGCAAAGATGCTGAAGGAATAGACGACTACCTAGTTAGTGGCTGCAAGAAAATTGCACAGACTGACTACAAACAACAGCATGACAAAGTAATATCAATGATGCATTTGAATACTTGCAAGAAATACCATTTGCCTTCACGGAAGAACTGGTGGGACCACAAAGTAGACAAAATAATAGAAAGTGAAGAAGCCAAAGTCCTCTAAGACTTTAGAATTCAAGCAAACAGGCATTTGCCATATAACAGCCCAGATTTAATAAATATTGATTAACCCCTCCCCCCAAAATAAGTCTGGATAGCAGATAGCAAAACAGAAGAGAATATGAGAAAATCATCAAATATAAAGACCTGCAAATAAAAATAGAATGCCTGTGGCAATCCCAAAATATCTGAAGCACCATTTGAGCATCATTGGTATTGACAAAATCACCATCAGTCAATTGCAAAAAGCAGCTTTATTTGAAACAGCTTACATCAGCAATAACTTCAAAATTATAAAATAACAATGTCTGCCTATTCCAGGTCCATGGGAAGGATAAGAATGCCAAAACCAGTCTAAACAACTGGCTGACTGCATGACCAACCATAGTAATAATAATAATAATTTATTAATCTTCTAGGCTGCCCAACTCTTAATAACTCTGGGCCACTTGCAGCAATCAAAGGTATTATAAGCTTGTAAGCCGCCCTGAGTCTTCGGAGAAGGGCGGGATATAAATGGAATTAAAATAAAAATTAAAAAATAAATAATTATATCAATAAAAAATAAAAGATGACAAGCGCAATAAAGCGATGGGTGTCACTCTCTTGTCAAAGACATGGGTGAAGGGTCAGAATTATATACATCACTTGAACTTTTGGAAAAGAGGCATAATGTAACTGTAATCGATAAAATGGTTGCAATGTTTAGAGTGCAGGGTAAGCATTTCCAGTCATCTCAAGACAGCTGGTCGTGTTCTATCTATGGATGTCACATGTTTAAATGAAGGGGATTGAATCATAGGAATGAACTCATTTGATATTCTGAGTGGTAATAAAAAACCAGAGCCGTGACCAAACCTAAGTATGCCAGACAGGACAAGACTTTTAGTTTTATCTTTCTCTGCTTGGCTAAGTTTGACATAGCATGATCAACCTATGTATATTTTTATTCCCTTTTGACAGCATTTATAAATGCATAGTCAACTGTATTTCTAAGAAATACAGCAAGCTGAGTATGTATCCCTTATCTTTATTTTAATGATACAAGGTTTCATGTAATTCATCTTCTCTATCATTTTTTTTAAAAAATGTAACAAAATAATACAACTTTAGATAGTGGAGACAATTTACATAGTCACACCTATTACAACAATGAACATATATCTCATATTTGAATATGCTATATGTTGCATGTAATTCGCAGTCTGTTTTAATTTTGTTAGAATAAACATAATGCATTGTGGCAATAATCTACAAATTTAAGCAGCATTTATGTTGCTGTTTATACTGTATTTTTTATATAACATGGTTGCCATGATGGCCAAGGCCAATACACCCTTTTCCTTGAAGAGAAAATTGATGTGGATCAGCCCCTAGAACAGTGGTTCCCAACTTTTTCTATACCCCATACTCCTAGAACGCTTCTGATATATTCTCGCACCCCTTACAAAAGTTCAAAATGAATTATGCATATACACTATAATTTTGAAACTTGTAAACCCAAGTTTTTGCACCCCTTGGAATATCGTCTCGCACCCCTGGTTGGGAACCCCTGCTCTAGAAGGCATTGTCTTTTATACCAGCTTTTCATTTCCTTTTGTTTTGTAGAAGGCAGATACCCATACTGTCTAAGAAAATACTGAACTATGTCCCCCTGGTATACTTTAACTGTAAATATACCTGTTATAATTTCTATTCTGCTTTGAGGCATTCTGATATTTCTGGAAGCTGGCACTTTACTTTGTTACATAGCAGCTTCCTATTAAACTTTCTTTAAGAAAAATATTAAGCCTGAGAGTCTTACAACTGCCAAAGAAAATATCCATTATCATTATGTTGCCAACCTCTGCAATATTGCTTATATATATATATATCTATCTATATATATCTATCTATCTATATATATCTATATATATATCTATATATATATCTATATATATATCTATATCTATATATCTATATCTATATATCTATATATATATCTATATATATATATATATATATATATATATATATATATATATATATATCTCTATATATCTATATATATATATATATATATATATATATATATATATATATATATATATATATATATATATATATATATATATAGAGAGAGAGAGAGAGAGAGAGAGAGAGAGAGAGAGAATGATGTTTATACCCAGTGGCAGCAATCTGGGACTGTGAATGGTGTAATTTATGAGAAAGCCATAAATAATGTATGTGGAACCCCATAATTAAAAACATTTTTTTAAAAAATGGAAAAACTCACCGTTCAGTACAAAATTGTGTGAGATTTCAGGAAAAACCAAACTCTTGCAAGATTTTGGCATTCTTGCCTCATGTCCCAGAACATCTTACATGATTTTGTAAGATCTGATAATCTCACAAACATTTTTCAAGTTTAATTTTAAACTTTGGGATGGTCCTGCTATTGTGAAAGACCATGTTATTCCTAGAGGCTGTTGGGTAGGAAATTTCAGGGTGGTCCCTGTACAGTGTCCTTAGAGGGTTTCTCACTGCTTTCTATTTTCTGTGGAGTAGATAAAAGGAGTGTTTTCTTTCTCCTTCCAGTCTCGGCTGATGAAGACTGCAAGTGGTACATAGACAGAAATGGCTCCTGGCACCGTGGCATAGACTGCAACTTCCCCTCTTTCTGCTGCGGTGATTGCTACCATCGCTTCTGTTGCTTTGATTTCAGGAACCTTCTCACTGAACGGCAGCAAAAGCACTGCATGGCCTTTGGGTAAAAATATGTCACGAGCCACAGAAAGTGGTTGGAAGCATCCAGACTGTGATTGAAGACTTAGTTACCTCTGAAGTGCCAAAAGAAACAGAGCAGAGGGACATAAGCAACCCCTCCGATATATATTCTTCTTCTTATGACTGAGATACAGCTAGGAGTTCAGTTTGATCAGAGCAGAATGGAGTGGGGAGGGGAGGGGATGCTTCATCCTTTCCCAGGAGGGTGTCTTCAGTTTTCTGAAGTCAAAATTCTTCCTTTGTAGCTGTAGTAATGTTAATTGTGGCTTGAAAAAAATGTCCGTGGGGAAAGGGGTGAGCTCTCCTTTCTTCCTTGTCCTGATCAAATCCAGTTTCCCTTGCAGTTCAATTCAAATGCATGGAGCGAGCACCCAAAGTTTTCTTGAGCCACATGGTATGCAGGCCTTGATTATGGACTCCTGCCATAACCCATGATTTATAAGTCATAAAGCTTGGTTCACATAACTTGCTAAGTCAGAATCCAATTTACTCTTGCTATATAGCTTAGGATGAGAATTGATACACTAGTTGCATACTTTATAAGAGTTGAAGGTGGAGAGGCTGAAATCTCTAATTCTCATGCCAGAGAACAGCACAAATTTCCAAAGGGAAGTAAGTAACCATGTGGCTTCTGAGTTTTAACTTTTTTTTAAAGCAAGATGAGACCAACAATTAAACTGTAGACATATATATAAAGATCGTTGGGTGTTTTTAAGAAAATTTCTAACAGATAATTTTTGAAACGCAGATCTACTTACCTAAACTTTTCAAGCCTTTTTAGGAATGCTGAGTAGGAAGAGTTTCTAACACATATCTGATATATCTTCACACATTTCTTCTAACTTAGAAAAGTATTGATCAAGAATAAATGGTGGGTATTGGATATCATTTCCAAATGAGACTAAGCCTTATGGAGCTCCATAATCCTGAAAAGATTTAAAAAAAATCAAGTTTAATTAAAATGTCCTCTTCCAAAAGTTCTGGAGCGAGATCTGTGTTGGCCAACTGTCTTGTTGGTATCCTTTTGAAGGAGGTTGTGATTTTATTTTCATTTTCAATCATAATGACGATAGCAAGAATATTAAAATATTAAAGTATTGAATTTAAGTATAGTATTTTAAGTACAGTACTGAAATATTGAAATAATTTGATCTATTCCTTCAGTGGTTGCTGAAGCATAAGGTAGAGATTTTTTACATTTATAACTGGGATTTGAAACTATTTCTAATACTTTTTTAAAATTATTTTTAAGACAAGCGGATTTGTTTGTATCTTAATTAAATCTACTCCTTAGTAGGAATGTACAAATGTATTTAGGATTTCCTCTAGGTGGATTTTGAAGGGGGATATTAAACAATATCGTGGTCAAATAAATATTACCAACAAGATCCTCCTCTTCTTTCCTCTTCTACCTTCCCTCTGGGCCCAAACAGGCCACAGAAGGACTGGGGAAATATTTCTTTAAGCAGCTTTGTTAAAGTCCATCTTTGCTGCAAAAATCCACCGATCACAGAAATGTGAGAATCTGCCCAGACACTGGTTCTTTTTGTGGATCATTTCTTGGGCTGTCCATTTGACAGTCTGCATGACACCCCAATCCATCCAAGATCTCAAGAAAGCAAGAAGCCTTCAAATAATATCTGGTTGCTATTGCTACTACATATTTCTTTTAAAATTTTAAATAAATCAGGAAGAGATTCCCTGGTCACCTGCTGTATTTTTAAAAGTACTTTGCCATATTTGACAGAATTTTTTTGTTTTTTAACTGGACCCAAAGGTACCTCGTTAAGGTGGGCAGTAGAAGTGACTGGATTTTTTTTTTATTAAAGAGTTTTACAAAAACAAAATTTTACAATATATCCCCAAATCCCCCCCACCCCAAACCCGTCCACTTCCCCCCCCACTTCCCAGAGCGAAATACAGGATTATAGTTACAATAATCATATTCTAAATAAAAATTATGCATAATATACAATTAACCAAATTCATAATGTGCTTTAACTCCCCTTTGACATAACTACAAACAAAGTACCAATAACAATATCCCACTAAAGTCTACTCATAAGCTAAATGGAACTTTTTAGTCCCATATTTGTTCTGAATATAATTTATCCATCTCCTCCAAACTGAAATATATCTTTCCTGTGAATGATCTTTCAAATAAGAAGAAATCCTAGACATTTCTGCAAGATTCGAAACTTTAAACACCCATTCTTCTATAGTAGGCAAGAAGTGACTGGATTTTTGAGAATTCATCCATCCCTGTCATGTAAAGGAGCCATTAGTATCTGTTTCAGTGGCAGATTCTATAGCATGAACAATATCCACTTGTCTTTGTCTGTGTTCTGCAGGCCAAGGACCATTGCTGGCATCGCTTCAGCTGTGATTCTCTTTGTGGCCATTGTTGCCACCATTGTCTGCTGCTTCCTGTGTTCCTGCTGCTACTTGTACCAGCGACGGCATCACATGCAGACTCCTTATCAAGGTAGAAAAAGCCCTTCTGTTGTGGCCTCCTGGGAAAGATAAGAGGGGGAACTGGGAATGCTGGAGGGAGAGTTAGTTGACTGATAATGTCATAAATAGCCATTCAACCCAAGGTGGGAAGGGGAGACCTGGGGAAAAGTCTTCCAAGCAGCTTCTACTTTAATTCTCACTACATAGGAAACTGGGAATTTCCTTTTATAATTCCAGAGCCCTGTATTTTACTTCAGAGTAGCATTATCTTATGACATAATCTATATCATTCTTGTTTTCTTGATTTTGCCAGCTGTACTGGGCTTTATACCAAAATCTTCTTTCTCATAGATATAATACTATATTTGCAATTAGGCTTATGCTGCTTATATGAGCATTCTGATGGAGAATCTTTCCCAGTGTCAGGTTGGCTAGGAAATGATTGGAGCTGCAATCGAACACATCTGGGCTACAAACTAGCAAACTCGAGAAGGCTACCTTATAATATGGAGAATTTTCAATAATGTTTCTGGTGAGCTGGATTCAAAGGAGGAAAGGTGATGCACACCAGCAAGCAGATTATACCTACTGGCATCTCCTTAAATCAAACATGTCATTTCCTGGGATTGTGTTATAAGGCTGGGAAAAGATGCAGCTTTCAACAGATGTGATGCCAATGTCCATGCATGCTCCAAGTCATCTCTTCTCCTTCAAATCCAGATTGCTGCACAGATTTACTATCAATGCAGACCATGCACTCACAAAAGTTTGTCAAATCCAGGTCAGGAGATTCCACTTTCTCGTTATCCTGATCAGCCACCAGACCCTTATGCTGTGGATCCAAAAGCAGGGCCAGCATTTCATCCTGGATATGCACCTGTGTTTCCATACCCACCTACAGTTCCAGCAGCACAGTATCCTCTATATCCACCCGGGCCACCATACTACAATCCTTCAGGTGAGAAAAGAGTATAAAACTATGATAAACTTCCTATCCAGGTATGGTGCAGACATATTTAGTGTGAACTCTTGAAATGTCATTTAAGAATTATAAGAGATACTGTTAAAAAAATATCATGCACAGATGATTCACAGTATTCATTATGTCACAGGCACCAAACAAGTAGATAGAACAGTAGATAGAAGAAATTCTATCAATGCATGCTTTTGGTTAGGCAATGGTAAGCCTTAATTGAGTTTCATGTGAGAGATTTAATCTCTAGAGCATCTCTTAATTGGTAGGGGAAGGATTGATTAAAGTTGAGGATGTATTGGAATAACAGTGGAAAAGCAGGAAGGGAACATTAAGGTTAGAGGAACAAGAAGAAAGAAAAACATGGAGGTAGACTTGTCCTCTAAAACCCAAGATGGCCATGAGTAAAGCAAGGCAAAATAAGAGGCTTATCCCAATGCTACAGTAACATAAAATGTAGCAATGTAACAGAAGATATAGAAATATGACATTTCTATAGGACTTCTATCTATATCAGGGCTGCAGAGATGATGACCACTAGATGACAGCAAAGAATTTCCTTTGCTATCACCTAGAGGTTGTCTGGATTTTTACAGGCCAGAGTAACTTTATAATCCTCATATAATTAGCTCAGCTAATCTCAATGTACACATGTTGTACTTTGACAATAAAGGTTTATTATTATTATTATATATGGAGAATATCTAACCTTGAATTAGACCCAGTTTCACCTTTGGTGTTTCTGTAAAAATCTGCTTCAAGTTCAACTTAGTGTATGGCAATTTACTGGCTGCTGGTTACCTATCCAAGCACTAAAGTCTGACCTTGCTTTATTTTTAAAAGACCAGCAAAGATTGGCAAGGTGCTGCTAAGCTTATTCTAATGGTCAGTTTCTTTCTTCTGCAGCTCCCCCACCATACATCCCACCACAAGTCACACAGCCTAGTACTTGAGAAGAATCTTGGAGGACTAATCAAAAGAAGCCTTTCTCTCTGGGGCTGCTAACTCCCTTTTTACAGAACTTGTAAGGGGACTCCTACTGTCCTGAAAGTCCAGCCTCTGTCAGTATTTTCAAGTGTTTTTTTTAGTTATTCTGCATGGTAGGAAGCATTGTGACTTTTAATTCTTTTCTTCATCCTAGATACTGAATCACCTTATCCTCCTCATTTTCTATATAGTTCAGGAAGTAGCTGATTATTACAAATGCAAGTGCACAAAACTGGTGCAAGCACCATACATGTAATTTGATAATTTGCCCTCTCTCCAACCAAACTTTTCAGAGTGAGTAGGCAGCTTGCCTCCAGGGGTTGCAAAGAATTAAATGAAGCTGTCTTTCACTAAATAGCCAGGAGGGTCAATTTTAGACCCATTCTTCACAACTTCCAGGTGATGTTTTCTGTCTTAAGGAAGCCCTGAGGCCTAAGATGGATATACATATTGAAAGTTGAAAGATAGTTGGTGCTGTTCATTACATTAAGTAGATCTTGATCAGAATCTGGAAGAGAAGCTGTTTGAAAACCCATAAATATTCCCAAATAAAGCTGTAAGTGCAATTAATACATAGGAAAAGTAGATGAGCCTAGAAAGACTCGTTTAAAGATGAGAATTATAGAAGAGAAGGCACATTGTCTTTCATGCTCTACAGCACAGAATGATAAGTCCAATATCATCTGAAGATACAGATATCAAACTGCTGGGATTTCATCTGCAAGTGAAAGTACAGATTTTCTGTTTTTTCAAGAAAAGAAATGGGTGACAAAAGCGTAATTTCAATTTTCAGAGGGATTTTTAAAAATGATTTCTCTGCTGTATTGAAAAGCATTTTGAAATTTCTCTTGTGCCTTCTGGACCAATCTAATGAGAGTTAACCTTTCACCATCACATTATAATTTTCAGTATAAACTGCCCTTACAGTAATATGAGATCTCGGTATTTGAAAAGGTAAAGTAAGCATTTAAATCGGATTCTGAATTCTTTACTAATGGCAGAGGTATCTTGTGAGTTCATAAATATCTGTTAATTCACTGTAAAGAAATCATTTCCCAAGGTAAATCAAGGGGGGGGGAAGAACCTGCCAAGAACTGGCATTTCAGAATTTAAACAAGCTTCAAAATGGTTCAGCAATACTGTTAGGGAGATGCCTTGGTTAAGGCATGGTAGTTGGATAGCCATTTGGAGAAGAGTTGAGATCTTAGTCTATCCTTTCCTGGTTAGTTCCATTTCTGTACAAATCCTTCCCACCAACATCCAAATGGATTGATCTAGAGTTTCCAGCATTTCTAACACAGCCTTCCCCAATCTGGGCATTCTCCATGGTTTCTGTTTTAAATCTCAGAACTCATCAAACAGCATCTTTCACTTTTGTTTTTATGCAAATGTGAAGAGAGGGCAATATCATTTAGTATACTTGCTCTTTTTGTTACTAATCACTGCCCAAAAGTAACTGCAAGAATTTCTTTCAAATCTTACGCGAAAAAAAATGTTTTCTCCCATGGTGAGGCCCCTTTCACATGCATAAATATATGTTCTTTCATAATATTCTAACTCAGTCTAGATTCCTTTCTTTTCTCTAAGAAAGATTAGCTAGCCCCTTTACTTGTCCTGAATGCAGCCTCTCAGATTTGCCTCTGATCAATTAATTGTACTCCTGGGGCATGGGAATCCCTATTAAGAAATGGGTGCCTAATTTTTATGCAGTGTAGCCTATTTCTCCTGGAAGTCCTTGCTGTTTATTGAGGCTCTATCTGCATTTTATTATGTGCTAAATCTATCATTCTGCCGCTGGAATGTTGCAGAGAACACTGAAGTTTTCTGTTTTCTTCCTCACTATATCAGTCTGGCCATGCTAGGGCAATCTCATAGATTTCCAGAACAGAAAGTCATTTGTAGTGTAGTTTAGAAGCTGTTGCAGAATAGTACGTTTTGCACATTCCTTCTGCAAGACCCAACTTATCAGTCTGCCGCTACATCTCATTGTTCTTTCCAAACATCAACAAGATTTAGTGTGATGAGGTTGGACAGTCCCACCTATTTCTCCCCACCTGCTGAAGGGATATTAACTTTGTACCTGCCAGTGTTGCAAAGGCTGTATTTAAGTTATTTGGAGCACAGAGAAAGCCTGGGAAGCAAGACAAATGCATGATGCTTCAACCAGAGTATAAAGACAATTCCTGTGCAAGAAAATGAAAAGGCCATCATGTGCTATGATGCCTACTAACTTCATGGTTTCCAGCAGCTGGGAAGATGTGTTCACTCAGTTGAAGATGCCATGCACTGGGCATATGCCTTTTGATGTTGCACAGAGCTCTGCAAAACCAAAGTGTTTAGCAATGCTGAAGCACCACAATGTAAACATCCTCTCCATGCATTTGACCATTTCTGAATCCTGAAAGAAACTTTTGGAGGAAGAAGTCAACCGAGTCAACCCTTTTGCTCAAACCATTATTCCCACTGTATGGGAATGGCTGCTGAATTGCGGCAACAGTTGCACCGCTGTCTGTTATTCTAACCAGAATGGCAAACGTTTGCTTTGCAAAATGTTCGTTACAATGTAGATTAAAGTTGTAAATACTGATTAAGTGACTGCTATATGTGTATGCGTGTATTTCTTTTACTTCTGTAGTTAGCGGATAGATACTCCTAGAATAATTTCTGAACAGGAGAAATAAACTTTCCTTTGCCAATAATTAAGAACCTGATAAAGGAAAATGTTAATAAATGACAAAGAGAAGAGAAAGCAAGTACTTTCATTGTCTCCAATACATTGAGGAGGATATTCACAGGGAGGGGAACAAAGAGCCATAATGTTTTGAATCAATGGCAAGTACGTTTTGCTGACTCTTAAAATATAAAATTTCCTCTTAGTTTATATGCCAGGTCATCCCATCTAGTATATCTTAAATACTGAACAAAAGTCTGGTTGCCATAGAAATGGGGTTTTCTGTTTGGATCAAAAGCTTTGGTGTTCAAAAAAAGTTTCAGCTCAGTCTTAAGATTTTAATAGTTCTTTACTTGCAGAATTTCCAAATGTGATTTTGTCTTTCACTTTGGAACAGCTTTCCTAATCCTGGCTCCCTCTAAATGCATTAGACTTCAATTCCCATAATCTTTAGCTGACGTTGCGGCTGGGCAGAGATGATGGCCTTTGAGGTTAACTAGACCAGGGGTCGGCAACCTTGGCTCTTTTATGACTCGTGGACTTCAACTGCCAGAATTCCTGAGCCAGCATAGCTGGCTCAGGAATTCTGAGAGTTGAAGTCCACAAGTCATAAAAGAGCCGAGGTTGCCTACCCCTGAACTAGACTGTTCTTTCTGAAACAAAGCCATCTTTCTTGATGCAGCCTATAGAGTGACCATTGCATAGGAGGCAGGAATGCTGGGTATGTTTGCCACTTCGAGTTATATTTTAAAAGGCAGGATAATTAATAGGAATAAAAACAGACAGCAGTTGCCACCTCCGGAAAGAAACCAAAGAAACAGCAGACCACCTAGTTAGCAGACTTGACCACAAACAACACAGTATGACAAAGTACAAACTGATGTGCACTGAACATCTGCAAGAAATACCATTTGCCTTCAAGCAAGAACCGGTGGGACCGCAAAGCAGACAAAGCAACAGAAAATGAAGACGCTAAAGTCCTCCAGGGCTTTAGAATTCAAGCAGTCAGGCACCTGCCACAATAACACCAGGGTTGGAAGTCACGAACTATTTCCGCGCTCCCAGGAAAAGAGGATGGCGGGCTTCACAAAACAGCGGCCAGGAAAGAGGCAAGGCCCTCCCTGCTGCCCCATTGCAATCCGAGGCTCAGTCTTGGTGGGAAACGCTGACCCCGAGAGAGCTGCCCCAACTTCCGCGCTGCCGTTCGGCTGCCCTCGGGTGGAATGGCGTGAGCGAGCCGCCTGGGGCCCGGCCAGCGGTTCTCGTCCTCGCCGGTCGCCTCCAAATCGGCCACCGGACGTTCTGCTCGATGGCGTTGCTGCCGGCGACGCGGCGCCGAAAACCAGCTGTGCGCCCCGGAGCTGAGCCTTGTCGCTCCGGCGCAGGCCGGCCTCCTGCAGGATGAAGTTCCGACTCGGCGCCGTCCACTCGGCGGGCCCCTGTCGCCAGCCGGTTGCCTCTGTCCGGCTCCTCGCCCGACTCCGCGCCACCCGATCCCAGCCAAGCGCGCCCCGCCGGCGCAGAGGGCGAAAGCGTTGGGGGGGGGTCTTAGTGGGAAGAGACGCCGGGCCCTCCCGGCTCTTCCGGCCGCCGTTCTTTCGCCCCCTGGCGGTGGCGACCTTCTGGGAAGTCGAGGCGGGTACGGTAGCTCCAGACGCTTTGCGTCAGGGATCTTCCAACTTGGCCCTTTTATGACTTGTGGACTTCAACTCCCAGAATTCCTCAGCCAGGCATGCCTGGCTGAGGAATTCTGGGAGTTGAAGTCCACAAGTCATAAAAGGGCCAAGTTTGAAGACCCCCTGCTTTGCGTGTTGGGAGGGGTGCGGGTGCTCGCGAAAGCAAGGTCGTTTTCTCGATAATGTTAAGAGAAAGGGCCTGTTGTTGCATTCTTCTAAATCACAGGTAGGCAACCTCGGCTCTTTTATGACTCATGGACTTCAACTCCCAGAATTCCTGAGCCAGCTATGCTGGCTCAGGAAATCTGGGAGTTGGAAGTCCATGAGTCATAATAGAGCCGAGGTTGCCTACCCCTGTTCTAAATCTTAACACGGTTTGCAACCTCCCGCTCTAGTCTGCAGACGGGTCTAGGATTTCTTGGTGGTTTCCTATCCAAGTACAGGTAGTCTGCAACTTAACAACAGTTCATTAATTGACGGTTCGAAGTTACAACAGCAACTAAAAAAACCGACTTACGACCATTTTCCACTTAGACTGTTGAAGCATCCCCAGGATCATGTGATCAAAATTCAGAGGCCTGGCAACTGGTTCACAGTTATGACCGTTGCTGTGTTCCAAGGTCATGTGATCATCTTTTTTCAGCCTTCTGAAGCCAGATTCACTTTACAACCATCTTAGTAACTTATCAACTGCAGTGATTCTGTTAACAACTATTGCCGGAAAGGTAAAATGGGGCAAAAGTCACTTTAAAATGTCTCATTTAACAACAGAAATTTTGGGCTCAATTGTGGTCGTAAGTTGACTATCTGTACTAACAAGGCACAAGAGCATAATTCAGCTTAAGCTTCTGAATCAAACAAAATTGGGCTGATGCCATTATCTTAGCTGAATTTGATGGGCAGTTTTCAGTCTCTCAGTCGGAGTCTCTTCTCCCATCTTATTGGGGAAGAGTTCTGATTTTCATGGAAGAGGTAAACAGTTATATCTCTTAGTGCAGGGGTCTTCAAACTTGGCCCTTTTATGACTTGTGGACTTCAACTCCCAGAATTCCTCAGCCAGCATGCCTGGCTGAGGAATTCTGGGAGTTGAAGTCCATAAGTCATAAAAGGGCCAAGTTTGAAGACCCCTGTCTTAGTGCTTGGTTAAAATTTGCAGTAATGTTATCCCTTTGAGTGACATGTTCTGATCCTTATAATTTTGATACTGAGCCATATTTTGGAGGGGACCCTCTCCATGTGTGGGATGTTGGGACTGCAACAGCTTGTAAAATGAGATAAATAAATTTACTTGTTTGCAACCTGCTTCCTTTCTGCCCAGCGGAATGCAATCAGAGCAGGGCATCTGGCCTTGCTGTTTTCCAATAGCTGGGAAGTGCCTTCCTGACTATTAAGCAAGACATTTCTACTGCACTGGGTGCCACTGCCATGGTGACCCCATCTGAGCCAGTTGGGGAATTTTGTTATTCTTGACCAGATGGGGCAGCCAGCAGTGGAATCCAACTATGTCCTGGAAAATCCAGACATACAGTTACTCTGCCATCACAAAAGAGTCTTTAAAGCAGCTTTAAAAATGTTGTAGGTATTATAAAAAAAAAGTTATTCAGATCCAGAAAATGGCATATACAAAGATCAACCATTCCCAACCTAACCTGTACTCCAGAATGATCAAAAATTTCAGTGGGACTGATTTCCAGATGTGTATATAGCATTGCTTTCTTGAAACTATGTTAATTCCAAAGAGAGGGCTAAGACTATCCCTAAGGAAATTACAGACCTTAATAACGGATGGACTATTAAAATACCTTAAAATCATTAAATGAATTAAGCATATCTGCATAATCATGAGTCTGTCTGTTGTTTCTGAAGATACATATTACTGCAGTTAAATTTATTGTGATAATGTCTGTTTCCACAAATGAATTGTATCACACAATTGCTCTGCTTCACAGACTTCATGAGGTCCAGTGGTCAGAATCTTTCCTTGCTACGAAATATAGTGTTATTGGTTATGCCCCATCAAATACTTTTCAAGTTTTAGTGACAGCATAAAGTTTCTCCACGACAATTTGTCCCCAACTTGGTCCTTCAGGGCTTCCAATAGTACACTCATTGCTACAATGTCTATCTGCTTTGCTGCTGATCATCCTTTCCTCCTTTCTTTCCCAATATTGGAGCTATTTTCAGAGTACTGGTCTTTGTACAATATGTCCGAAGTAGGATAATTTGAGCCTGATCATTTGTTCCACCAATGAGTTGCTTTGGGTTGATTTATTTGATGATCCATTGTTTTCTTTGCTGTCCATGGTATTTGCAGGAGTCTTTTCCAACATCAAATGTTACAAATATAGGACCATATATGAAATGCCAGAGTAGTTTCCCACTGTGTTTATATTCTTTTCTCTTTCTTCCAAAGTGTGTTTGGAGGAAAAGCTGAAATACCTGCACCAAGTATTGCAGTAGTAGCACTAAGAACTACCCACTTGGAAACATTTGCGTCTTGATAATATGAGGTAAAACTCTTACCACATGAGGGCATTCTTAAACCAATGTCCCAAACTCTTTTTCATTCATTCTAGTGCTGAGTTATTACCCAAGTTGAAAAACCAACTAATAGGGAGCAAAGCACTCTTCTGGTTTAAGGCATTAGCAATTTCAGTATTCTTTCTATGTGGTCCACTTGAAATCCATTGCTTCACTCTTTCCACATAGGTTTTTCTGATCATGATTGCAAGACCCAGAGCTTTAACTCTCCCATTCTGTTTCTAATGCTTAGAACATAGACAAAGTGCCTCAAAACTTTTGCCTATCATCCAAATTCTGCTCTCGTCTCAA
Source organism: Vipera berus (assembly GCF_964194415.1). NCBI lineage: Eukaryota > Metazoa > Chordata > Lepidosauria > Squamata > Viperidae > Vipera > Vipera berus. The sequence goes on from NC_138204.1 coordinate 34,804,936, forward strand.
CTAAGAAAAAGCAGTTTCTACAGAAAAGTTTTGACCTCAATAAATTGCCTCTTAGAACACTTGTTTGGAATGAAATTCTCATGATGCAGCAGAAGGCCTGGCATGGGCTTTACGCCAATTTGGCATTATTGTTTCATGCTTACAGGAAAAACTACATTGAACAACCCAGCTTCTTACCATTACTTCTCGGTACATTCTTGTGTTGTTCTTTCAGAGAGGAAGGGCACGGAGGTTGATGGAACAGTAACTCTTTACTCTGATGTAAAAGTGTACTATATGACATTATATAAAACAGAAGCCTGTTTTTCAGTCAAGACTACCAAGTATCATTATTTCAAGCTAGTATATATAATTTTTCTATAGTTGTTGTTCAGTCCTGCCTAAACTATTCAGGATTAATGGGCACTGCGCATCTAAATTAAAGTATAGCATTATCTCCAATTATATTGAAGAAGCCCAAAGTGTCGTTTGGTGCCAGATGTTTCAGCTTTACCCAAGGTACTTCTTGAAGGTAAGGAGCTATAAATGTAATGTGACAAAACGCATTGGAATAACAACTGACATTCCAGAAGACTTTTCTTCTGGTGTAAATTCTACCTGTTGTTTTTAGAGGAAGCTTGCTGTGAAGAAAGCAGGAAACTTCTCTTCTTGCAAGTACAGAGGCAAAGAAGGAGCCCCAAAGATTACTTTTCCTTCTTAGACTGATCATCAGCCTGGACTCTCACCTTAACAGCCAGATTGGCCAGACTAATAAGCAGAAGCACACACGCATGTACAAGCATGCATTCATCAGTAGGTCCACAGCGTCAAAATAGTGAACATGATCATGCTATCGAATACCACCCCTTTTCCCATGTTTATACTGTGTAACACACACATGAAAAGGGGGGTGAGGCTTTTAACCTGGGCACTTTCAGCATAGTTGTTGACTTCTCTCTGCCCTGTTGACAACCCTGATACCCATGGTAAGCAACATGACACAGTGCAGAATGTGAGTAAGACACAGTAAGCCAGACTCTACCAATTTATAACCATAAACCAAAAATACTTTCTAAGTTGTGGGAAAATGAAACTTCAGAAAATATGGCATTGTTTTCATACCATCTGTCATTTGGGTATCATGAAAGCATCAGCCTCTCCTGATTATCCATGATAATTATCTGTAGAGGATTTGCCAAATGTGGTGGAAACTTACAAAACCAGGGACATCTGTGACAGCAACAAGCCCATAGGTATTTCAATAACACATGTGTATTGGTTGGCAATCAACATACATGCACATGCAGTGAGAATGGCAGGGGAGCCACAAGAAGAATGGGAACCAATGAAGAAAAGTGGGGCTGTGAATGGCTAAGGAAGAGCTGTGTCAAACCATGTTTTTCTTCTCCTCCGGGTTGTTCTGGGCAGCTGGAAGACTTCCCACTCTTGTGAAGTGCAAAGGAATGAAGCTTTGCTTGGGCTAGTCCATGCAAAATGCCCAAATATAGACATTTCTCTGGGCTTCAGAGAAATAACTCAGCTGCCTTGGACTCAGATGGATCCTCAGTTTTGCAGTGTTGGCCAGCAACCCAGTGATCTGGCAGTCAGAGGAGGGAAAAGCTCCTTTCCTCTGGCATAATGCCCCCCCCCGACACACACACACACTCAGACCATATGGAGGATTCACATTTGCATGCAAACAGGAATGTTCCACCCCAGTGTCTTTTCTTAAAATTCTATGCACAGAACAACTCATAATCACCAGTGCTCATCTCCCGAGGAGATACACCAATTATCCTAATCAGTTTGCCCTTGTGATTTTGCCCAAGTACTGCAATTTCTACAGGGATGTAAGGAAATCTCCTATTTCATCTCTTCTATGACCATATCCTCTACAAACACTATACTGTATATACATAAAGTTTTTACTTTTTAGTTCTAATGCTAGCATTACCAGTATTGTAGTAGCTAAATTTAAAATAGCTTTAACTTAAATTAAAAGGCATCATCAAATCCTGCCTTCCTGGTTATATTATACTTTTGCATCTTATTTTTTTAAAAAAAATCTAGATATTTTATCACAATAAAAACACATACATATAAAATTCTATACTCTGGTCAGTAGTTAGAGCAACCTTTTTCTTTTCTCAGGTTTTAGAGCCAAAATGATCCAGGGAATGGAAAATCTAAAATAAGAAATCTGACTTCAGTGATCAGAACAATCATAACCCTATTACCCATTGTGAAACAGTTATAAATGTAAACAGTTGGGAGACAGGCTGGAAAATTATTCTATTGAAGAATTTTAGGCAACTACGTGGGATTAGCTCACACATCAATCAAGTTGCTCTTTCTGTACCAACTAGCACATCTAAAGGGTTTCACAGCCTCTGGGCCCAGAAGGTTTCATTACAGTCGGGCATTTTGTGAGCTTTATTAATGAAAGTGCAGGTAACGGTATACATAATACAAAATTCAATAGAAACAGTTGAAAATGGCAATAACGTCTGCAATTTGAGATCACATGCTCAAGTGGTTTGTCTCTTGATTTTCCCTCCATTATTTTTGCAAATGTGATGAAAATATAAACCTTTCTCTTCAGCAAGAATACCTTCACCTATCCTCCACCTTTTAAAAGATAATAGAAGTGTAGATAACATCTCTTCAAATATTTCACAAATGTGAATAAGAACTGCCTGTCTCTGTTCATTTGGTCAGAAAAAGAAGGCCTGTTTAGTTGTCATGATCTCCATAAGTTAGCTTGGTCATTCTTGTTGGAGATGAGGGGAATTGGGAACCAACATAACTGGGTAGGTATGCCACCTGTTTTTGAAAACAGGAAGGTCAAGACACACAATCTGGGAGAAGGAACTGTATTTTGTTAGCTATGAATTCTTGTTGCTTTCTATCACGCTGCTGAAATTCCTTCGCTGCTTTCCTTATTTGGAACTTAATTGAATACACAAGACGATGAAAAACTATAATTGTTTACACTTGCAGAGAACCCTGCATTATCTTAATTCAGATACATGTCGGCATTTTGTGTGAGCCATGAAACATGGCTCCAAGAGAATTAGATTTATCTGTTCATTTATATATTAATCTCTTAAAGTCCCTTAAATGTAAAAAATACGTTTTCCTTTACAGCCCAAGCCAGAAATTAGTTGAATTCAATACTTGGATTTAGATACAGGAAATTATTGAGCCTACCAGGAAGCTAAACTGGTTTGCTGATGGAGTTGCTCTTTCTTCATTACCCTTCATAGGGGGAAAAATAGTCCCTTTAATATTGTTGTCTATTACATTCTTCTTCAGGTCAAGTATTTGGTGCTCCCTGTCCAGTTCATGCTGTTTATGGTATCTACTCGAGTTGATCCCACAAACCTGATACCCTCTAGAAGTGTTGGGCTACACTCTCATGTTTAGGATGGCTGGTGAATGGGGAATGTGTAGCCAGCACATAACAGAAGAGCCAGATGGGGGAAGACAATGAGAGGAAAACAGATTCAACAATTTTGTAAAAACATTGCTGTCATTCTTCTATTATAACAGAACAACAGGGAAGGGAACGTAGAGATTTTCTAGTCCAATCCCCTACCCTATATCATTTCAAACAAATGGTTGTCCAATCTCTTCTTAAAAACTTCCAGTAATGGAACACCCACAACTTCTGAAGGCAAGCCATTCCACTGATTAATTGTTCTAACTGTCAAGAAATTTCTCTTTATTTCTAGGTTGATTGATTAGTTTCCATCTATTGCTTCTCATTCTGCCTTCAGGTGCTTTGGAGAATACTTTCAGGATCACTTCATACATTCCATTTGTGGTTTATTTGCTATGTCCAAACTACTTACTGGTGACTGACTTCAGTATTCTGTCAGCATCCCATCCATACCCTGATTTTATGGGTATTCCCTTCTTCAAGACGATTGAGGTTGTATACACTCATGTAATCCAACCACCATGTGATGCTAAATAGCCACATATTACCAGGAAGTATTTAACAGCTATTATGCTAAAAATATAATTCATGAAACTGAGATTCATTTGGTGGGAAAGAAGACTGAGATTGCAAGGAAAGGAAGCTGACACAGAGTGGATGGGGCACACAGCATTCTCAGTCCACATAACATGGCTTATTGATGGACATTTCAAAAACAATGTCTCTTCCTTGAGAGTGTTTCTTTCCATAAATCAGCATATTTTTAAAAAGTGTTACAAAAACCTTCTGGCCCCCAAATTTATTCCCATGTCTGTAGTAAACAAATATCTTGAGAGATATTTGACATAATCTTTTAAGTTATTGCCCACTTGATTAGGTAAAGTTCAAACTGATTCTTTGCCTCAAACCCTAAAGATGCTGTCTGAATTTTTCAAATTTGAGTTTCCAAAGTTCAGGTGATTATATATGTGGATTGCTTGCCTTTTTCATTATTTCCCACTCATAGCTAAGCTTGTTCTTTTTCTCCTACATGACTTCTAAGATTAAGTATTCTAAATTCTAAAATGAGATGGGAAACTGCTGCTTACTTCAGAGGTAGAAGCAGCAACGCCCAGAACCAGCAGTAATGCAGTCCATTCAGCTGCCTTTGCTTACAGCTACATCATGGCACCATGACAAGTCTTTAGCAATCAAAGGTGAAGCGCATACCCATTTCTTTCCACCAAGGAGCCATGGCCTATAAGAACCTGTTTTTGTTTTTTGCTATCAGAGAAATGGAATCCTTGAGATCACAGAGACATTGAACCACGAGTTTTGTCTCCACAATTTCTCCCCCACCCTCTTGCTTCAGTATAGAGTAGGCAAAACAGAACATGACATTGCCATGTCAGTAGAGCAGCAATGGGCACAAATGTGACATAGCTTCATTTAGAGTCTTCTTGTACCAACAATATGCTGGGCACCTTGTCATGATGCTGCTGTTCCAGTGTAGCTCTGTATATGTTCCTAATGGCAAGCGATTGCAGTGTTGCTGCCTGGAAATGATGAGATAAGCAGAGATACCCCAAATTCAGACTTCTTCAAGGCTAGACAAAAAACTAGACAAAAAGCTCAAATATACCATATCTGCAGACCCTTCTTTTCTAGAGAAAAATAAGTTTTGTTATTAAAAAGGACTAAAAATAAATATTACTTCTTCCTGATAACAACGCCTTTTGGCAATCCATCTAATTCTTCTGTCCAAATTAATCCCATAGAGAACACTGTTCATCTGGGACTAACACAGGGCGGGCTGTTGCTCTGTTGCATTCTTCTCATGTAAACAGTCACCCGAGAGACAAACACAGTGATTCAGCCTTGGCAATCTCCTCTGTCCAAGATTCCTCTCCCTACTATTGAAGTAACTTGGGAACCTCCACCTGCCAAAATAAGACATGAACTTAGTACAAATTCTCAAATTAGAGGCATCTAATGGAGATCCAAAGAGCAATTCAAGGTTATAGCAGTTCATCAAACAGTTGTGTATATATCCCCTCTTTCATTCTCTTCTATCATCCCTTTGTAGCTCCTTCCCATTTTAGAAAGCTTTAATTATTAAAAATCACATCTTAATTTAGATTAGTCCTGAAATAGCTTTGTCGAAAAGGGTTTGTCTGTTGAGAATGGTGTTTTTAAAGGCAGATGCTGAAACCTAAAAGATCTTGACATTATGTCTCAACTGCCATCTGTCTTATCTCCAGAAAATAGTGGCATCTGAAGAGATGATCTTAATAAGTGGGTAAACACAGATGGTACTTTAGCTATCCATAGTCCCACAGAGTTGCTAAATGGAGGCCTTTTGTGTGTGAAACTCCACCAGGAGATGTTAGTAAATACCTAAGGAATGTAGCCTTTGCAGAAACAATGAAGAAATGTTCCAATCATTAGACACAGAAATGTGAGGTCACTATGTGCAAGTAAGCATCAAAACAACTAGCCTTATCAAAAGTGGTAGCTTTATTGAACCCAGCAATAACTCAAGCGCTACCTCCCAATATGACTACCATGACTGTGTCTTGATTCACATGTAGCAGTAAACCATTGTTTCTTTTAACTGGCTTGTTGAACTATGGCCAGAGATATAAGTAAAACTATGCATAAAATATGGATTATAAACCACAAGGTTCAGTCAATGTGTAAGATTAAGCAAACCAAGCAGGCCACATTATAACTTAGTGCTGTAATGATGTACCTTTTTCAACTGCTTCTTGTTGATAGAGCGAATGGCAGCCAGAAGTTGATCTCTGGAATTCTTCTCCTGGGGAGGAAGTGCTTTCTCCACCATCTTCCTCTGAGTGGCCGGAGAAAGGGACAAGCGTAGGTTTTCATTAATCAAGGGAGGAGCAGGGGGAGGGGCTAGAGGTGGGGGTGGGGGAGGAGGAGCATCTGGGGTGCCAGCTTTCTTAGGAGAAGCTTTAGGGGAAGACCTTGGGGAGGTTTTGGGGGATGGTTTTGGAGAAATCTTTGGAGAGCCAGCTGACAAGCATCCTGCCTTTGGCACCTCAAGGAAGTCCTTTTTCTCCATCTTTTCTTGGGCCTGTTTCTGCTCTTGTAAGCGTTTCTGTCTCTGTTTGTCCATATTCCTGCTTAGCAGGTTTGTGACCGTCATGCGTGGCCCAGCTAATTCAAAGTGGTAGCCCAGTTTCAGCAATGTGGTGTTCTCTTTCAGCAACTTAGCTATCTCCATCTCAGTCTTCCCTCCACAAATATGTCTCTGATTGTGAAAGCGCAGCTCCGTCAGAGTGTTGTTCTGCAGCAGTGCACGAAAGATGGCCAGGATCCCTTTGCCTGTGATATGATTGGAATCTAGGTTTATGCTTGTCAGTGTCTTATTGGACTTTAGCATGATGGCAATGGCGAATGCAACATGATCGTCAGCATGCGTATTGGCCAGAGCAAAGACCTTGACCACTGTGTTGAATTCCAAGGCCTCAGCAAAGCGTACCAGGATCTCATTGTTGATGCACTCAGAATTGTTGATATTAACTTCTACCATCTCTGGGTCATCATTCTTGATCTTTTCCAAGGGTTCATCAAAGATGCTGGTGGCCTCATCCTCCTGGCTCTGGCTTGAAGAATTGTCTGCAGATTTAGAGGGGCTGCTATCAGGAGGCTCTTGGATTATGCCCTCTTGCTCTAAAATTGGGACATTTGTCTCTGGAATTCTTTTACTATCCTTCAAGAGTTTCTCTTCATTGTCAGCCTTTGAGCCTGGCTTTGGAGTTGAACTTATTTCTCCTGCTTTGGGGGGCTCTCTTTTATCTTCTCTCTTTGAGACTGGTTTTAAAGCTGATTTTCTTTCTCCTATTTTTTCGCATTCTTTTTTATCTTCAGTCTTTCTCTCCCACCCAGTTCCTCTCTTGTGTTCTGCTGCCCTCTCTTGCGTTCCTTTCTCTTCTACTGACCTGCTCTTTAGCAGTTTACCCCTTTCTTCCCCTCTCACTTGGCCTGTTACACTTTTATCTGCCGCCAGGGATTTTTCTTTCTCTCTGGAAAACCTTTTTTCATCCTTGCCAGTTTTCTCTTTGGCTTGTCCCATTTTGCTGTTGCTGTCTGTTTCATCCTTTCCCTTCTGATTTGCTTTCTGGACTTGTTCTTCTTTCTTCCCTTCCTTTATCAGATCAGGAGTTCTACTTTTTTTTAGATCTCTGCTGTAAGGCTCCTTATGTTTGTCTTCAAGGATCTTTGCCTCTTTCTTCTTCTCCGTTGCCTTTGCTTCCTTAAGAGTGGGGAGAACAACAGTAAATAAGGGAGAATGATCTTATCCATTGAGTTCACAGAAAAATAGACAAGATATAAATGCAGTAATAAAGATTTCGTAGAAGCAGCAGCCAGCCAATGAAAACCAGAGCTAATATTATTACCTCTTCCAAATACTAGTTAAAACTAGTTATATAGATGCCTATTTAAAATAAAAACTGCATACAACAGTGGTGTTAGCACAGAGTGACACAGCAGAAGTCTAGAATTTGAAGCAAAGTGTACCAGTTACTGCAATTGTGGGATGCTTTATGCTGACGTTCTACTCAGTTATGAATTGGGAGAAAGGTAGAAGTTGATACAGGTGGTCCTTGACCTACAGCCATGTTTAGCAACCATTTGAAATTACAACAGCACTTTAAAAAGTGTTTTATAACCAGTCCCCACACTTATAACCATCATAGCACCCCCACAGTCACATGATCAAAATCTAGGTGCTTCGCAACTGGCATGTATTTTTCAATGGTTGCAGCATCTTGGAGTCATGCGATTGCCATTTGTGACCTTCCCCGCTGTCTTCCTACAAGCAGAAGCAATGAGGGAAGCTGGATTTGCTGAATGACTGCACGATTCACTTAGTCTCAGTCATTCACTTAACAATCATAGCGAAAAGTGTCGTAAAATTGGGCACGGCTCACCTAACAATTCCTTGCTTAGCAGCAGGAATTCTGACCCCAGTTGTGGTTGTAAAATCGAGGACTACTCGTATAACTATGATGGATACCAGATGCTAAGATACTTAGGCAAGATATTTGAAAAATGGCCATGGAATGAAACCACATTCCGAGGCAGGGGGCAAACTACATGTAATGACTTTTGAGCCTGATATGCTCGTGGTGGTACATGTTCATAAAGATTACCTTTGTAGAATCTAAGATATTCTGCTTAACTAGGTTAGTTTTTGGTAAAATGCTTGGGGACAATCTTTTCTTCAATACTTTGATGGATTTAATTTAGGATGTCTGAAATGCTGCTCAAATTCATGCTGTTATTTTCCTGAGAGTGCAGAGTTTCATTGCTATGATGTAGTTTTGACCACTGTTTCTGGAATGAGGCATATTTTGGTCTCATTTCACCTTTTATGCTATGGCTTTTTAGAGTTACTTTCCCTGATTCACTTTCATTTCAAATTCTTTATCTATGGCATACGCTTTTTGTTGTTGTTAGTTGCGAAGTCGTGTCTGACCCATCGCGACCCTATGGACAATGTTCCTCCAGGCCTTCCTGTCCTCTACCATCTTCTGGAGTCCATTTAAGCTCACGCCTACTGCTTCAGTGACTCCATCCAGCCACCTCATTCTCTGTCGTCCCTTTCTTCTATTGCCCTCAATCTTTCCCAGCATACGCTACTGCACTCCTTTTAATCAACATCTTGGTTGCTTATTTTTAGAAAATGATTTGTTGTTTTGAATGAGAGGTTCATTAAATATATCCAAGTTTATTTCATTTTCTGCAGGTGTTTCCTTTAAATCTGCATTCAGCTTATATGTGTAAATAGTTGCCACAATGACAACACAGCTACTTTTGACTTGTTATTGTTTGTCTATATGCTACTGCCAGGTTTATTCACATTTGATTTCAATTCTCACTAAAACTCTACTGTAACTTTAACGTTAGTTTCCATGGATACTCTATAGCAATTTTCTACTCTTTTAAAAGTTACCGGTAAATGTCCTGAAAATCTTAGATTTGCTGAGTTTTTAAAATGTTTCTTTCAGAATTCCACAAAATAGTTGATCTCCAAATGCATCATTGAGCCCTTCATCAAATATGCCATGTTCAGAAATATTTAAACCTCAGCTGCCTATTCTCCCACTTTTTGCTTGCAGTTATGAAACTTCAAATGTTTTACAATCAATAATTTTGGAACCAAGTATTCCTGTATTGTTTTTATTAATTCTGCAAAGCTGAACTGCTTGTGTTTTTGTGGGGCTCTATAATAATAAGTTCTATTCGTCATAACAATAAGCAAAACAGCTTTTTTCCCACCAGCTATTTCTTTTGCCTCAAAAAAGTACAATTCTCTTTGTTAAAATGTCATCTATGACATCATCATGCACAATAATCTTCCCTAGACAGAGCTATCCTGCTGTGGTCTTTTCTCATTGTCTTTACTCATTGTAATCATTTAAGTGTTATTTTTCCTATGTCTATTTATTGTTTTGCTGCTCTTCCCCCCTTTATAAAGTAATGATTAAAAGGCTTTTGTTTTATAATCCTACATTGTCAATCACTATTATGTTATTGATCACACAACTGATCAATCACACACTTGATCAAACTATGCTTGTTGGACGTAGTAGTTACTAGGCTTTCTGCTGCTTTTCTGAAACCTTTAGAACTGTGTTTCTCAACATTGTTTCTTAGCAATTTGAAGATATTGCTAATATTTGGACTTCAACTCCCAGAATTTCCCTTGCTGGCTTGGGAGTTCCAGGACACCAAATCCACACAACTTAAAGAAGTTGGCAAGGCTGAGAAGTGCTGTCCTAGAGGAACTAACTCCAGTGAATCCGCAGGAATAACAAGACATACAGGCAACCAAAGATAATCAAGCAACAGTGGATGATCATGGGCCATAACTCAACACATTGTAGAAATGACGTATTTAGAGCTGAAAGGTACTCAGCACCACTTACAAAAACATACTCTCCAAAATTACAAAATTATTTATGCTGAAAGTCAATTAGTGATTTAGAGAATATTTTGTGGGCATTCCACTACTAGTCTTGGTATATATTTTCTGCAACAGTAGCTAAATAAATAAATAAATAAGCACAAAACCAGAAACTGAGTATTTTAACTGGGGAAGCCCCTGGGTTCATTTACTGTTAAAATTTAATTTTGCATCTCCCATTTTGGATTCAATATAACTGAGGAAATGTAGCCTCACAAGCTGTGTTCTATTCTGATCCTTAGACCAAACTAGAGTAGAATAGAATAGAATAGAATAGAATAGAATAGAATAGAATAGAATAGAATAGAATAGAATAGAATAATCTTTATTGTCACTGTGTAACTCACAACAAAATTAAGTGTTGTCCACAGTGCACACTATACACAATTAAAAACCAAAAATAAGAACATACCATTATATACACACATCCTTCACATTCTATTCACCATTGCGTTGCCCCTAATATTGCACTTCAATGTTGCACTATACAGTAGTATTAATATGGCTACAGCTCTGGGACAAAAACTATTTTTAAGCCTATTTGTCTTTGTTTTTATTATCCTGTACTGTCTGCCAGATGGTAATAGTTCAAAAAAAGAATTTCTGGGATGAGATCAGTCTTTAAGAATGTTTTGAGCTTTCCTGAGACAGCAGGAACTGTACAGTTCTTCCAGGGGAGGGTGGGGGTGGGAGAGGACAGCCAATAATCCTCTGGGTGATGGCAATGACCCTCTGGGGTGCTTTCCTATCTGCTACTGTGCAGTTAGCAAACCACACACAAATGCAATAGGTTAGAATGCTCTCTATGGAGCAACGGTAGAAGGTCACCAGCAATTTTTCATTCAGTTATTGTTTCCTGAGAAGTCCCAAGAAATATAATCTCTGCTGGGCCTTCTTAACCAGTGCTATAACATGAGCACTCCAGGTCAGGTCCTCCTTTATGGTAACAGCCAGAAACTTAAAGCTGGCCACCCGCTCCACATGGTCTCCACTGATCATCAGGGGCTGAATGTCTGATCTATTTCTCTTATAATCTACTATAAGCTCCTTGGTCTTAGTGGTGTTGAGAACCAAATTATTGTCTCTGTACCACAAGAGCAACTGCTCCACCTCATTCTGGTAGGCAGACTCATCCCCCTTGGAGATAAGTCCCATGACTGTTGTATCATTTGCAAATTTAACAATAATATTGTTGGGATGACTTGGGGTACAATCATAAGTGTAGAGGGTATAAAGTAGGGGGCTCAGCACATAGCCCTGTGGCAAGCCAGTATTAAGAATAAGGGCTGAAGAAATATAGTTGCCTAATCTAACCCTCTGAGAGCGGCCAGATAGGAAGCTAAAAATCCAAAGACAGATTGAATGTGAAAGACCTAGGTTGAAAAGTTTAAACACCACTGTGTATGGAAGAATTGTGTTAAACACAGAGCTAAAATCTACAAAGAGCATCCTTACTTTTAATTTAATTTTAATTTAATTTAATTTAATAACATTTATATACCGCCCTTCTCCCTGAGGACTCAGGGCGGTTCACAGGGCAGAATAAAATAGCAAATACAAACATTAAAAAAAGATTAAACAGTTGCCCTAGTTAAAAACAATAGAAGTACAATTCTAAAAACCCCAAGATAAAATTAAAAGACCAAAGATAAAACAACCCCACCGATCCCCATCAGGTTAGGCCAGCTTGTACAAACAAAAATGTCTTGAGATCGCGACGAAAGGAGCGAAGATCGGGTGCCATCCGGAGCTCTACCGGTAGCTGATTCCACAGCTCCGGAGCGCCCACAGAAAAGGATCTCCCCCTGGGGGCCACCAATCGACATTCTCTGATCGGTGGCACCCTGAGGAGGCCCTCTCTGTGGGAACGCACAGGGCGCAGGGAGCTTGATGCCGGCAGCAGATGTTCCCTGAGGTACTCCGGCCCCATGCCATGGAGGGCTTTAAACACCGTTACCAGTACCTTGAATCTCACCCGGAAGACAACTGGCAACCAATGCAGCTCACGGAGCAGAGGTGTAACGTGGGAGTATCGGGAAACTCCCAACACCACTCTCGCGGCTGCATTCTGTACCAGTTGGAGCTTCCGGGTGGTCCTCAAGGGCAGCCCCATGTAGAGAGCGTTGCAGTAGTCCAGACGAGAGGACACGAGCGCATGAGTGACCGTGCACAAATCATCCTGGCTAAGATAGGGCCGCAACTGGCGCACCAGGCGAACCTGGGCGAAGGCCCCCCTAGTCACAGCTCCTATGTGGTCTTCTAAGGTGAGCCGTGAATCTAGGAGGACTCCCAAGTTGCGAGCCCTATCTACGGGGGGTAATAGTTCACCCCCCATAGCCAGAGGTGGAATGTCCGAATAAACCCGGGATGAAGGTATGCAAAGCCACTCAGTCTTGTCGGGGTTGAGTTGAAGTCTGTTCCTCCCCATCCAGACCCGAACCGCCTCCAGGCAACGGGACATCACGTTGAGGGCATCACTGGGGTGGTTTGGGGTCGAAAAGAAAAGTTGGGTATCATCAGCGTACTGATGATACCCAACTCCAAAGCCACGAATGATCTCACCCAGCGGCTTCATGTAGATGTTGAACAGGAGAGGCGAGAGGACCGACCCCTGAGGAACTCCACAAATGAGAGACCTCGCGGTCGACCTCTGCCCCCCTGCCAACACCGACTGCGAACGTCCCAAGAGATAGGAGGAGAACCACTGTAAAACTGTGCCTCCCACTCCCAGTCCCCTGAGACGCCGCAGCAAGATACCATGGTCGATGGTATCGAAAGCCGCCGAGAGGTCTAATAGGACTAGAACAGAGAAATGCCCTCTGTTCCGAGCCCTCCAGAGATCATTCACCAGCGCGACCAATGCCGTCTCCGTGCTGTGCCCGGGCCTGAAACCCGATTGGTACGGGTCTAGATAATCCGCTTCATCCAGGACCAGAGGGAGCTGATGCGCCACCACACTCTCAACAACCTTCGCAAGAAAGCGAAGGTTGGAGACAGGACGAAAGTTGTTCAATACAGCTGGGTCCAGGGCAGGCTTCTTGAGGAGAGGCCTCACCACCGCCTCCTTCAAGACGGCGGGGAAGATACCCTCACTCAAAGAAGCCGATATAACTGCCTGGAACCAGCTGCGTGTCCTCTCCTTAGGTCCCCCGCTGCTCCAGATGAGTCAGAACAGTATGGAGAGTGATGACTGTGGCATCCTCTGTGGATCTTTTTGCTCTGTATGCAAACTGGTAACTGTCAAGTGTGTATGGGAGGCAGGACACGATGTGTCTGCAGACCAGTTTTTCAAAACACTTTATGATAATAGGGGAGAGTGCCACTGGTGTGTAATCACTGAGACTGTTAATAAAGGACTTCTTTGGTAATAGAACAGTGATGGAGGCCTTCAAACAGGATGGAATAATGGACTGGGATAGAGACCGATTAAAAATCTTGGTAAAGACCCCAGCCAACTAATCTGCGTAGTGTTTTAAGCACCCGGCTAGAAATGCCATCAGGTCCAGCAGCCTTCCTTGAGTCCACAGCTCTCATGGTACTCCTCACCTCATGCTCCTCCACAGTGAGGGGAGGGTTGTGGTGGACTAGTAGCTGTGGTACAGCTGTCTCTGATGGCTTCACTTGGCAGTGGGCAAAGAAATGATTCAGCTCCTCTGCCAATGAAGCATCCCTGTCAACAGGAGTGATGTTATTGGGTTTATAGTTGGTGATTTGTTGGATCCCCTGCCACACCTGCCTCACCTGCCTCACATCATTGTTATGAAAATGATCTTCCATCTTCCTCTTATAAATTGCCTTGGCCTGCCGAATTCCATTTTGGACTCGATATAACTGAAGAAACGCAGCCGCACAAGCTGTGTTCTATTTTGATCCTTAGTCCAAACTACTTGGGCATAAGGTACCCCCTCAAATGAGCATAATGTTCCACAACCAAAAAGAGCTGGGCCAAAATAAATAATTGGCATCAGTCAAGAATGTTGTGACTAATCGGCAGTGTGTTTTAAAATTGGAAGAATAACATGTTGATCACCTGCCAAAGACTTTATGAGCTCAAGGGGCATCACTATCAAACTCTGGAGCCTTCTGATCCTACTGTTTTACTTTGTGCATTGGTATTGCTACCTGCATGTTCTGCTTTTTACAATGGCAGCCAGAACTGTGAGCAGAAGCACAATTAAACACGCAGTATGCATCCTTTCTTTGAACAGTTTTATAAGTGGACCCCCCCTCCAAAAAAGACCAAATGAATAGACAGAGTACAACATGAGTTTAGACAGTTTGGTAAATGGGAATTGAGTCTGGCACTAGAATTACAGATCCAATCTGGGTCGATCACCAGGACCAGAAGTTTATTCTTCTGAGCTTTTAGACTTGTGCTGGTAGCCCATTCTCAAGAGGATGGACTCCACCACATGTCCAAAAGCTCAGACCAGAGATTTTGTCTTCTGAGGTTCATGAGGATGGGCTCCAACACAGGTCCGAAAGCTCAGAAGACTAAAACTCTGGTCCTGGTGACTGCCCCAGATTGGATCCTGAAACATTACCTTGGATCATGTCTGTGTCTTCATTTACTAGAATTACAGCTGTCACTGTAATATCAGCTGCTTTGGATTACATAATATAGCTTCATTTCATTTGTTTGTAAAATAAGACAGGGAAGGTGGCAAGTGCTTTTCAGAAGACTTGTTCATCAGTGTATACTGGTAATATGACTGAAAATGCAAGTTGAATAATGGAGAATTGAGAAAAATCCCCACAACTCAATAATCTTTACAGAAACATTTTTCCACACTATTTATTTACTGCATATTGCTGTGGTTCTTAAATTGTTTGACACAATTAACCTTTTCCCCCAATTTAGAATAATTCGTTTACACCCAGATTCTGTTATTTTATACAAGAGTCTCATGGTAGTCCCAGACTGGATCCTTGACTCACAAAGAAGCAATTATACATTACCCACAGGATGTGCCCAAATTAACCCCTTGGGTTAATTATTTCCTGTTTAAGAACCACTGGCATATTGTATTCATATTTCTGCAAAACTACTGTGCTGCTTAATGAACGTTAAACAAAAACTAAAATGATGAGAGGTAGTTGGAAAAGAAAGGAATGTTAAAAATTGTCAGTGTTGTCCATGAACCAGGCACATAAATTGCACAATACAAAGAGATTCATATGAACCATTATTTTGTTAAAAGAATCAGCAAATAAAGTACAAAGAGTATTTTCCATTAATGAACATACAGTATATTGTGTTTTGCTATTTCTGTTGAAAATTAGAGAGAACTCATAAGATAGTTGTTTAGGATGGATTAAACCAAATTCTATGGTCAATAAACTTGCCCTTTGGAGTGGAATTGAGGTGTATTAAAATATAACATCTAGTTGTCCAGTCCTATGTAAGAATAGCTTAGCCTAATTTCCCAGACTTACAGTATATGGATTTTCATTTTTGGCATTAGCAGGAGTCAGTGATTCTCTACCTTCTTGTTCAAGAAAATGTACAGAAAAGGCCATCTGTTCTAAACAAGTTGAAATAACAGATCACATGAGTTTGCCTTAAGCTACTGTTTATATACCGAAATAAGCAAGTTCCGTTTTTGGAAAACAAGAATTTTTGTAATTAGTTTGAGATTAGTTGGCCTTATTTGCACTGTAAATATCTAAGTTGCTCTTCATGGTTAGGAATACAAACAAACAAAATATTCCAGGGGAGACAGTATATGATCTCATTTACCTTTCAGAAGGGCTACTAGATCTGAAGTAAAACACCCAGAGGATCACTAAATATTTTTCCTCCCTTTGCTGCCACCTAATGGTTATTTACATATTTGAAGCTCAAATGTAGCCTAGTGTTACATTACACCACCATCCTTTTCTTCCTCTCATCAATTTGCAGTCCAATCCTCCTTGTCACTCAAGAAAAAAGTAAAAAGGCAGTGTTATACTTTTTATTTAGCTCTGGTTTCCTCAACCTAGTTTTCTAAAGTCACATGATACACTGGACCATAACGTTGTGGTAGGTTAATTGATTGTGTCAACAATCACCTATTAATACATACAGTTTCACCTTGACTAGCCATTCCATTGTCAGCTAACATTATCATATGGTACAATGTGTGAACCCAGAAATGTGTGTTTTTTGTTAATTAAATAATTAAGCTGCAAGGAGTCTTGGCTATTGAAGACCTGTCTTGCCATCAACATTGCATTGCCCAAAGCAAGGAAAGAAATAGTTACACGGTATTGATTCAGTATTTTTCCCCCAAGGACTTTGTCTTTTAGATTATACTGCAGCTGATTCTTCGAACTACTGTGCATCAAATTGAGGCAGGATTTATAATTAAGGGCTTTCAAATTTTAATAACAATCAGATTTTAAATAATGCTCTTCCATGACACTGAACAATCAAAATCCAGCCACTGTAATTTTTTTTCATGCTGAGAAAACCTTCTTGGAAGTTTCTGAAGCACATTTTGACTTATTTTACTTTTCTTAAATTTTGAACCTCTTTTCCCCATTATTTTAAATTTCTGGCCTATATAATTAGAATGCCTGCAAATAGTAACACTACTAGAGCAGGGGAAAGAACATAAAATTCCTCTAGAAGATGATCTGAATTAAAGTATGTTAGAACATCTTATTTCATTACCACATCACAGTGGTATCACATTGATACCACAGCCACTGTGGTATCAATACTTTTGAAAAGAATAGGATTGATATAAAATCCCTAAGAAATCTCAAACAGTAAATCAGAACTTACCCATTATGATATAAATGAAAGAAAACCCAGATAAATTGTCTAGAATTCCTTTGAGTTTAGGGGATAAAATAAATGTGCTTAAGGCTAATCTAAGAATAAGATTATATTTTGAGATGACTTCCTACATTATTTTAAATTTACAGAATACCGATACATATCAAGGCTTTCCTACGAGACTTTCATTGTACAAATTACAATTACCTTTAATGGAGTTAGTTTTCCATTTTTTCAGGTCATTTGTTCTTTTCTCTATATTTGATCACTGGCTGGTATAAGCAACTTTAGAATACAGCTTCTCTTTGGTTTCTGCTTTCCAGTTATTATTTGACCCCCTTTAAAATCCTGGCAAATATTGGGATTCATTTTTAATATCTGTACATAATTCCACAATAGTAGAATAGAGAAAGAGATGAATAGATGAATAAATGTTTTGCAAATGTAATTTTGACCTTTAAGAATATGTTCAAACTCAGCTCTTCCAATGAAGCATTAGTAGGCTGACTGATACCATTTAATCTAAATGTATATATTATTAAGTTCTTATTATGGCTGATTTTGTTTAATTTGTAATGTTTCTCTCTGTTTTAAGGGCATTTATTATAAAAGTTTTTTTTAAATCTGTTCAGCACCATTAACCACAGGGGATACTGTAGGAATTAGTAGTATACAAGTTAAATGAATAAATGAACAAATACTATTGTTCCAACAAGTTGGGTTCCTAGGCCATCTAAATACTTAAAGATTGAAGGATGCTAATCCTTGTTGCTTTTGAATCTGGTCCATTTATAAACAACCCAGAATTACAATTCTGAAGCGTTGTTCATGTTTGCAATCCTATATGTGATGCCATGTTGTGTATGCAGAAAATGTCTTCCAAGTTCACCATGTCTTATAGCTCTTGGCACAAACTTTCCATTCTTTGCCCCTGCACTTTCTTTAAAAAGAAGCAGTCCTTTAGGATTAATCACAGATGTTTTGACAAACTAAAATGGAGCTAGTTTCTCCTTACGAGAAAGCAAGGGCTGTTGGTCATTGCTGGCAATTTGCTGAACTTTACTCCACGGCAATGTTCCCTTAAAAGGAAAAGGCAACTTTGGAAATGTCTTGTTTTGGAATCTAAACAATGATGCATTAATCCTGACTTGGTCTTCTTCAAGTGCAGCCACTCTGCTGGATTTGGACCCAGAGAACAAATGATTTAGATATTATTAGCTTATACCAATAAACATATTTAAAAGAGCTGCAAAACTTTGCAGAAGTTGGAAAAGAATATAAATTATGAATTTGTTTCAAGAACTTGTTGGCAGTCAAAAGTTAATAATACCTGCTTTCTAATAAGCATGAATAAAAACTATGATTGGATTGACACATCATGCTAATCATGTTTTGCGCAGCAATGGTTTATTGAATAGGCATAAATCATGCTTTACCAATCACAGCAGCTGGGTTCATACAACCAGACCAAACTAGGACATTAGGATATAGTATGAAACTTAATCACTGATCCCAACTGATATCGCCTCTTGCAAAGGAAATACTTTAACTCTTTCCTCCAGCCATGTTTTCCAACCTTTTTTTCTTCCTCCTGAGGATGTTAAAAACAAAACAAAATACTTCATTGGTGCCAATGGATCTAAAACAAAATTCTTCCTGAGGATTTTCAAGATACTGCTAGGGGAAGTGGTTTTAAAACTTTTCCCTCTGCCCAGGGATTCCTATCATGCAAACCATACATTTCACACAGCATATAATATTTTCCTAAAGATTAGGTGTACACTGCATGATAAAGAGAGAGAGAGAGAGAAATACCCATCTATGAGAAATGCACAGTTTATCTCACAGGGCTGCGTAACTTGGCTGGAATCAGTTCATCAGCTCACCAGGGATATTTCCAGTAACTCCAGTGCAGCTCCCTTTTGCTTTAAAGCAGGGGTGTCAAACTCAATTTCATTGAGGGCCGCATCAGCATTGTGGTTGCCCTCAAGGGGCCAGGTAGGAATAGCCAGGGTGGGCGTGGCCTACTGGGTGAGCGTGGCTAGAGTGCGTATGGCCTACTGGGTGGGCGTGGCTAGCTCTGCATAGTTCGCATCAAGGGTGCCTATGGGGCCTGGGCAGGAGTGGGACAGATCTGAGGGTCTCTGGCAGAAGGAGGGTCTCTGGGCCAGGGCCAAGGCCGTGGGGGCCGTTCCCTCACTGTTTCCAGGATGGCTTCGTGGGCCACATGAAATCACTTCGCGGGCCGGATCTGGCCCCCGGGCCTTGTGTTTGACACGTCTGCTTTAAAGGGTCCAGCACTAATGCAGCAGTTCTCAAACATGTGAGTCTTAGGATCTTTTTATATTCTTAAAAAAAATGATTGAGGGCCCTAAAGAGCTTTGGATTGTGTGTGCTGTATCTATCATTCTTTCTTGTATTAGAAATTAAAACCGAGAAAATTTAAATATTTATCTGGCTCCTCAGACCAAAATCTATGAAAGAAAGTTCATACTGTATAGCCTTCAAGCAGTAATCTGCATAAATCAACTTCTTCAGTTGGGTGCTTTTCAGATTAAATATTAGCTAAACAGAGAAGAGGCTTTTAGCAAAACTGGATTTCAGGAAGAACAAAATACTGCAGTTTACGAACCTGCTCTGTGTAATGCAGTTCTGGGGAAAGCACTTGTATCTATTTCCGGTGACTTGTAGAGTCACTTCTCAACATAATGTCTGTCTAGATGGCATTGTATCTGCACTTTCTGACTTTCCTTGCAATATTTTCATTTTAAAGGTACCTATTGGTAATAAAAGCAGATAGGTGTTTTCTGTTTTGAATATCAGAGACAGCCTCCTTGGTTTTTATCTAGATGATGCCCAATACTTATTAGTTATAGGTGGTCCTCAACTTATGACTGTAATTGAGCCTGCAATTTTGGTTGTAAGTTGTGACAGTTGTAAAGTGGGTCACCATGTCACCTTGCCTGACCTTTTTTGTAGCAATCATTAACTGAATGCTGACATTGTTAAGTGAATCCATTATTTACTATGAAGTGGGTTTGCCAGAAACCAGACGTAAAGAAGAGCAAAAACGTCGTAAATACGATCACATGACTGTAGGGTGTTGCAAACTGCCATAAATGCAGACCAATTGCTGAACACCCAAAATGAAGTCATGTGATCATGGGAGGGGCAGACAATGGAAGTTCAAATTTGGATTGTAACTTCAAATGGTTGCTAAGCAAGCAGTTTTAGGTTAAGGACTAGCTGTAGTTGTAGATTTAATAGACTTACATAAAGACAAATGTGTAATTTTATCATTAAATGGTTAAAAAAACATTTGACAAGGTATGTAAACAGCATACGCTTGCTGTACTAAACAGATTCAGATTCCCCTGGAATTCTTAAAATGGATCAAGGTATTATATAAGTCACCCACATCTAAAGTAAACGTTAATGATATGTTTTCTCCTACTTTCCCACTATTTTTAGAGGACCTAGAGAAGGATGTCCACTCTTACCCTTGTTCTTTAAATTCTGCATGGAAACCTTGGCTTGTGCTATTAGACAACATAGGGAGTTCTATGGAGTAATGCATAACAGTTGAATACAAATGCAGATGACATTCTACTTGTAAATGAAATTCTTTTGTCTTTTTTTTATTTTGAAACCTCACATTACTATGGCAGTGTTGATGCAAATGATAGATGCCTTCAGTAAAATAGCAGGATACACTATTGGAACTGATGTCATTTGATGAAAATTTGCTTACCCCTTAATCCATTTAATATCAATTCCATATTTGTACAAAATTCAATAAGTATTTAGATATGTGTGTATATCAAAACTCAGTTATATGTAATAGAAATAAAATATAGAGAGAGGTTTCTTCAGACATTAATAGATGGGAATAATTAAACCTCACCCTATGGAGAAAGATGAATGCTCTCAAAATGAATATTATTCCTAGATTAATTTATACTTTGAGAAGAATTCCCATTCATATATCTGGGAAATATTTTCAGAAAATAAATTCTTTGTTTAGAAAGTTTTGATGGGGTTCTTTGATTATGAAAATATTTTTACACAAAATACAATTACCAGTTAATGAGGGAGGATTTGGTTTCTCAAATCTGAAGCTGTATTATCATGCTTGCCTATTGTCAAGTATTACATATTGAAAGCCAACAACTGGTATTAATTTTCTGATTTGGGCCTTGGGTGGACAGATGTTAGACTCTATGTACATTAAAACTCTAGTATCTCTGGAAACAATTGCATCAGTTTGGAAGATATGGAATCTATTGTTCCTCCCCCCAAAAATAATTTTTTTGGGAAAAAGATAGTGATAATGAAAAATTGGATGAAAGTGGGGATATTGACTTTGGCTCAACTGATTGATGAAGTTTTAGGATACACTGCTAGGAGATAAATATTATTTATCAGGTGTGTAAATGGCATCATTTACAGCTACAATATTTGTTAACAATATGCTTGGATCAGCAGCATTTTCAGCTTCTGAAACATCTGAAATGCTAGAAAAACTTGTTAAACCCCTTAAAACCAAAAACCTACTATTAGTTTTTTAATAAATATTTATTATCAATAAATCAATTTGATATGCAGATGCTTGGATAAAAAAATTAGAG
Source organism: Vipera berus (assembly GCF_964194415.1). Classification (NCBI taxonomy): domain Eukaryota; kingdom Metazoa; phylum Chordata; class Lepidosauria; order Squamata; family Viperidae; genus Vipera; species Vipera berus. The sequence continues at coordinate 34,826,724 of NC_138204.1, forward strand.
GTTCCTATATTGCCTAGACCTAGAGTGACAATGGGAGATTATTTTAATTTCTAAAGCAAGAGTGTCAATGGACCTCAAATTACAACTTATACAACCCCAAAAAATATTTAGAATGTATTGGCTCCATATGCAACAAAAAAATAATATTTAGAATTTATTGGACTCCATGAGAAATCATGTACAAAAGGACTGGCAAAAATAGAGCCCTGGTGGTGCAGTGGTTAAAGTGCAGTATTGCAGGCAAACTCTGCCCACAGTCTGGCTTTGATCCTGACAGGGCTCCAGGTTGATTCATCCTTCCATCCTTCTGAGGTTGGTAAAACGAGGACCCACATTGTTGGGGGCAATATGCAAATAATACTTACATTGTAAACCGCCCAGAGAGCGCTGTAAAACGCTATGGGGCGGTATATAAGCCTAAATGCTATTGCTATTGCTATATGCTCTGATAATAGATCAGCTAGTACCAAATGCAAAAAGGTTATACATGTAGTGTCAGCTTTCTACATACTGCTGTCTACTTCTTTCAACTGAAAGGTGTCAACATGTCATAAAATGTTGAATGATACTCAGTTACATCCTGTAAATCATTCAGATGCTGTGATCAGGAAATATAGTATGCAGAATCCTGGATCCAATACCATGTGGAAAAGACATGCCCCACAAGCACTTTGGGGATACTATATGTGCAACATCTAGCAGCTATCTTGTTTCTTATCTTCAATAAATACCTTTTATGATTCACTGTAATAACATGCAAAGTGTACATTTAAGTATGTTGCATTTACATACAATTTGTTGCATTTACACACAAAAATAATATGTTCAGCAAAACTTGCAATTTTTGTTCCATCTGCACATGAACTGTGATAGAATAGGGCTTTGGACTTGAAACCCAGAGTTGCTACAGGGGATATAAAGGCATCTAGAACTAATTAAACCAAAATCCCTGAGCTGTAGAATAGACAGAAAAATAAAAACAAATAAAAAATTTGAAAAAAAAAGAACGGCAAACCACTTTCCTATCACTGCGAAGAAAATCAAGGGTCAAACCTGACTTGAAGGCAACTTTAACTTTTGACTAATAGCAGATTTCAGATCAATATGTTTTTGCTAGCAGTTCAGACTCCTTAGTTCTACATTTTCTTTGTGAAGCTTCCTTTTATCGCCCTTTTTACCAGACCAAGGCAATTCCCAGGCTGCAGTTGACTCATGTCTTTGGACTTTTTGGTCAGACACAATGTAACGTTGGCAACAGCAAATTAACTTTGTCTGCCAGTTCATCAAGAGTCAGAGATGCCACTGAGGCTGTTCAACATGAGAGTATAAGAAGTTGTGGAAGTCAAAAGAAACCTTTTCCTGACTCCTCTGATCTACATACCTAAAAAAGGATTTAGTTCATTCTTTGGTATCGTGATTTTTAAAATTAATGTTCTAGATCAGGGGTGTCAAACTGCCGGCCCATGGGCTGGTTGCATCATATGGAGACCATGCCCGCCCCAGCTCCAGCAATGCAAAAAATGTCGTGATACGTCACAACATGTCACGTGATGTGACGAGTTTGACACCTGTGTTCTAGATCCAACTTTAAGGCAATTCTGGCTCCCCCTTTTTATTATAAGAAAAAATGAGTACATTCAAGTGAGACCCCCAACAAATTGTCCAGGTATATTCATATCTTTGAAAAAGGGATGCTCCTGCATGGGAACATACCTATCCAGCTATGCACTCCTCCAAAATGCATAATTTCATCCATCATCTTCCTCATTTTTTTCTTTCCAAATGATACTCAGCATTCCTTGGCTTCTAATCAAGTATTTTTTTTGAGAGAGAACTACTCCCTCAATTTCCACCTCTACATCAATAGCTAGAAAGCAGCAGTGAGCAATATCAATTCTTCTGAACTGCAGAATGCAGTTAGAAGAGTGGATCCATCTGGCACAATATCTATTACTTACTATTCCTGGACTGCATTGTTGTATCTCCCAGCCCTCTACCCCCAAGTTTAAAGGACTCTGGATTTCCTTAACTGCAGTACTGTGGTGTACTGATTTGTCAGGACTCTTTAGAGCCAACTTAGACTTTTTCCCATGTCCCTTTTAAATCTACATATGTGCACTTCTGAAATGATGATCTGGTTTGCCTTTGTCACAGAGACTTTAAAAGATTCAAGAGCTATGCAATTTAAAGGTACTTCCATGTTGTTACTGCTTCCAGCCTTCAATCCTTCAAAAGCAATGTGAAACTGACCTTCAATTATCCTCACACCCCAATAGTTAACCTAGAGAACCATGCTAAGGCAAGAACAGGGTGAAGTCAGAGTTCCCACCAATGAAAAAACTACCTGCCCTGAAGCTCAGTGGAGCTGTAGTCATTCAAGAGAAAATGCATATAGAGCAACCTGAAGAGAGAGAGGCCATGATCTTAGCAGACTTTAGGGGGTCAATAAGAGATGGATAGATCTCTGGCCCTGATTATATAATCCCTAGACTTGAGACCAAGGAATTCTTAGTCCTATGGCAAGTTTTGTATCTGAAGAATACCATTTTCATACTGGAACTAAAAATAATTCTAAGATGTCTCCATAGCAGGCTGGGGATAAGACAGACTTGACATCATGAGGACATGTTCCTTAAAACTGATGAGTGGATTTACTACATGCTTGATAAGGAGGGAGATGAAGAATAGCCATACAGTACAGTTCTACTTTATGCAAGTCTTGGTCTTTCTTTCTCCAAACATTATTTTAAGCTAGTCCATTAAATAGTTACATGGAAGACAGAAAAAAAATGATGTCCACATCTCACAGTACTACTGATGACCCCAAAGCATAGTATTACCATGGACAAATTTGGATAGCATTCTTAGAAATACTTATGAGAGCTCATCTGGAAAGGATAAAAAAAGGCAAGAGAGAGACAATTATTTGCCTCCCTACATGTAATTCACAGCCTGCCTTCTCTTTGACCATATGGTGTTCTGGCTGGCACTTTGACATCTCAACGAATAGGAATTCAAGTACAGGGCAGAATAAGAATGCAGCGTTTTATTCTACTGCCTGAATTGCAGCATGGAGGTGTGCTTGTAGAAACATGGTGAAATGGCTCTACTGATGGCATTAGCAACCAATGCACTAGACTAAAATGTGGTTGGCTAATTTGTGGTTCAGTATATTTGTGCAAATCCAGATAATTGCATTAATAGTAAACCATAGTTTCATTAAGTATGGGTTACCGTGCATACAAACCATGTTCTTCATTTATATAATAGATTAAGACTTTAATAACTGAGTCATGCTGAATATCAACTGAATGACTATATGTATTTGGAATCTAGGGTGCAGGGAAAGGGAAAAGCAGTTGGATGGGAAAGTATTATTTATTATTATTAATTTATTATTATTATTAATTTAATTTCTATACCGCCCTTCTCCCGAAGGACTCAGGGCGGTGTACAGGGCAATAAAAATACAATAAAAATACAATATACAAAAGTTAAAAATAAGATTAAATAAAACTAGCCCATTACAATAAATAATTAAAAATTACTAATTAAAATACCCCAAACCCATTAGACCAGGCCGGCTTGTTCAAATAGGTAAGTTTTCAGATCACGGCAGAAAGAGCGAAAGTCAGGAGCCATCCGCCCAACCGGTAATTGATTCCAAAGGGCTGGCGTGCCCACAGAGAATGCTCTCCCCTTGGGGGCCGCCAGCCGGCACTCTCTGACCGGCGGCACCCTGAGGAGGCCCTCTCTGTGGGAGCGCACAGAACGAAGGGAAGCTGATGCCGGCAGCAGTGATCCCGTAAGTAATCCTGACCCATGCCATTTAGGGCTTTATAGGTAATCACCAGTATGAATGTTTTGTTCTTTCAGTTGCCACAGATGTCCCCAAGAAACAGCCACTGGGGTTTTGTTATATGCAAATAACAGAAATATGTAGTTTGGTATGAGGTTTATTTGCAGTTATGGCTTTTTGTATAGGCTGGCAATTTCCCACAATTACAGAATGATGCTCGCCTGAAACTGGGTTTTGACCTTTTGGTAGGAACAGAAAATAAAGGTTAACTAATGCCTTCTGAGCTGATTTTTTTTGGCTCCTTGAGTGTGAAAGTATCATAGGGACACTCATGTCTATTTTGGGTTGTTTATAGAAAGCTTACTAGGCACCTATGGTTATCTTAACATTCAGAGAAAAAGGTGACATGCTATCTGGTTAGAATACTTTTAAATATAACTTGAGTTTTGAGATTCAGGTTAGAACCTTTTTTTTTCTCTGAACAGTACAAGGTTCATCAGATTCGTGACCATATATGCTCCAGAGGTTTTATGGTTTGAACCAATTGATAACTAAAATTTTAAGCTTAGACAAATTAAGCTGGCCATAAATCCAACAGGGATTACTTGAAATAAGGAACAAAAATATATGCCTACTCCAATCTGTAGAATCTGCTTTATCTTCTACTTTGACAGCTAATTGCTTGTACTGAAAAAGCTGTCAATATTAAGTGAAAATGCATTGAGACGTATTAGAAACCAGTAGGGATGTTACTTGGTAAATGTATGTTGTCCAGGAGATACAAGAAGTCACCCACTTTTTCAGCTGTAGAGCTCATTATGATCTAGATATTGTCTTTCAGTTCAACCCACCTGATTACAGTCTTTTATTATGTATTTTGTAGATGACTCCTGTTTTTTCTTTGGCTACTGGGTCTTTGGTTTAATTTAGAGGTTTAGTTAGTTTGTGTGCTATGGTGATGCTGTGTGCTCGTAGTAGTTTGTTGTTTTTCTGAGATGTTTTTAATGTGTGTTAGTGTTATCTTTTTTCATAGCTTGTGTTGGTTGTGCTATAGAGGCTTAATGGTCAGGCACTCAATTCCTTATTTCCAGCAACTGCTATTCAGAGATATAATGTCTCTGAACCTGGCAATGCCATTTATAAATATCATGACTATTAACTGTTGATAGATCTGTTATGCCTCCGCTAATTTATATAATCCCACTTTTACAGCCTAGCTTTTGTAGGATAGACATAGGGTTGACTGTCGGCAAAGGAATCAAATTATTTGGAATAAAGAGAAATTAACATGAATTAAAAATAAGTGGCTGTGCTACAGTTTAGAAGATAGCTACATGCATGTTGAATCTCATCTTAAACTGCTTTCCTTGCTGTTATTAAAGTGTAACTTGGTACAGTATCAACATTTATCTTACATATTTCTAGTACTATTTTTCTACACTAATTACCTAGTGTATGCAAAATAATCCACATGGCTCTGAATCTGATCACAAGATTGCATTCCCTTAAGGCAATAAAATCTAGTTAATATGGTCAAGACTTCAGATTACCATGATAGCAGCTCAAATAATCAAGTGCTAATAAAACTGTCTCAGGTATTATTTCTGCTTCTTTATAACTGGTGTATATCTGTGTAAGCAATAGCATATAACTGCAGAGAATAAAAAAATGTCATTAAAGTTTCAGTCTTGATCAGGTTCATACCACTCAGGACTGATTTTAGAGCACATTCAGAAGACCAGCCTTTTCTTCACTAAGCTTACTAACTTCTTATTCGAAATGAAACAAATTGACAAATTTGTATGAAATATTAAAGTGATCAGGATGCTGTTACCCCTGTTACCATTACGTCCATACAGAATCTATAACTGAATTTTCTGGCTGAGATGTCTTAACCACCCTGTGCCAATCTGTAGGCCAGCAACAGAATACTCTACATTCAGTTTCATGCTGAAAATTAAACCCCTTCCACTTCCAAAAAATCAAATATAATAAATGTTACTAAGCTACAGGTTTTGCATCTGGCTTTCTGTTCCTGGCAAGCTGGCAAGAGCAGGAAGATGAAGTATGCCAGATGTCCCCTCCAAAGACCTATTTGGACTAGTCATTTAAAACCAGCATTGCATTGCAGTGCTGCTGCTTCTGCCGAGACAATTGCAGCTTAGAAATTCTCTATTTGCACAAAGTCTTGTAACTGCAGCAGTAAGAGGTTACATTTAAGCACAATATCTGCACAGATGTCAGATGATTGCTTATGTAAGCAAATTGGTAGCATCTTATAGAAATGCTCTCAGCCTTGAGAAAATTATTATAAAATGGGAGCTAGTGTATTAATAGCGGTTAAGGGTTGGATTGGTACTGGAAAGATTTAGATTCTAGTCCACACTTAGCACAGAAGCTGGGTGTGGGCGGTTTTGGGGCCAGTCACCTTTTTCTCAGCCCAATCTATTTTACAGGGTGGTTGTCATAGGAAAAAAATACGAGGGCAGACTACAGTGTATGCTGTGTTGAATTCCTGAAAACAAGGCGACAAACAAATAAAGTTACTTATATAGAATGTCAATTCTCTTAACAGTTTCAATTGCATTGTGCATTCTGGAACGACATAATGAACCACGAGAATGAAAAGCCATCAGTCTTTCCTTATGGAAGAATGTAGAGAACGTCTAGGATCAAGTGATTTGTTCTCCCCATATGGTGAAGAACTATGTGGTGTCATAACAAACTTGGCCCTTCTAGCCTTCCTACTGCTGCTTTCAGATGTGTTAATCCATCTGCTACTAACAAGCCCAAGGAAAAGAAAAGGAATAAACAGGATATTTTTTTTCTCTTTCTCCCTAGAGACAGAAAAAGAAGAAAGTCAGCTCAGCAATATCAATTTACTGTAAGATGATCTAAAAGAGCAGATTTACAACAGTAGAGAGTTTGACCACTGGCCAACTAGCTTTGTTTCCCACAGTTCAGCATTACAGAACAGAACTTCAGAGTAAGATAGCAATCCTCACTCAAAAAGGCCTGATGCTGAACAGTGTTTTAACGTGTTAGAAGAGATCTGTGTTTATCTTAGCTTGAGAAAGCTATATATTTTGTTATACTCTGACTCTGGATATCCTTCCCTATATAATGTAAAAAACAAAATAAGTGACATGAGGTAATTTATTTGGATCTGTTAGTCAATAGATTTCACAGATGTCCATTTTCTCAATTTGTCAAAGGGTTCTACAGTGCTTCAGCCATTAAGTGGAAGCTAATTCTTGGCCACAATGTCTAAATCTTTCATTAAGATTGAAGTACTTGTGTACTTGCATAGTAATTAAAAAGTCCTGCTCCAGAGAAAAGGTTTTATGTTGTGAGAGAAATGTAAATCCTCCATCGCATTCAAATTATCTATGAGGAAAGCATTGCATATTTTATTTTTTCTAAAATTACTTATTTCTTATTATAGCAATATTTAAAACATGCAATTATGAACTCCATTAATAAACCCATGTAGAGCCTTTGATTCCTAATTTGCAAAAATTTACTCCTGTGTCCTTTAATCTACACAGAGAATAGCTGTTCACCAACAAATAAAGCAGTCTAGTCCAAGTTGGTGCCCCCTAGAAGTATTGGGGGCACCAAATCCTTAATGCCCAGTCATCAGGCTAGATAAGATTGAAATAAAGAGAAACATGCCATAAATCTATGCAAGTCTAAAGCTTTCTGGAGGTATTTCCTATGCAAGAATCAAAGAGCTTGTGACTCACCAAAGCAAAGATAATTCACTAACCTCTGGATACTAAAAGCTTAAAGAACATATTATTACCACTGCTTCCTGAAATGGCAAAATCAAGCCACTTGCTAGCTATATACATGTCATACGTAACACATAACATACATAGCTCCAGTTCAGCTTAGCAAATTACAAGTTCTGAAGGGCAAGTGCATGGTCTACTTTGCTTCCTGCTTGTTTCCTTTTGTTTTCACCAACTTTCAAGTTCAAGATGCTTCCTGATGATCTCTAGGATGAGACAGAAAAAATGATCTTCAAGAAAGATCATTCTGCTGAAATACCATAATGTCTGTTATTATTGTCCTAACCCTCTTTCCAATCAGCCAGCAAAACAAAATAAACTGGCATGCATATTTTTTAAGTTCCCCCCTCCCATAAACATTTGAGTTGAGACAGGTTGTTAGCAAGAACTGAATTTGAAATTATCTTCCCAGTTCCTGCTAACTAGTGTTACTTTACATTTGTGTAATATACCAAATCATCGGTAAGCCTCTGTTTTTGGTTAAAGAGCTGTGGGAATGGGAAGATGGGTGTAGTGAAACTGGAAGAAGGCGTGATCCCTTTCACCAAGTATGGTAACTTAGCATATTATGCAAACATGGCAATACATCAAAGTAAAATAGAACTGTAAGGAGATAGATATGCTTTCCAAAACATGTTAACATTCTAGTAGATTTTAGAGAAATAAAGGGAAAACATTTTTACATACTGTATTTCTGATAAATGCTGAGATTTTAATATGCTTTTGGAAGAAGTCAACCAAATTGTATTCCTTGTATCATGTTTAAGGGGAAAAAATCCCCATACCATCTGCAAAGAAGTTATTCTTCCTATCCCTCTGCCAAATTTTACTTGGTGACAGCTGCATCCACTCACCCACTTGCAAGACAAGCTGGTAGAACTTTGCAGGTCTAGGCATCTATATCTGAGCCAAAGTATACAGCCCATTTCTTTTTCATCATTTGGTGTATGCATCTATTGTTGTATTCTCATTATATGTTTTCCCTTGGTTAACTCAAACATGATTTATTCAGTTAATCTGATTTCAAATAGCACTAGGCACACCAGAGGAGATTGTACAACATTTAAAATGAGGCTAATTTGTGGCTCAGCGTGTAACGCAGAGACTGCCTAAATATATACGTACGAGGGAAAGAGAAAACATGAAAAAGATATTCAAGAACTGCAATAATATTTTCAGGGATTAAATGTACAAATTTGGGGAGTGATCAAAACCAGACATTTCAGGTGCCAGAGGCTAAGCAATATCAATTAGTTGAAAGTGAAGGTTCATTCTCCAAACCTGGCAGCTTGCTGGCCATTCCTTGAAATTAAAAGATGAGCCTGTCCTGTTGGGGCTAACTTGTTAAGCTTGTGGTCAGTTTGAAGGAAGAAAGAATATATATAAACATTATGTTCAACCAATGCACTAACTAATGGTTTAACAAACCATGGCTATGAAATTATCCCAGTTTTTAAAGTTTTCATTAACATGTGGGATGAATTCAAACTATGTTAGATTTAACACTTGGTTGGCAAGTTTGTGGCTCAGAATATATACATTGACAACATATTCTGTGCTTCAAGCAAAAAACGTAAGCTGTCCTTAGATATATTTTTTTAGCTTGTTCCATTTGGACTTGTGTTCCTAATCCAGCACCTGAAGCCTCTGCTTCATTATGCTTATGGACATTTGTTGCAAGTTAAGGTTCTTGTTTCCCCATGGGATCTCTTAGTACTGGGTAGATTCAGCTCCTCCCCATCTACATTTATACTTATTGCTGGTAAGCAAGTGTGGTTGCTGCAGGCAAGACAAAGTCCTCTGATCTAGCCTCACCTCTCAAGGAACATAACACAAAGCCTGGGTTTACGTAAAAGGCTAGGTCAAAAATGTGTGGTTAATAAGCTACTGTATGGTGACTGTTTTGAAAGAATTTAGTCAACTGTAATTTATGTAGTTATCATAGGTAAACAAAATATGGTTTGGTACATTTATAAATATAGTATAGAGCTTACCTCCCATCATTCTTTGTCAGGTGGCATGACATATATCATTCTTTGTCAGGTGGCATGACATATAGACTGGGCTTGAACAAAACACTACTCTAAAATGAATTTGTCTTTTGGTATTGAACCCAGACCATGTGGAAGCTTATTTTCAGGTGGTCTGAAAATGCAAGCTATTTAGTAAACCATAATTCTATAATAAACATATTGTAGAATCACATGGGTACTTATCTCACTTTTTTCTAGACTTCAGAAGGATTGGGAATGGTATTATCACTCTACCCTATAGTTTTTTTAAACAATGGGATTCAAATGAAATGCTAAACCTCAAACAATTAAAACACATTTTGGCTTTGCATACTATGTAAACACATCCCTTGTAGTGTTTTGATGTTAGCTGCTGTAAAAGACAAAGAGAATAAAATAGTGGGTGGATTTGCTTAATAATAGTTTATTAAATGTCAGAATAGATATTTGGACATTTAGCATGCCCAAGATGCTAAACTATAAACCATGCCTTAACAAATCCTAATCATTGGGTTAACTCATGCCACCAATGATTTGTTTGATTCTGACCTAGAGTGACATATGAACCTAGTTTTGTGGTTTTCAAATCATACTTTAAGGTTTACCATTGTGGTACAAAACTACTCAAGCTTGTACAACAATTCATCATTAAAGAAAATGATGACTTTCATAAATTCTGCAATTGTGGGGTGACTTTCTCCATCTTATCTCTTGCAGCAACCAAGTTCTCAGATATTACTGGCACAGGCACAGAAGCATTAAGACTGGACTCCCAATATTAGAAAGCTAGAACAGAAACAGTTTTGGGGCTTCAGCCCAACCTAACAGGGAACAACTTTCACTTCCCTACATGAGACAATTATCTCCAACTTCAAGAAACCAAAAAAATGCTCTGTGACAGCATTTACTCATGTTAATAACGTAGTATCATTTTGACTTTACATAGTAAATGAACTTAATCATTGTGATTGACTCAGTAAACAAACAGGATGAAACAAATATGATTTCGTAGGAAGTGTAAATCCATTCACTGTTTTATTCGGTAAAACTTTAGGAAAATATTTGTGACTACGAAAAGCAATAAATATATATCTTAATGCAGCTCAGTAAACTTGATTGCACTGATCAAGTTTATGAAAAACAGGATATAGGTTGCATCTTACTATGGAAAAGCAATCTTTTCCTTTTGACTTTCTGAGTCCGTTTTCACACCGCAACCCCGCCCCCAAATGTGGTGCTTTAATTCAGCAAACTATAATTCCAGCCATAGTTTACAGCTAGCATTACTCCACCTCCCCTTATACCAGCACACCTTTCCCAAAGAGCAACTTACATCCGTTGACTCTTCCTTTGGAATAAATTTCTTTCTCTCCTTTTCAGAGTAGCTGAGTGTTTCCTCTCGATTGCACTTGCCACTCAATTGCTTGTCAGTTTTATCTCTCTGCTCGAGGCCTACCGGAATGCTCCCATCTGTATCAGATGAATCTAGCTCTTTTTCTAGCTCTTCCATCTCCTCTGGAGACAAAGTGGATAGTAAGTTGTCAATATCTGGATCTTCACTGACTTGCCGTCGGTATTTTGCTACTTTAGACATCTTGGCAGGTTGCACGTACACTGTTATATGTGTATCTATACGTATTTGTGTATATATTAAAAAGGAAGCTTAAAAAAAGTTGGGATTTCTGCAAAACCAAGTTCTTTTTTCTGGTACTGTAGAGATGTTGAAATGTTATATGTAAGAAACCAAACGCCTTTTACAGCTTGGATTATAATGACTATGCAGATGTAGAGAAACTGGCCAATGAAAAGTAACAACAGTTTAGCCAAGCAGAGCAAAGCCAATCATACAAGACAAGAGGTGGAGCTGATATCTATCAGAGGAGTTTGAAACTTGAGGACATTCCAGGGAATCTTGAAGTGCTGCATGACCAAATTTAGTCTTGAACTTTTAGGTTTTTCAAGGCAATGAAAAAAGAAGAGAAACTTGCATATTTTCTAAAAAGAAAAGCAAAACAAAATTCACTAAGCTGCTGGCTGGCTGCATGGATGCAGAAATGAAAACAAAATCTTTAAGTATGTATATCAACTGCTCACACATCTACAAACAAATGCATTTCCTTGTTGGCATGCAGTATCTTATTTCACTTCTCTTAATACTAATACAGTATGTGAAATCAGAATATGCCTGAAGCTTTCTTAATTTAATAAAATATTCAGTTGTTGAAAGCAGCATATCTTCTACTTATCTACTAAAATTACATGAGTTTTGAATTTGATATTTCTTTTGAATCTCACACAAATGATAGAAAATTATAGTTCTTATTGTGGTACAGCACGCTTTCAATGTATAAGTCATTAAACAAGGCCCCAACCCTCATCAACATGTAGTTTAAAGTTAGATAGAAAGCCCATCAGATTTTCTTTGGAATACATTTGCAGAGTTGGATTGCCTATCTACAGTTGCTAGGAAGTGGAGAGCTGAGTACAATAGGATGCATCTTCCATTTTAATCTGGGAGATTTTCAGTAAAAACAGTGTAGATTTTTCAGTCCTTCTCTGAAGTGTCCTCTGAATATGTTACATTGCTAGCAACATATAGGGACAGTAGGAATGGTAGTTTCTGAGTAGTTCTGGAACTATTACTGGAAAGTTTTTCTTCCTCAGGTTTTATTTCAAAAGCTCACTAAATGCTACAGTAGTATTATTGAAAATTGACAGGTTTTAAATTAATTTAAATTTAATTTCACAAAATGGTATTCTACCAAGGTATTGAACAAGTACTCCATTCATGAGCCTTCCAGGTGGGAAATTCTGACCAAATATTTCATATCTTTTATTATCCAAAGAATATGGAGGGTTCATACTTCTGCTTTTTCTTCAACTCATCTCCATCTTCTTTTGCCTGCTTTGTAACAACCAGTATTCATGTTGGAAGGTCAAATCTAGAAATGATGCTGTAAAACTAATACTTGCTTCATCGTTTGATATTTGCATTATGTTTTTTATTCAGATTAGTGTTTTCCAGATATGTCCAACTTCAAGTTGAGCTTGCCAATAGCATGTAGGAGATGCTTGGGGATGGATGGTGTCAGGACCCACCCCAAACCACGTCTTAGGAAGACAAAAACTCTTGGAGTCAGTTCTAGTCCGAAAGGAATCTTTACTAGGACATGCTTGGTTGTGGGAATACAAGACAGGACTTAGTATTGTTTTACAAATTGAAATTTTATAAAGGGTACCCGGTTCAACCCCCCTTCCCTCAACCCCATTTGGTCAGCCCCCATCCTTCTACTTCATGTCATCCCTTTCGTGGGGGGAAAAAAGGAACTTCGAATCTTTATGGTTATTGCCTTCTTCCTCTCCAGAATTAAAAGAAAACACAAGCCAGATACCTTCTTCTCTAACCCTCCCTTTTGACCCCCCCCCAGTTCAAAAGGTTTCCTTGGTCTTTGAAATAACCTAAGGCAGGCTGAATCCACATATGCTCCTCCTTCCTCGGGAGATGGCAGAATCCATATGGGGGGGATAATGTTTTAAACATACATTTATGAATGTGATATAAATGGATTCTGACAGATGGTTTGCATCATAATTTGCATCATAATTTATTACAGTATATCTTAATGATATTTGAAAGAAATAATAGACTAGTCTTCCTTTCTTTTTTCTTTTTTCTTTCTTTTTATATGTAATATTAATATTGCTTGTAGTTATCTTATATGAGCTAGAGAGCGATAGATTTAAGAGTTTATTGTTGTTAGCATATGGATGTTTATGATTGTTCTTTGTTTTTATACCTTGTACTTAGCTCTGGGAAGTCGGGGGGGGGAGGGGGAAATGGGGGGGAGGGGCAGGGAGGGATAGGTAGGGGTGGGGGGAGGGGGGGATTGTTAAAGATAAAATGTACTCTAAAACTTTTCAATAAAAAAAAAGAAAGAAATAATAGACTGATGTCAAAATAGAAAAATGTAATTCCAAAAATGCTGCTTATGTAATCAAAACTGGATTATGTCATTAAGAAACAATATTGAATGAACATATCAAATTATCACTGTATTAATGTATATTTACACTATTTAAAATGTTTTTTTCAAATTGCACATTATCAGGCCTTGTGAATTTTAGTACAAGCTAATAATTACCAAAGCAAAGTCAAAATACATTCTTTTTTACCTCGGTTTTTCTCCCATCTCCCTCAGACCTTTCCTAAACCTAATTTTTACAAACAATGCACTCCATCTACTGACAGTCACTATTATTACACAACATGTAAAGATGTTATTATATGATGCAAATGTAGTGCAATACTTCAACTTCAACGTGTTACTGTAAATAAAAGCCTCACTGGCCTTTAGTCCTCTACTTTGTTGAACTAGATAGATATTTGATAAGTGTTGTTACTTTGCTTTTAGGTTCAGTATTTTGGGCTTGTTCAATACAATGCTAACAAGGAAATGTGGCAATACAGTTTGTATCTTTTCTTGACAAAAACATCAGTCCAGTAGCAATTTTTCTTTTCTTTTTATTAAATGGCACAGATCTTCTTAAGCTGCAGCTTACTACATCAGATCCATGAAGTGGCTTGATTGATGTAAGATTTATATTGGAGTGAGGAGGAGGAAATTGTTAAATAATAAGGTAGATGCAATCCATCTAATATACAATCTGCATAACCAGGCTTAGGTGGTCCTCGACTTACAACAGTTCATTTAGTGACCATCCAAAGTTACAATGGCACTGAAAAAAGTGAGTTATGACCAGTTTTCACACTTATAACCGTTGAACATTCCCATGGTCATGTGATCAAAATTCAGATGCTTGACAACTGATTCATATTTATGATGGCTGCAGTGTCCTGAGGTCAGGTGATCCCCTTTTGCAAGCTTCTGACAAGCTAGATTCACTTAACAGCCATGTTACTAACTTAACAACAGCAGTGATTCACTTAACAACTGTGGCAAGAAAGGTCATAAAATGAGGCAAAACTTATTTAACAAATGGCTCACTTAGCAACAGAAATTTTGGGCTCACTTGTGGTCGTAAGTTGAGGACTACCTGTACTTTCCCTTTCTCCCTACCTCACTCCATTTAAACCTTAATGAAATTTGTTAATAAGAGGCACTGCCAGAACAGATGCTACTCTTAGTTTTTTTGCCATCATACACTACCTTGGCTCTCCTTCTACAACAGGTGTGTCAAACTGCCGACCCATGGGCAGCGTGTGTCAAAACCACGGCCACCCCATTGCCGGCAATAGAAAAAAAGTCACGATACGTTGTGACATGTCACATGACGTTGCGAGTTTGACTTCCCTGTTCTACGATAGTCTTGATTCATTTGATATACATGATCTCCAAAATAAATCCTTCGTGACATAGGTAGAAAATTTTGCACACATCCATGCTCAGGAGGAAAGCTCTTTTCCTGGTTCTCCGCTGTTCAGGCCTTGTTTTGGCATGCAAAGGATAGTCCTATTCAGTCATAAAAGATCCAATCACTGAATGCCTCCTAGGATCTTTCTCCAACATGGAGACTGCCCTTCAAATGTCATTACTGTACTGTACATTTCTTGCCTCTTGCTTTCTAGATGAGCTTTCCGTGAGTTTTGCATTATTCTCCTTGTGATGGGATTAAAATGCTATCTGGGCAATGGAAACATGGCCATATTTGGGTTTTGTAGTAGTCGTGGGCTGGTCCAATTCACATGTACAAAGAGACAGGGATCAGGACAGCAGAGGGATATAGGGGAAAGGGTGGCCAAGGGGCAGAAAGAGACAGGAGGAAGAATTTGCAGCTTTATGATTTTTTCCATCTTACACTCTTTGTTAAGCACACTGTACTGTTACAGCAGCGTTTCCCAACCTTAGGAACTTGAAGATGCGTGGACTTCAACTCCCAGAATTCCCCAGCCAGCTATGCTGGCTGGGGAATTCTGGGAGTTGAAGTCCACGCATCTTCAAGTTCCTAAGGTTGGGAAACACTGTGTTACAGTGCAGACATACCAGTGTTCCTTTAGCGCAGGGGATAGGCAACCTTGGCTCTTTTATGACTCGTGGATTTCAACTCCCAGAATTCCTGAGTCAGCACTCAGGAATTCTGGGAGTTGAAATCCACGAGTCATAAAAGAGCCAAGGTTGCCTACCCCTGCTTTAGTGCAACATCTTTATCAGTGTGGTGGGAGGTTACGTAGTCGCTAAGTAGTGTCCGTCTCTTCGTGACTCAAAGGACCACAGTACGCCGGGCTCCCTTATTTTCCACCGTCTCCCGGAGTTTGCCTAGATATCCAGTACTGTACAGCAAAGTCACTTCACCCCTTCACACGTGAGCCACACAGTCCGGAAACAGTAGGGAGTTGTCATTTAGACTCCCGATAAAAGTACTCTACCTTGACTTGTTGTTACTTTGTTTTATCCTCAGCATGTCCGTCGTCAAAATTTAAAGTATCCATCGAATATACTACCGTAAATCGATCAACGCTGATCATTTAACGGTGAGTTATTCTTTTGCTTTCCTACCCGTGAAGAGGAACTAAAGAGCCTCTTGTTGCGAGTGAAGAAGGAGAGTGCAAAACTTGGGTTGAAACTAAACATTAAGAAAACCAAGATCATGGCATCCGGCCCTCTCAATTCCTGGCAAATAGATGGGGAAGAAATGGAGATAGTGACAGATTTTATTTTCCTGGGCTCCAAGATCACTGCAGATGGGGACTGTAGCCAAGAAATTAAAAGACGCTTGCTCCTGGGGAGGAAAGCCATGGCAAATCTAGACAGCACACTAAAAGGCAGAGACATCACCCTGTCAACAAAAGTGCGTATAGTCAAGGCTATGGTCTTCCCAGTTGCAATGTATGGCAGTGAAAGCTGGACCATAAGAAAGGCTGAGCGCCAAAGAATTGAGGCCTTTGAACTATGGTGCTGGAGAAGACTCCTGCGAGTCCCTTGGACTGCAAGGCGATCAAACCGGTCAGTCCTAGAGGAGATCAACCCTGACTGCTCTTTAGAAGGCCAGATCCTGAAGTTGAAACTCAAATACTTTGTCCACCTAATGAGAAGGAAGGACTCACTGGAGAAGAGCCTCATGCTGGGAAAGGTTGAGGGCAATAGAAGAAAGGGACGACAGAGAATGAGGTGGCTGGATGGAGTCACTGAAGCAGTAGGCGTGAGCCTAGATGGACTCCAGAAGATGGTAGAGGACAGGAAGGCCTGGAGGTACGTTGTCCATAGGGTCGCGATGGGTCGGACACGACTTCGCAACTAACAACAACCCGTGACGCTAGAAAACTCCACGTTTGGTGGATTTCCCCCCCCCACCTCTTTATAGCACGGAGATCAAACCAATTTTCCTCCAGAATTTTCCTTCGGCCTGGCGTCCCTGATGCAACCGGAGGGCGGAAGGTGGGGGCGGCGCCTCAATCTCTCGGGCCGCTCAGCTCCGGAACTGGGCCTCGTGAGTTGACCCGGCCCCTTCAGGACTGGCAGCCAATGGCTGCGCCTCGCGTCGCCGTGGCCCGAAAGCCGCTTGATTCACAAGCCGGCAAGCGTCTGGGCTCTGAGCGTCACGCGGCTGTGTGGAAACCGGGACGAAGATGGAGGAATACGCGCGGGAGCCTTGGTAAGCGATAGCCGTGGCTGTGGCTCCGGCCTCTCCCTGCCTGTTTTAATCTCTCGAGCGACAGCCGGCTCCGTCCTTAATGGGGCCGCCTCGGGACCCGCGCCGTTGTCCTTTCTCCTGCCGCGGCGTGCGGCCGGTCACCTTGGGGATGTGGATTGGGCGAGTCAGCTGTTCCTTCCTCGTAGAGGGCAAGGGGACTCGGGGCATGCTCGGGGCGGGACGTCTTGCAGCCGGCGCGGCTCCTTTGACAGTTGGATCGGCAAGGGATCGGCAAGAGGCACCGTCGTCTGCGCTTCATTTAGGGTGGCCGGAACCCGGCGCCCTTTGACTGGGAAGCGACAAGAGAAGGCACGTGGGAATGAAGTGGCTGCGCCTCGGAGGCTTGGTTAGACGGCACCTGCCCTGAGATATTCCTTGCCGGTTTGGCAAACAGGAGAGTCTGTGGTCTTCAGATGCTGCAGAATTACTGTCCAGTTCCCAGCAGCTAACCAACCTGATAATGCAGAACTCTTGATCAATTCCCAGCAGCTAACCAAGGGGCCTTGTAAATCGTAACTCAGCACCTTATGTACAGTAGAGGGTATCCCCATCCCTGCTGTTAATTATAATACAGCCTGCTTGCTGATACCAGAATGTTTAATTGGAGACATGTGGTTTCCTGTCATCATACAATGATAAACCAAAAATATCAGTGGACCTGTATTAGGATATGTTGCAATGTTCTCCCCTCAGCGCTGTTATAGTGCAGGTACCACAATGTTCCTTTAGTGCATCATCTTTATCAGTGTGGTGATTATTGTGCAGTCGCTAAGTGGTGTCCATCTCTTTCTGACTCAAACGACATAGTTCACCAGGCTCCCCTATTTTTCACCGTCTCCTGGAGTTTTCCCCAAATATCCATGCGGTAGAGAAGTTCAATCAAACACATGTGTCCTTTTATACCATAGATGTTATTTGATAAAGCATGATAATCTTATTTTCTTTTTTTAAGCAACAATTCTAGGCCTTTCAGATGATTTCTGTGTTGATTTCCTTTTTCTGACAAGGTTGCGAGGTTTTGTTACCTAGTCTCAAGATTGTAGCAGTGTCCACAATGAAAAATAACCTTGAAACATATACCGTATTTTCTAGCATATAAGATGACTTTTTAACACATGAAAATCTTCTCAAAAGTTGGGGGTCGTCTTATACGCCCAGTCGCCTTATACGCCGGAAAATAGTAAATCCTCGGGAGCAGAGACGTTAGTAGAAACGGACAAATCCAGCGCTTGAGAATGGCGAAAGACGGCCTCCTCATAAATAAACCGACCAGCCCAACCGAGGCTGAGGCTCCAGCTTACCGGCGTCCTAGGGCAGCAGACCCCCTTTTTTTTTTTTTTTTGAAGGGAGCGGGAGTCAAGCGCGTGCTGAGCCACCAGCGCTCGGCGAGCACGAGAGCTCAAGGGAGCACGGGAAGCCAGGCGGAGGCTGACCTGACATGTTCGCGCGGAGCTGAGCTTCACCCGACCCTGGGAGTTCGGCTTCACGGCGTGGTGCTGTGGCCAGACCTACAGCAACACCCGCCCGGGAAGGCACAGCTCGGGAATTGCGACAGGCAGACCGCAGCGGAAAGCTGGCGCTGGGGCTTCAGCAACCCGGGGTCGCCCCTCCGCCCTGAAGTAGAAGGCGGCCTTTTGAAAAATAAATATTATAATATGTGCGGGGGTTTTCCCCTTTATTTCTTTTTCCCCTTTCTGTATACTCCAGCGATAACTTACGGTATGCAAGTGAAAGGAGGAAAAACCCCAAGTTTGCATTTTCTTGGAAAACTTTAGAAAAGCACAGCAAAATGCAGGGGAGGGTAAACGGGCTTCTCGATCTCAGTGCCACGCAGGGCTCCTTCTGGTTTCTAGTTACTTGGAAACTCGGGGCTTTCTTTGAGGGAATCTCAAACTTGCGGCGCAGGGCTGAGCCCATTTCTTTCACCACCACCACCCGCCCTCCGCCGCCCTTTTCATTAACTAACCTACGGAAAGAACCGCCTTCTTTCAGACCTGGTGCCTTCCCGAAGTGTTGGGCCACAATGCTCGTCGCTCCTGGCTGAAACACCCAGCGTGTGTGGCTGAAGTAGAAGGGGGCGCCAACGCGAGAGGAGACGAGGTTTAGGTGAGGCAGAGCAAAGCTGATCTCGAGGCCAAAAGCTCTTGATAACCCTTCACCTAATTGAGAAGCAGCCCTGACTTACCCGTATTTTCCGGCGTATAAGACTTTAACCCATGAAAATCATCTCAAAAGTTGGGGGTCGTCTTATACCCCCAGTCGTCTCATACGCCAGAAAATACGGTACTGTATTTGTCTGTTTGTTTTTGTTTTGATATTTTTGGGATGTGCATTTGTTAGCAAGGTAATAGACATAATGCATTGAAGCTGAAGTATCTGAGGAATTATTTGCTGTGATTTATCTATATTTATATTTTTAGCCCCTGGAGAATAGTGGATGATTGTGGTGGTGCTTTCACAATGGGAGCCATCGGTGGAGGCATCTTTCAAGCCGTCAAAGGATTCAGAAATTCTCCAGTGGTGAGTTAAAATAATTTCTAGAGACAAGGTTTGATTACTTTTTCTGAAATGTTTAAATATAGAGTTTTTGAAATAATGAATTCCGTGCAAATAATTTCTTATATTTTAGAATATATAAAATTATATATGTTATATTTAAATATACAATATGTAGCACATTTTTAAAAAATGCCTATTCTCATAAAATCATATAATTGGGGAAGGATCCACAAGTATCATGTAATTCAACTCCCTGCACTGTGCAGGAAAAACAATTAACCCATACTTCAGAGGTGGCTGCTCAGCCTCTTCTTAAAAACTGGAGAAAAAATTCTCCAGAGATGGAGAATTTACAGTATGTTTATTTTTATTTATTAAACAAACAAGCGCATATAGCCATTCATCTACAGAAAAAACTTTGGGCAGCAAGCAAGAATCAAAACCACAATATAATTAAAACAAAAACTACCAATTATATCCATCAATCATTCTGTGCCAATCCCTTCAGTATCTCAGCTTCAGTGCCTTGGCAAATAGGTCCCAATAGCTCTTCAGCTAGTTCATTCCATGTTGTATAGTTTATTTCATCAAGGTCCTAACCTATAAGCATCTTCTTTTGCTATGTTCATTCCCAGCTTATGCTATTCAGATCACTATTTCCTTTGGATGTAAAGACAAAGGTAAAATAGGAGTTCCTCTGCTTCTTCTTGATCATTGGTTAAGATTTCTCCCTGTGTGTTAAGCAGTGAAGCCACTGAGACTTTAGTCTTTCTCTTACTATTAACAGAATTGAGGAAGCCCATCCTGCTAGATTTTGCTTCTCTTGGTAGCCTTAGCTCATTTTCCATTTTTGCCTTCCTGATCTTATTGTTATATTTCTAAGCTGAAGTTTTGTAAACTTCCTTGATCATTAACACTTCGTTCCAATTTCGAATGAGCATCGTTCTTTAGTATCAGCCTCTTTGTGAGCTGCCTATTTAACCACATTGGCTCCTTTTAATCTAGTTTGCCTTCTCACTGATACTGTTTATGATTTAAATCCTTAATTTCTGTTTGAAAAACCATCAACATCTTTGCCTTTAAGGTCTCCTTCCTATGGTATCTTCCTTATTTCTTTTAGTTTATTAAAACAGGTTATTTCTAAAATCCATGAGCTGTTTGACCGTTTTTACCAAGTAAAAAATAACATTATGATCAATGCAAATCAAAGATTTATCAGCCATTTTTTGTTTTGACAAAATTAGTCCACAAGTATTTTAACAGCTAAAATCTCTTACCATAACCACTTTTGAGGCTTCTGTTACCTGCTTTAAATATCTTCATCTACTTCTGACTGGATGGGTAGTCTGTAAGTGACTCTTCGTAAGATACCCCTTTTGCTAGTTTGCCCTGTCCTCCTAATCCAGATGCTTTCAACACTCATGTTGCTATCACTCCAGTGGACCCATACACACAGTAGTGCTTAAAAGTTTGTGAACTCTTCTGTAGTTTCACTGTGTCTCCATAAATATGATCTCAATTTTCCACACATGTCCTAAAACCAGATAATGAGAATCCAATGAAACAAATGAATCAAAATCTTTATACTTGTTCATTTATTTATTGAGGAAAATGATCCAAAGCTACACATTTGTATGGCAAAACTAGATGAACCTGGCTTTAAGTAACTGGTGTGCTCCTCCCACTCCCTTGGGCAGCAATAACTGCAACTAAATGTTTGCAATAATACTGATTCAGTCCTGCACATCGGCTTGGAGGAAATTTAGCTCATTCCTCTTTGCAGAGCAGCTTCAACTTAGGGGTGTTGGATTTCCTTGCAGAAGCTGCCAGCTTTTAGGTCCTTCCACAACAATTCTCTAGGATTAAGGTCAGGACTTTGACTTGGCTATTACAAAACATTAAGTTTCTTCTGCTTTAATTATTTTTTGATTGTGTGACTTGTCTGTTTTGAGACATTGTCTTGCTGCCCGACCTATTTTCTCTTGAACTTCATTTCACAGATACCCTGACATTTTCTTACAGGATTTGTGAGTAAATTTGGAATTCATAGTTTCATCAACACCCTAGGTCAAAGGCAGCAAAGCTGGCCCAAACCATGATAAGGCTGCCACATTTCACAAAGATCTTATGATTTATCCACATGATCTCTTGTTGGGCAACAGTGTTCTTTTTTGAGAGGTGTCTTTCTCCTTGCAACAGTGCCATGGACAGTGATTTCTTGATGGTGTCAGTCAACATTTCCTAAGAGTATGTCATGCCTTGTTTTTGGGCTGATCTTGGTTGATCACTCCTGGGGAGGTAACAGTGGTGTTGAATTGCCTCACTTTATACATAATCTGCCTGAAAATGGACTAGTGGAGTCCAAAGTCTTTGGAAATAGTTTTGTAACATTTTCCAAACTGGTGAGCATCAACAACTATCTTTCAGAGGTCCTCAGAAATCTCCTTTATTCAATCCATGACACATTTCCACATACCTGTTTTCTGAAGATCAGACTTTAATAGTGAAATTCCAACATTATATGCTTTAAGTAAGACAGGACTTCCCACACTCACACCTGATAATCACCTATTGATTGAAACAGTTGACTCTAATTTCCCCTTCAAATAAATTGATAATCTTAGAGACTGATGCACAAATATGTAGCTTTGGATAATTTACCTCAAAAAATAAATGAAGTATAATATTTGACTTATTAACTTAATTGGGTTCTCAATCTTTCTATTAAAGTTAGTTTTTAGTACACTTACTAATTTCAATAAAGTCTGCATACCATATATTTGTCTACAAAATGGGGAATACAAAATCAGAATGATCAATTAAAATTGAAACATGAGAGCAGAGTATAACTGTATAAAACAGAGTGAAGAATTTGGAGAACTGAGGTACAACAATTTGTTTGATCATTTCTAAGCAAGTCTCTCATTTTTCTTTTCATTATTACCCCTTCTTATGTTTATTTATCACATTTGTATAGCCACCTGACTCTACAATAGTCCAACCACCATAGCTATATGTATACATAATATACACCTCACAGGTCTGTTCTTTGTGCCTCTGATAAATTGGATTCTAATCCATGAAAAATTAGTTTAGGCAGTTTAATTTGTAGCTTTAGCTTTACTTTATCTTTTATCACCCAGACTTCATATAAATGAACCAACCTAATGTAGCCTCGAGCCATTTAATCACTTTCTTGATACTTTAAATTATAGGATGGTGATGAGTAGCATTTTAGCTTAGTATATCAGTCTCAGGATCATAGCTTAAACTCTGTCGATTGTAAATTGAATAAAAACGTTTGGTATTGCTCTAATAGTGTATTTGTACTTTTTCCAGGGTGTAAACTACCGGTTGTGGGGTAGTTTGACGGCTATTAAAACCAGAGCACCACAGCTAGGAGGTAATTATTGTTGTAATTTCTTCTCTGTTTTAAAAAGAAAAGTGATAACAATTCTTGGGGGACATGGCTTTTACTTATCTTTAGCATAGTATATAACTGAAGAAGGGGGAACTATAGCTGTGCCATTAACTCCCATGTTCTTTTGACAATGAAAAGAAGGGAACAAAAGCCTATTTTCTTTTAAATCAGGAAAAACACTCATATTACATTTGTCAATATATTTTTTACTTGAGCATTTCCTTCTTAGGTGGAGAAGGGAGACCACCTCTTTCAAGTACCCGGTCTACCTAAGCAGGGAGAAAAGAACATTTGATAGTTATCTTTCAAGATTTATACTTTGAGAAACTTTTGTTGCCTGGCTAGAGAGTAGATTTCTTCTTTTCTCTCTAAGTAAGGAAATAAAGTTATTTAGAAGCATAGATCAGTACTGTCAACAAGAATCCTTGTATATTCATTTGTGAGAAAATACGTGTTCAATTCCAATGCGAGGACAAAACAGTTATCTTAAAATAGGGCAAAAGAGGGTAAAATGTTATCATTGAATATATGAACTGTGAGCTAGCTTGGCCTCAGTTCTAAACATGTCATAGGCACAAAAGCCACGTGAGTGGTTTTTGAGCCAGTTATTCTCAGCCCTAGGGGAATAACAGTGGCAAACAACTTCCAGAAAATGCATGGTCTTGTCCATATAATCACCAGGAGTCCAGAATGGCTTGAAAGAAAGAAAAAAAGTATCTTTTATTTATTAAGTGAACTTTTTTGAGGAATTAAGGAGATGCAGATTTTAAACAAATGTATTTGCCCTTTGGAATATCCCTAAGGAGCTCTGTTGGGCATTAATTATACTTCCTTTTTGTGTTAAATTCTTGAATATTTGCTGTGTTTCCCTATAACTATAAATTCTGTTTCTTTTTGAACTTAAATAAAATTTCTCTAGCTTCTTTTGCTAGAATCCAAATTTTTAAATGACCACTAAAACTTTGGTTATAAGTTCTGAATTATTTATCATTCAAATAGGTAGCTTTGCTATCTGGGGTGGTCTCTTCTCCATGATTGACTGTAGCCTGGTGAAAGCAAGAGGAAAAGAAGATCCTTGGAATTCTATTACCAGTGGTGCTTTAACAGGGGCCATTTTAGCTTCAAGAAGTAAGGACTATTGTAGAGATACTGCCTATGACAAATTGAGAATGAACATTTTTAAAAATTTCTGACAATAATTAAAATAAAAAATGATCATTTATAGTACATATTTTATTATTCTTAATTTTCTACATTAGAATTTCCTGAAAGGTTGGAGAGGGGGTTGCACCTAAAGTTTTGGAGTGATATATGTGACCTTTATGCTGCAGGATGTACATTCCTGCTATAAAGAATCTACACTGTATTTTCAGTGTTTTAGCTTTACATTCCCATTTTCACCAAGTTTTTGGAGAGAATGACCCTTTTCTTCCTTTCTAGTCCCCACTGGGTTTATTTTATTGCTATCTTTATTCTTTTGTCTTTTTTGTTTTGTATTGTTCTTTTGTTTTTAAATGTTTAGCAACTGTAAACTGTCCAACGCTAGGAGCTGGACTGTCAGGACCCACAGGATGATGACTAGATGACAGTCCTTGGGTGGTTCCTAAAAGGGATAAACTTTTTTTCCAAAATGCCGACATAAATTGCACCCCTCTATCAGATATGATGCGTTGTGGTGCCCCGTGCAATCTGTAAATATGCTGTACAAAAAGTTTCGCTAATGCTTTTGCAGTCGGGATTTTTTGGCAAGGTATGAAATGTACTTGCTTAGAGAACAGATCTGTGACAGTCCAGACTATGGTGTTTCCATTACTTTCTGGTAGTTCTACGATAAAATCCATGGCTATTTCTTTCCATGGGGCTGAGGGGTTCGCCACCGGTTGTAACAGTCCCGGCGATTTCCCTTGCAGCCTCTTAGCCATCGCGCAAATTTGACAGCTGCCCACATAGCTTTCTATGTCCTTTTTCATGGATGGCCACCAAAATTGCCTTTTAGTTAAATGTAAGGTTTTTACAAACCCAAAATATCCTGCTGATTTTGTATCATGGCACAGTTGCATGAAATTTATTCTCTGGGTGGCAGGTATGTATAGCTTCTCCCCCACCCAAGGCAGTCCATCTTTAATTGTACACACATGTCTATTTTTCTGGAACCATTCATCGCTTTCCAAAGACTTTCGAAATTTAATAAGTTATTACTACTATATGGTTGATATTTCCAACATAACATGTAATCTGGTGTATTATTATAGGATGATTTTTTAAAATTATTCTAAATCTTGTTTTTCTTTTTTTTAAAAACAACTTTTATTAGATGGACCAATTGCCATGGTTGGGTCTGCAGCTATGGGAGGAATTCTTCTAGCTTTAATTGAAGGAGCAGGTATCCTGTTAACAAGATTTGCATCTGCACAATTTCCAAACGGTAAGATAATTGCTTAGTTTAATGTGCTGTAAAACCTGATGTTTAATTCTCTTACTGAGGAACAATTTTACTTCTTTTAAAAGTTCCATTAAATATTGTGGGAGTAATTTTGATAGCAATAAATAGAAAGCATTCAAATAAAAATATTGCAGCTACTTAAAAGTATCTGCAAATTTTTAATACTTTCACATAACAGGCATCAAAAAGTTGTGTAATAGTGGTGTCATAGAGTTGTCAATTCCAGTTCTAACACATTACAGTAATTTCTGAACTGTGGTTGCCTTCCCAATTGCACGAACAATCATACCTTAAGAATTCCCATTTTCTCCCTTGACCCTAATGAAACATATTCAGTGCAGCAATGTACTGCAGAGTGTTAAATGATTGTTATTTTTTTTTATTACAGGTCCTCAGCTTTCTGATGACCCATCTCAGTTACAGGCCTCTCCCTTTGGAGACTATAGGCAGTACCAATGATTTCTTCTGTTTCTGTTGAATTTTAAAGTTTTACCTTTAAAAGAAGAAGCAAAATGCAGCCTCATTTGAAGACTTTTCATTGGATGTGTACATGTAGATGTTATTGTATTTTTCACAATATTTAAAAGATAATGAATATGAATCTATCACTGTAAATAAATATGAAATGCCTGCAAACTCCATAGATATTCCTTAACTTAAGGATCAAGCAACATATGGATCAGTGGCCTTTTTCAGTATAATACAAATCACTGGGGATATAACAACCATGTAATATTAAAACTTAAGGAATGCATTAGAAGAATATGTGCTGGTAACAGATATCTGCAGTGAGCTGCATTGTTTTCTTCCAGATAATCAGAAAGAGGTGCAAAGTAAAGAAGAAATATTTAATTTCATTTTAATTTTTTTTATAATGTTAATATACTCTCAATAGTGAGATTGAAATATTAAGACAGATCATAATAGTTCTTTACTGAATATTTAGAATAATGCATTATGTTGGCAAAAGATTCAAGGACTATTTTTGGCAAAAAATCTGTTTTTTTCTTGAGCTTTTTTAATCTTTGGAGAATAAGTCCTATATGCTGTTCACATAACAGTGGATGAAATGCTTGTGATCAGATGGTGTAATTTGCATGTCTAAAGTTCCTTACCCTATCTGCACAACAACACAATTGTCCCTCATATCAGCCTTATCTGAAACTTGTATTTAAAACTTTTGTCTGTTTTAAATGAGTTTACTATTTTTCCCAAGCAATTATACAAAGAATATAAATATATTACCTGTTTTAAGACTCAACATGAGAATGAAGTATTGCTTTAACAAGACAAAATGCTCTATGAATTTGTTAAGTAGTTTGGAAAAGTTACGGATGTGCAGCATTTCACATTACCAAGGGAAAAATATATTTCAGAATGCCTGGGGATGTTCATATAGCATCTGTTGGCAACTTGTTAAAGCAGCCATGTCTTCCTATGATTGCATGGCTGTCCTCCATAATGGTAGCATGATGTTGAGAAAAGACACACTTGGTCTGGAGTTGCTATATGCAGAACTAAATGCACACTAAAACAACTTTACTCCTAGTAAACTAAAACAGGGGTCCCCAACCCCCAGCCTGTTAGGAAACGGATTGTACAAGTGGTGGGTAAGTGAGCAAAGCTTTGTCTCCACAGATGTGGGATCTAGGTTGTGCATGAAACCATTCCCCCACCCCTGGTCCATGGAAAAATTGTCTTCCATGAAACCAGTCCCTGGTATCAGAAAGGTTGGGGACTGCTGATCTAAAGTACTGAACAGCCCTATTATAGTTCTTATTTATGTGATACTAGTTGCAAAAAACTGGCAACACAGAATAGTCTGTGAAGTTTAAATTACTGCCCTCCGAAGGCACCTATATCTTATTGTTACATTTTAAAATGCGTCTTCTGTAAGGATTCACACATAACAGCTTTCTGCATTGTCTTGAGGTAGTCAACTGTGGCTGGGCTGCACCATTTCAGATAAGCATTTAATTAAACAAAGATAAATTAATAGAGAAGACAGCTTAAACTTGTTCTCCATGTGGAAAAAATTGAAGTCTTGGGAGTTCCTATCTGTACTCTAGTACAGTCCCAGGATCTTTTGTCATTTTAATTAAGAATTGAATCTACTGTCTTGCATGGAGAATTGCATGTCAATAGTACAATGGGATTCAATAATACTGAAGATTTTTGGATAAACAATTCTAAGAAGTTAGCTCCAATAAATTGACAATTATCAAATTATTTGGGTTTTTATGTGTGTTCTATTATTGCAAATTTCTACTTAAATTAAGCCACAGTTGAGATACATGATAGGAGAGACTGTACAACCCTGCAGATATTTTTGAGATACAGTACAATTTTGATATAGTGTGGATAGCTTTTTTTACCAGCAGTACTTTAATGTAGGTTGTATTAGGATAAATTTATGGCTTATGAATACAAATAATGACTTTAGTGATTGCCTTGTACAGCTACAATAGGGATGAAAAAGTAAACTTGTGACCAATCCTCATGTTTAAGACCTTTGCAGGTCTGTAAAGTAAAGTAAAGCTAAAGTAAGATCATAAGCAAAATTGCAGTTTCACTTAGCAACCTCTTTGCTTAATGGAGCTGCTTATCCCAATTGTGGTCACTAAACAAGGACTCCTCTATCTTATTTGCATATAGGGATGCATATTTACATCCATGTAAACAAAATACATGAAGAGGATGTTTAATGGAGAATATTGGACCTCAAAATCTAAGGAGGTCAGTAACATCTATTATTTGTTTTTAGAGAACTAATTGCAAGGGTATTAGAATTATACAGAATACTCGGCATGTAAGGTGATGAGAAGGATTTAATCACACAGCCAATTAAATAAGCATTTTTGAGAAGATTCAGTGCTGGGTTAATATATTGTACCAATCTATAACTTATTTAAACTGAGTTTTTTAAAACTGAATTTAAACTTGCCAAATAAAAACAAAACTCAATGTAATTTACCACAAATATAATAGTCCTCAACTGACGGTCACAGCTCAGCTCAAACTTTCTGTTGCTAAGCAGGACAATTGTTAAGTGAGTTTTGCCTCATTTTATGACCTTTCTTGTCAGTTAAGTGAATCACCAGTTGTTAAGTTAGTAACATGGTTGTTAAGTATATCTGATTTCCCAATTGACTGCTTGTCAGAGTTGCAAAAGATAATCATATGACACTAAAACTGTCATAAATACATGCCAGTTTGCCAAGTGTCCAAATTTTGATCATGTGACCATGGGGATGTTACAACAGTCATAAGTGTGAAAAATGGACATAAGTCTTTTCCCAGTCCCATCGTAACTTCAGTCACTAAACAAATGGTTCTAAATTGAGGATTACCTGTATGTGATAAGGTGGTGAATTGCTAAGCGGCATAGTGGTTGGGCTTACAAAATTGGCTAACATGAAATAATGCTACAAAACTCTTTTCAGTTTTTGAATGTTTCACTTTTCCTCACACTTTAGGACTTCATAGAACTGGATGAACAAAAAGCTCCCAGAACTGTGCAGTTCACAAATTAATCACTTCAGATGCATTTGATCAATGGTACCAAAAGAAGCTTTTCCTTTTCCCTCCTTTCTAGCTGACTTAATTATTATTTTTAATGATGATGATAATGAAGATCATGATGCAATCTCTCACGTCTGTCCCTCTTAATATGGGGCTGTCAGCTCTGATGCTGCAAGTGTAATCGACCACTCAGGCAGTTGCTCTGAGATAACTCTATGGTCAATCATATAACCATAGAGTCCTCTAGAACTTGCAGAACTGGCCCACAAGTGTTGGCAGCTGTTCTGAGCCCTAGTTTGAACGTCCTCAGAGCAACTGCCAGAATGGCTCCTAACATCTCAGGATTTGAGCAGTGGTGTTAGCAACTTCACTATAAACATAATGGTGACAACAACAGTGGTAGGAGGGTAAGGGGGCTGTAGCAAGAGAGAGAGAACCATGGAAAATCACAAGACAGTCCTCTGAAGGCTATATTTGAATTGTGGGTAACCCCCAACAATAAATTCTCATAACATATTAATCCATGGTTAATCAGGGTTTATAATTCACCCAATTTTCCATTTTGTGAGGGCACACTGAACCACAGTATGTCTGCCATCAGAAATAATGTTTGTTAGAAAATGGCCTAAATGCCTGAAAATGATGCCCTGTTCAGTTAAGATTAATGTTGTCATCCCAAATAACTTCTGAGATAGAACTGTGTTATGATATCAGGAAGAATGAGATGGTGGGTGCTGTCTTTGTGGTTTCCTCAACCAAACCAATGCAGTGACACTCATCCCTTGTCTCCAGTCCATCTCCTTGATGACTATATTACAGTTTGTATCGGTTCTTTTGCTAATGAAATTGGCAAATTTTAGAGAAAAGAAAAATAGAACTTAGAATGTAGGAATCAACAGCCAGAAGTGTTATGTGCCAGAGAGGTGGATAAAGCAAATGTCTTTCCCTAGGCACTGTTGTATTTCCAAAAGCTTAATATTACCAGGCAGAACTTTTGACACAGACAAGATTTCTTTCTAGTCTGATTAGATGCATAATCCTTCCTTATCAAAAAAAGTGTTTTATTGTTCTAATCTTACTGTTGTACTATGCTGGAACCAATATCTAACCCAAACTACACAAAACTAGATTCATTTCCTTACATTCTGCAGTAAAAAAGGCCACATGGGAAAAGAAAGATGCCTTTTGTAAAACATTTGCTTGCTTTCTACTAGCATACACAATGTAAAAACAATCAAGCATAGAATAAATGCAATAAGTAAAATTTTGAGTAAATTCTTACAAACTAAAATCCTCCAGAGAACTGATGAGAGCTCTCTGCCAATCCACATAAATCAGTAGAGATCAGTGAACGCAGCACTTCTTTTCCAGTTCCCACCCTACCCCTTATAGCATAATTTGTTATATGCAATTACTGGTTATTCCTTGTGTAGTCTACATTCTGGTCTGGGCTTAGGGGAAGAATATTCTCATGCTTGCAACTTACCGTATATTTATCTTATTTTGGTGGATCAATCCTTTTTAGGTCTGAGAGACAGAATGCCACTGGGGTGAAGGGAGCAGCCACGGCAATAATAACGCAAGCAAATAAATAGAATTTTGTGGGGTATGGTATATCTTTTTCTTTTATTGTGACATGTTGGTAAACATGGAACTAATGATACAGCTTTTGACAACATACTAAGCTAAAATGTGGTTAGCTAAGTTCTGATTCAGTGTCATCTAAACACAGTGTTGATTTTTGTCAAATACCATTAAGTACAGTTACTGTATACACTTATGCTGCTTATCAAACAAATACCTAGTTACAAATGAATCAGAGATGTTTCTATTATAATCACCTAACAGTTCTCTCTACCTCCCCACACCCAATTAACACTGAATACATCTGCTCTTTCATATTTGAACATTTACATATCTAAAAGAACATATCACCTAAGTCTTAAGATGTACTGTACAATGATAATTTGTTAGCAATTTTTTTCTCACCTGTCTTATTTCCATTTAGGTTTTTTTAAAAAAAAAATTTAAATGAGAAAGAGAACAACAACTTCAAGCATACCTGCATTTCCAACAATTCCTCTGGATGCCACATGGACTCCAGAGGCATCAATAAGTAGGTTGCTGTAACCTATGCTTTGTATGGTTTTGTAATTAACCACAGCCACCATGACCACCATTTTGAGAGAGAGTGCCCATAATCTGCTTTCAAAATTTCAAATAAGTCTCTGGATCTAAAAAGTTGAGGAACCTTAACTTTCCCCATAAGAGAATGTTGTAACAGGCCTATATCTGATTTTTTTTCTCCCTAATTATAACATTTTCTATTTTTCAATTGTTACATTTCCTTATACATACAGTATGTCCTTCAATAATTTTATATTTGAAGCTTCTTATTCCTTTTAAAAAAGAATTAGTCTTTTTCTACAAGTTTCCACTTCCAAGTAATTACATTTACCATTGTTCTATTTAACTGCAACATAATTCAAGCCAATCATAAACTTCAAAATCTTACCTTATACTGTTTTGAACCAGAAAACAAGCAAATATTCTGCAAAACTATTTTCCAGGATACTCCATTGTATGTATAGTATAAAAGAGTCTGCTTGCTGCATTTAGTAAAGTGGTTAACTTTTTTATAATAATTTTACTAAATGTTATATAGTTAAAGAATACTAACTAAAAATATAAAATAATAAAAAGAGAAAGTGCAGGAAAGGAAAGAAAGTAAGAGAAAGAAAAGAAATATATAAGAACTGACTTCTCAGTTATATGCAATACAAACAATTTTTCTAACATAACCTTCTCTTAAAATAATAATAATAATAATAATAATAATAATAATAATAATAATAATAATAATAATAATAATAATAATAATAATAATAATAATAATTTTATTTATATACCGCCCTTCTCCCGAAGGACTCAGGGCGGTGAACAGGGCAAATGTATAAAATACAAAAATACAAAAGTTAAAAGGAATTAAACATAATGCCCAAGGTAAAAATAATAAATACAAATATTAAGAACAATAAAAAACCCAACCCATCCCCCATCAGGCCAAGCCGGCTTGTTCAAATAAATGCGTTTTCAGATCGCGTCGGAAGGAGCGACAAAAGATTTCTTCTTTCTGTAATCTCATATCATATCTACAAATCCTTAAAGTCTGGTCATTCAGTCCTGGTGAACAAAAGTCCATTAAGGGTTGGTAGAGATAACAACATACCTATTTTAACCTTGATCAAATAAACCATTTCACTTTTAACAATCTTGATCCTTAATCCCCTCAAATAATGTCCCAGAACTTGATTTATTTTCATTTTTTTCTCTGTTTCTTCTTACAAAACTCTTCAAAACATTAACAAGTCTCCTTTGTAAATTCAGTTTAGAAAAGTTAACTAGGTCACTCTTTTGGTTTGTTATTTGAGCGTCCCGTTTAATTTTTAAGAGTTCATCTGGTTTCATTTGTGTAGCATCTTTTTTTCATATAATTGTTGTAGCCTGCCATTTTTAGATCCACTTTCAGATCAATCTTAGTTCTATGTGGTAAAACTTGCTCTTCTTCCATAAAGGTAAAGGTTCCCCTGCACATGCGTGCTAGTCATTTCCGACTCTAGGGGCCGGTGCTAATCTCCGTTTCAAAGCCGAAGAGCCAGCGCTTGTCCGAGGACGTCTCCGTGGTCATGTGGCCGGCATGACTACACGCCAAAGGCGCACGGAACGCTGTTACCTTCCCACTGGAGTGGTCCCTATTTTTCTACTTGCATTTTTACGTGCTTTCAAACTGCTAGGTTGGCAGAAGCTGGGACGAGTAACAGGCGCTCAATCTGTTACGCGGCACTCGGGATTTGACCCGCCAAACTGCCGACCTTCTGATCGACAAGCTCAGCGTCCTAACCCTTTTAAAAACAGCCTATCTATAATGAAAACTTCTGGGTCACAAATATCAATCAGTACACGAAGTGTAAAATTATTTTGCTCTATCCATATTAGTAAGTCAAATTTAAATGTTCTTCTCCTTTAATTGTAACTTCACTTTCTTCTGGTTCCCTCTAGCGTCCAATTTTCAAAGTCCCATCCTATCATTTTTTAAAGAATTCAAAATAACAGTATTTTCCTATGGGGAGAATTCTTATAATGAATTTGAAAATTTTATTTCAGATGCATTAGGATCCTTGGTCCCTGTTTAACGTTCCAAAATCAATGTTCTAATGAACCTTTTATTGTTTATTAAAACTATTTTTTAAAGTCCTTGCATTTAAAACATTTAAAACCTTGCATTTAAATCCTTTTGCTAAGGATTGAAAGAAATTCACCCAATGCCCAATAAAATTTGTCATTTCAACAATTTCTAATAGCTGAAAAGCAGTTAATAAGCAATTTTTAAAAAATAGAAAAGGAAATATGCGAACTTGGGGTCCTTTTGAAGTCACCAAATGTAATGAAGATGGCTTTCATTTGTCTCCCAGAGCTCCAAATGGATGGAAAGCAAGAAGCAACTGTCTGGAACACTTATGGGTAATTTCAAGTCCTCTCCTTGTCCAGAGAGGAATTACAAAGAAATTTTAACAGAGCCAGAAGTCCCCAGTAAATAAGTTAACTTTTAATGTAGCTGTAATATGCTTTTAGAACTGCTGATCTTTATATCTCTGTGCCACTGTTAATATACAAGATTTGAAGCATACAATAAGTTTCTAAATTGCCTTTGCCCTACAATTACTAGGATTCTTCTGCAATTTTGAACTGTCAAAACATGTTAGATGTACAGTTTGCAGAAATGTCAGGTAGCATGTTCAATTTTCAGAATACCTAAATACCATCTAATTCACATAAATGTTAGCCAATTTTAAACAACCAAGCCAGTTTTAAACAATCTGAATGAATGTTCAATTAAGAACACAGGTTCAGTCTGGGCAATTTACGAACAAGGTAAGACTAATATTACCAGTATGTATCTGTTTTAAGCCTGAATGATAATAACAGTAACTCATCACATAATTCCAAAATTATGGACATAGCTGTGAGGTTTTGAGGAGCTCATAAGATAAAACTAGAGAATCTATGACTCACTGGGTCATTGTTTCAAAGATATCTCCTTAACTGAATAAAAAAACAGAATGACCAGAGGAGGGCAAAAGAACAGTGGCAGTGGGAGTGATTTCTGGAAATGATAACATGATGGTGGCAGACCATGGCAAGGTGGTGGTCCAGCAGCATGGCAGCACTAAGTGTGCCACAACTTAGCCAAATTTCAATTCCATTGGAGTCATAGATTTCAGATATTGGATGCATCTTTTAGTTAGCTCATTTGAAGGATACTGATTTAAAAATTATTGCCCTATGATACACCTTTTTGCCCAACTGAAGATTAGAAGCAAACAGACATGAGAATTTTAGTTGTGTATAGATGGAGAGAGAGAGAAAAAAGTAAAGGCAGGAGCAGTAACAACCTACTGAAATAAAGAAATGTTTAGTTTAGTTTAGTTTAGTTAGTTAAATTTTTAGGGGCTTTTTATTGAAATGCATTTTTTTCTTTATAATAGAATATTTTAGTGTGACAAGTATTAGAGATTAAGTCATATGTGACCTTGGACAGCATTTAGAACAGGGACATCAGTTTTTAGAAGTCAAATCTTACATAGGCACTTGAAAGCAAGCCTCATTATATTCAATGGTGTTTCATCCAAGGTAAATCTACACTGTATCTCAGAACAGACAATGTGGTGTCTTCCGGGAGTTTTGAACTACAATTTTCATAATCTTTCATCATTAGCCATGTTAATTAAGACTGCTGGAGCTGAAGTCTAAAGTGACTGGAAGATAATCAGCACTGCATTAGCAGTGTTACAAAGTATCTAATTTAGGTTTGCTCATCTGTATTCAGATAAAGGATGAAAGATGAATAAGATAGAGCTAAGACAAACCCATATTGATCTCCCTCTCTTTTCTCTACAGAG
Source organism: Vipera berus (assembly GCF_964194415.1). Classification (NCBI taxonomy): domain Eukaryota; kingdom Metazoa; phylum Chordata; class Lepidosauria; order Squamata; family Viperidae; genus Vipera; species Vipera berus. Next base: position 34,861,824 of record NC_138204.1, read on the forward strand.
ATTGTAGCTTATTTCTGCTGAAATCCAGACAACTCATATTAGCCTTAAAATGGATACAGTACTTTGCATGAAATACCTGATGTTTTTCTTCTGTGTTCTGGTGTTTGTAAGTATTATAGGACTGTGCTTAAAATAAATCCCCCTTCAAACCTGGCCCATTGACATAAATGAGAACTGTTTAAGCCTTGTGCATCATCTCAGGTGGATGGTCAGTTATTTCATTTGCTAAAATCTGAAATGTTTCCTTATTGTGCAGCATTCCCCAATCTTTCAGGCTTTGGGGGAGGGGGGAGAGGGGATGGTTCTGCATGAGCAAATCGAGCTGTGCATGCATGATCACCTTCTCCCCTTCTTCTGTGGCCTGGTTCTGAACGGGCTGAGGCCTGGAGGTTGGGGAGCCCTGTTACTGTGTATACAGTGAAAAAAACACAGGTATGCTTATAAATTTTAAATTCTTCTGAAATAATGAAATCCAGGAAAATTCTGATAGATTGTACTTCAGCATAAGCATTGCCCTACGTGATTAGACCCCAGCCTATCTGATCCAGCAATTTGTTGTCATAGAGGCCAACCAACAAAAGAAGGAAGCCCCACTAATTTCCAAGCAGATTGTTGTGTATGCTGGGGACTGTCAATCACAGCAAGCCACTAGGACCAACAGGTGGCGCCAGTCAAGGCTCAGATTGGCTGGTCAGCATTCGGTGGGAATTCCAGATGTCGGGATTGGTTTTGGGAATGTACCTGGCTAGGTATTTAAGGGGGCTACGGATGGGCTCCATTGTCCTTTGTTCCTGCCTGCACACAATAAAGACTGTTGCTGTGAATCCTGTCTGTTTCTGTCCATGTGGTCCTGACAATATATAACACTGGCGACGAGGATGGGATACTTTGTTGGACTCTGAACGTTACAGAGTTAATTTCTTCACTGCAAACGATTGTCAAGGACTGAGGCAGCATGTCTAAGCTCGGAAACATCTGTGAATTTGATGTTCGTTACCCAGAAGAATGGGAAGCACACCTGGGCCAGGTGGAAGGCTATTTGCTGGTAAATCGCATCATTGAAGACCACATGAAAGCTGCAGCATTGTTGTGCATCAGCGGTCCAGACGTCTATAAGATAGCTGTTGGATTGTGCACGCCAACTCAGGTCGCTGCCGTTTCCTACAATGACCTTACAGCCAAATTGAACAGACATTTTTTGCCCAAGCGGTCTGAGCTGTACTGGCGGGTACAGTTTTACCAACGGAAACAGTTACCGGGCGAGTCGGCAACCGAATACATAGCTGCGGTACGTCAAGCCTCTCATTTGTATAAATTTTCCGATTTAGAAGACCGTGTGCGGGACCAGATCGTCGTCGGTCTGCGGGATGAACGGCTGCAAGAAAAGATAATGGCAAAAACGACCATGAGTCTTCAAGATGTAATAGATGATATAATGGCTCATGAGATTACCAGCAGGAAGAATGCTTCCAGACCCAGCAGCGGTTCTAGTGGGTCCGTTCACCACGAGAGCGCTGTGGACGGTGGAAGCGAAGACACCAGGGAGGATGGAGAGATCGATGTGATTCTTCAAAAATTGGAAAAGTCACAGTTTCGGCGCGGGAACAGCAGCGGAAAACAGATTTGCCCAATTCTTCCAAGATTCAGTTTCATAGTGTTATATCTAGTTCTAGAGTTTTAAGAAGGGGAAAATATTTACTATCTAACATTCTGTGGGTGTTTTCTATAGGAAATGCACATTGTGTTGACACTTCATTGAACCTTACCATTATTTCAAAATCTCTTTCCTTGTCAGTCACTGTTAGCTTTGATTCCATTAATTTCTATGAGTAGTTATGATTTTTGGCTCTAAGGTGCATCATTTTACATTTGCTCACATTAAACAATGTCTGCCATTTGTTATTTCTTGTCATGTTATTTTCTGTTTTATGTGTGATTTTATATGTACAGGACAGGCCTAAGTAAATTCTCAAATCTTTAAAACAGCAATTCTCAATCTGGGTTCCGTAGATGAACATTGGTCTGCAAAAATTCACCAGGTGGTCTACCACAAATTCTATGAATTGACCAGCAATCTGCAGGAAGTTTGCCTGGGATTAGTTAGTCTCTTTAGACTTAAGAAAAACAGTTACCTGCTATACAATAGATAATTTCTGGGGTTTTTTCCTGAAGGGCAATAGCTAGATGTGTTGAAACACCATCTACCTGGGCTGGGATCTACAGTTAATATTCTTCCAGTGCTGCCTCTTCCCTCTGAAATAGAACCCTTGCAGCTTTACATTGCCAAAGGATTTTCCACAGAATGCTGAAATGCGAGACTTGTAATATCTGTTAAAGGTGTGCTTTGGTGTTCAGATGGCAGCCTCATAGACCTCTCAGTAATCTTGACCAAAATTAGCATCCGACCACTCTTGCCTTATGAGCCAGTCTTCTTCCCCTTGGAACTGGATTCCTAAGAGAATACTATTCTTATCTAAGTTGAGCGCCACTAGAATTTTTTAAAGAGTATTTACAGAGGACTTTATACATTGAATGATTATTCTGTGTATTTTTCAGATTGGGTCACTCTGCCTTATTACTGTGGCTATGTGGGCAATCATTGACCCTAAAAGAATTCTGGATATCCATCCCAACTATTTCTTAAAAATAGCAGCTTCTGTCATCCTCTTTGTGGGTCTACTGGTTTCATGGCTGAGCTATTTGGGCATATATGGAACTGTTACTGAAGACATACAGCTGTTGAAGAATGTAAGTAAATGGAGTTCACTGGTATTGAAAACTACATATTGATGCAAACATACAAAAGATTTGTAAGTTTGGAATTCATATTATAACTTTGAAACATTACATGCACTGACTAAGAATAATGCAGTCTGATAGTTGTTAGAGCTGTGGTTTAAACCTGTATATTTCTTCTAGATGCAGCATAAATTATTATGAGAAAAACATTTTTCTATTATTGTTATTAATAGATATCTCCTGATTAAGTTCATACATGACATCCAGTTCTAACATTTTGTATGGAAGCATTAGCATTAGATCCTCCCATGCTATTTAGCATATCGGGCAGCAAAGAATCTCTAGAATATTTGTTCTTGTGCGAGTACTGCAGCATCACCATTAGTGGGAGAAAGTGGCAAGAAGGTGACAAGCAACAGGGAGAAAGCAGAACTACTCAACTTGTTTTTTGCATTCATATTTACACAAATGGAAAAAACAGTCCAACCTATCAAAAACACTACTGTAAAAAAACATAAGAAAAACAAGTTAAGATAGGCAAGAAAATGGTAAGTGAGCACCTCTCCACCCTAGACGAGTATCAAATCACCAGGACCAGATGGACTACACCCCAAGATTCCGAAGAAACTGGCATATGTGATCTCAGAACCACTGCACTACATCTTTCAAAGATCCTGGAGCACTACCAGACAACTAGAAGAGAGCTGAAATAGTTCCCATCTTCAAAAAAGGAAAAAAAATGGATCCAGGAAACTACAGACCTATCAGCCTGACTTCAATACCTGGGAAGATCTTGGAAAAGATAATCAAGCAATGAATCATTGAACGCTTAGAGGCAAAAAAAGTCATTACCAAAAGCCCACATGGGTTTGTCAAAAACAGATCATGCCAGACAAATCTTATTGCATTCTTTGATCAGGTGACAAAATTAGTGGGCCAGAGGAATGCTGTGGATATAATTTACTCGGACTTCAGTAAGGCATTTGATAAAGTAGACCGCAACCTACTACTTGATAAGATAGAAAAATGTGGGGTAGACAGCATCACCACCAGATGGATTCATAGCTGGCTGACCAGCCATACTCAGCATGTGGTCCTCAATGGAACTGCATCTACATGGAGGGAAGTATGTAGTGGAGTGCCCCAGGGCTCTTTTCTGGGCCCAGTGCTTTTCAACATCATCAATGATTTGGATGAGGGGATAGATGGGGAACTCATCAGATATGCAGACAACACCAAGCTGGCAGGAATAACCAATACTCCAGAAGATAAGCTTAAGATACAGAAGGATCTTGATAGACTTGAACATTGGACACTATCTAACAAAATGAAATTCAATGGTGAAAAAAAAATAAGGTTGTAGATTTAGGCAAGAAAAACCAAATGCACAGGATAGTATAGGTGGTACCTTGCTCAATAGTAGCAACTGTGAAATCAAGATCATGTGAAGTGTTAATACCACTTTACAATGTCTTGGTAAGGCCACACTTAGAATACTGCATCCAGTTTTGGTCACCACAATGTAAAAGATGTTGAGACTCTAGAAAGAGCACAGAGAACAACAACAAAGATGATTAGGGGACTGGAGGCTAAAACATATAAGGAATGGTTGCTGGAATTGGGTATGTCTAGTTTAATGAAGAGAAGGATGAGGGGTGACATGATAGCAGTGTTCCAATATCTCAGGGGTTACCACAGGAAGAGGGAGTCAAGCTATTCTCCAAAGCAACTGAAGGCAGGACAAGAAGCAATGGATGGAAACTAACCAAAGAGAGAAGTAACCTAGAACTAAGGAGAAATTTCCTGACAGTTAGAACAATTAACCAGTGGAACAACCTGCCTCCAGAAGCTGTGAATGCTCCAACAATGGAAGTTTTTAAGAAGAGACTGGACAACCATTTGTCTGAAATGGTATAGGGTTTCCTGCCTGAGCAGGGGATTGGACTACTAGACCTCCAAGGTCCCTTCCAATCATCATCATCATCATCCCATGTGATGTTTAGAGTCTTTAAGTCTTCCATGAACATTCTTCAATATGTATTTTAAGGTAGTCCTCCTGGTCGTTTGGCATCAGGGCGGTGAGGGGGGTCCATCTCATTGTCATCTTGGGGATTTGATTGTTCTCCATGTGGAGAAGATAACCTGCAAACTGGAGTCTTGTGTATGTATGGAAGAGATGGGCATAATTTTGCATGTTATTTTCACTTTACAGTTCGTCATACTGGTCCTGGTGATCTCCATTTTGAAGCTTCTGATTATTATACTCCTTTATTTCTTTGCAGCAAAGGTAATAATGAGTCAGGGATTAGAGCATGTGTCTGAAATTTTTCATCTTTGTCGCTTCCTTTGTTATCCTAAAGCAGCTTTTCTATTGCTTTTAGAATTCTTTTTCTTCATACAAATATAGGTGAAACTTGAAAAATTAGAATATCGTGCAAAAGTTCATTTATTTCAGTAATGCAACTTAAAAGGGGAAATTAATATATGAGATAGACTCATTGCATGCAAAGCAAGATAGTTCAAGCCGTGATTTGTCATAATTGTGATGATTATGGCGTACAGCTCATGAAAACCCCAAATCCACAATCTCAGAAAATTAGAATATTACATGCAATCAATAAAAAAACGAGTGTACATAGAACAATATCGGACCTCTGAAAAGTATAAGCATGCATATGTACTCAGTACTTGGTTTGGGCCCCTTTTGCAGCAATTACTGCCTCAATGCGGCGTGGCATGGAAGCTATCGTCTGTGGCACTGCTGAGGTGTTATGGAAGACCAGGATGCTTCAATAGCGGCCTTCAGCTCTTCTGCATTGTTCGGTCTCATGTCTCTCAACTTTCTCTTGGCAATGCCCCATAGATTCTCTATGGGGTTCAGGTCAGGCGAGTTTGCTGGCCAATCAAGCACAGTAATCCCACGGTCATTGAACCAGGTTTTGGTGCTTTTGGCAGTGTGGGCAGGTGCCAAGTCCTGCTGGAAAATGAAGTCAGCATCCCCATAAAGCTCATCTGTGGAAGGAAGCATGAAGTGCTCCAAAATCTCCTGGTAGACAGCTGTGTTGACCCTGGACTTAATGAAGCACAGTGGACCAACACCAGCAGATGACATGGCTCCCCAAATCAACACAGACTGTGGAAACTTCACACTGGACTTCAAGCATCTTGCAGTGCGTGCCTCTCCATTCTTCCTCCAGACTCTGGGTCCTTGGTTTCCAAATGAATGCAAAAGTTGCTCTCATCAGAAACGAGGACTTTGGACCACTGAGCAACAGACCAGGTCTGTTTTTCTTTAGCCCAGGTAAGACGCTTCTGACGTTGTTTGTTGTTCAGGAGCGGCTTGACCAGAGGAATACGACATTTGAAGCCCATGTCCAGGATCCGTCTGTGTGTGGTGGCTCTTGATGCACTGACTCCAGCCTCAGTCCACTCCTTGTGAAAATCCCCAACACTTTTGAATGGCCTTTTCCTGACAATCCTCTCCAGGCTGCGGTCATCCCTGCTGCTTGTGCACCTTTTTCTTCCACACTTCCCTTCCACATAACTTTCTATTAATGTGCTTTGATACAGCACTTTGGGAACATCCAACTTCTTTTGCAATTACCTTTTGAGGCTTTCCCTCCTTATGGAGGGTGTCAATGATGGTTTTCTGCACAACTGTCAGGTCAGCAGTCTTCCCCATGATTGTGATTCCTACTGAACCAGACTGAGAGACCATTTAAAGGCTCAGGAACCCTTTGCAGGTGTTATGGCTTAATTAGTTGATTAGAGTGGGACACTTTGAGCCTAGAATATTGCACCTTTTCACAATATTCTAATTTTCTGAGATTGCAGATTTGGGGTTTTCATGAGCTGTAAGCCATAATCATCACAATTATGACAAATCACGGCTTGAACTATCTTGCTTTGCACGTAATGAGTCTATCTCATATATTAGTTTCCTCTTTTTAAGTTGCATTACTGAAATAAATGAACTTTTGCACGATATTCTAATTTTTCAAGTTTCACCTGTATCAGCTTTTTCTATGTAGACATATCTTTGAATCAATAGAATCAAACTTGCTAGAGAGGATCATATAGAAATAGATTGCTTATTGAATTTGTCATACACTGGCCTTGTGGATGAATTTTGAGAAAAAAATGCCCCTTCTTTGGTTTTCTATGTATAACAACTGGTAAAAGAATATTTTAAAAATATGATTGTTGAGATAAAACTTCACATGCTTTGACATCCCTACCATGTCTAGCATAACCACTTGAGGCTTTGTGCTTGGTAGCGAGATAAATTCTACACTTTTTTTCAGATCCGTGACACATACCTTGTAAATCAGCTGGCCCAGAAGTATGAGGGAGACAATGGCACAAATGTATACTCTAAAGCTTTAAATGGCTTCATGATCATGGTAATGCAAGATGAGCAATAGTTTTATCTTAAGGTCATGAGATTTTTTTTAGTCATGAACATTAAGAGTAAATGGTATATAACCACAACATGTAAAATCAATGTACTACATAAATAATTATATAAAAGTCTTGTATCCAATGCAATATGTTATCTCGAAAGCCTTAAAATATCATTGAAAGAGGAATTAATATAAATGTTATGACTCAGTTTGAACTCTTCATGTCATTAAATTTCTTTTATATCTAATTCAGAAAATGGCCAAGTATTGGTTATTAAAGTACACTTCCTTAACTAGATAAACTGAAATTTTTATATACTATTTTGAAAGAGATGTAAACAAATTGATGCATGTTATCATTTAGTTGAACATTTTTGAGGAAACTGGAAAGATTATACAAGGGTTTTTAATAATTAATATTACTGTAGCTTTAAATCTATTTTTCAAGAACATACAAATGGGCAACACAATAAGTTACATCTTTTTTGTTGTTAGGTCTCAGCTCAGGTATAACAACAAAATAATGAAAAGCTAAAGTCATTCTTTGGATCCATGGTACTTGAAATTATAATATGTAATAATGGATTAAAAATTACTGTAGCACAAAATAATCTGAAAGAATCCTCTAATTGATTTTTAAAACAGGAGATTTAACTCACATTTATTCTCTATTTTTAAGTTGTATCAACAAAAACTTAACAGGTCACCTCTATTTATAGAAATATATTTTGGATAGAAATACTTAATATATTTTAAAATATTGCTATCTTTAAAATTATATTTGTGTGACTACATGTAGGCTGGGCTAGGGGCTCCAACAGATCCCAGGAACAATATCTGACTTCTCTGTCCAGAAGAAGGTAGTGCTAGATAGTATGATAATATACAGAACCTTAAACTCCCAGGCCTCTGGTTGGGGAACAGAGATAGAGGAGGACACATATCACCCATAGGTGTTTGTGTGTGTGTGTGTGTGTGTGCACGCACACACACACACGCACACACACACACATGTATGCATTTCTATATATATTTGCCTTGCTGTGTAATATATAATATATATTGAAGCCATTCTTTCTTAAATTTAGTTTAGAAAAACTAAAAGATGCCTACAGAGATATTTGTTTTTCCCCCCTTCTTCCTCCCCCACCTCAGAGTAGAAAAATTGCTTAAAGAAGGAGGGGGGCTCTTTTATAGCTGTTACTACCACAAAAGTTGGAGAAATTTTGATTAAATTTTGAATAGTTGTACAGATTTTAAATGGGAGCAAGTGATCCTTCACTTACTTTACCTATAAACCATTTAGGACTTTGACTTGTTTCTTAAACATAGTGATAGCCAATAAAATTACAATATTAATTGTTAGATGGTGCACACAATGCATAAAATGGGAGTTATAACTTGTTCTTAATAAGCGTTCCTAGGGAAAAGCTTCAGTCACTAGTCTTTATCACAATATAGGCTTAATCATTCTAATTACAAATATAAAACTAGTCCAGCATCCTTAAGTACAATTACTTCTACATCTTGTTTCTTATAAGAATCAATTGATACAGAAAGAACAGAAAGAAGGATCTCCAAAGATGTATCTGTTCTAAGAAAGAAAACTAGTAAATAATGCAAACTTAAGAAAATTACCATTTCTAAATACTTTATGACCATTTACTATTACTACAGGACATTTTTACGAAATGATCAGAACATGATACTATTTATTGACAGCCTAATGCCAATACTTTTGAATTCTTGTAAACACATATTAGCAAAATAAAATAAATAATCCCAGGAACTATAAAGAGAAATGGTTGCAAAAACTCTTAGAAATTCAGATAGCAAAAAGAATCCCAAAGAAATTAGCTTAATTAAATAACTTTAGGGGACTATTTTAAGAAGTGCTTTATTGCGTGTCTGGAAAAAGTATTATTATAAGTTAAATTATAAAATACCAATTTGGGGGATTCCTGGACACGCGATAGAGGGTGTATCTATGGGTGTGAGTTTGGATATGATTTCTTATAAGGAATTACTTAGATTGGTAGGGAATGATTGGCAATTAAAGTCGTTAGGTGAGTTAAAACAAGAAAATATTGTACAGTCCTGGTTCCAGTATACTCAATTGCAAGCTAGGTGGAAGTTAGATCAGAAGGTTGGCATTACATTAACGGATGAAAATTTGGTAAAACAGATTAAAGATCAAAATCGAGCGCATATAAAGAGAATTTACAATGCTTTAATATAATTGGATTCGGAAATGGAATTAGTTAAAGATTGTATGGTAAAGTGGGCTCAAAATATTCAAGAACCAATCCCATTGGATATATGGGAGGTAATTTGGGTTAGAAATGTAAAATTTACCCAGGCCCAAAATTTAAGAGAAAACTTTTATAAAATGTTTTATAGATGGCATTTGGATCCTAAAAAGTTGTCTTGTATGTACCCTAATTTACAGGCCAAATGTTGGAGATGTGGCAGTTTGGATGCTACTTATTTTCATATGTGGTAGACTTGTAGAAATATAAAAGCTTTTTGGATTAAAATTTGGTGGAACATTCAAAAGATTTTTAAGAAAAAGATACTCCACAACTATTTTTATTGGGTGTTATTACAGATTGTGATACTAAATAAACTAATTTGATGTTGAACTTGATAACAGCTGCAAGGTTATTGGTAGGGCAATATTGGAAGAAGGATAGTTTGCCTACTATAGAAGAATGGACGTTTAAAGTGTCAAATTTAGCAGAAATGGCTAAGATTTCTGCTTATCTGAAGGATCATTCACAAGAAAGATACATTTCGGTCTGGAGAAGATGGATAGATTATATTCAGAATAAATATGGGACTAAAAAGTTCCATCTAGCCTATGAATAAATTTTAGATTGTTATTATTACTACTAGTAGTAATTACTAGTATTCCACTAGTAGTAGTGGAATTTTTATTAATTTTAATTATATGGTATTATTATTATTATTAGTATTGTTTAATAACTTGGATATTAATTTGTTTATATTTTTATTATTAGGTCTACTTTTATTTTGTTTGTATTTATGTTAAAGGAGAGTTAAAGCGCATTATGAACTTGGTTATCTATATAGTTGGTTAATGTTAATTAGATTATGATTATTATATTTGTAACCCTGTACTCAGCTCTGGGAAGTGGGGGAGGGAGAGGGGGGTGGTTTTGGGTGGGTTGGTTTTGGGGATTATATTGTAACTTTTATAAAACGTTTTAATAAAAAACTAAAAAAAATAACTTTAGGGGATTAAGATTTTATTGCTACACTTTTGTTCTTTTTTTAGTTTCAGTGTTGTGGAATTTTAGGACCTGGAGATTTTAAAAATGCTGAATTGTTCAGAGAAAAACAGCCACAAGACTTATGGCCACGTGCTTGTTGTACTCGAGCCAAGCCCCCTGCACCTGAGGAGATTCTGGATGTGAAGTTCTGTCAGGAAGGAACAGTTGGATATGTCAATAATTTGGTAAGGATGTTTGCTCAACTGCATGCTATTTAATCATCATAATCCTTAGACAGAGAGTTATACAGAGTAATTTACTGATAACAGTTAAATAGGACCTTTATTGATATAATTGCTCTCCTGCTTTGGACTCTGATAATGTAAGTAATTAGCATTTGCATTTTTAAAATTATCATACGCTTGTCTGCAAACAGAGAAAGTTGAATCTCTTAGAAAGTTAACATCTTATTCATCACTACTGACTCAAAGGCTAACACACACAACAATTATTAAGAGAGCCAATTCTGTCTAATGGTTAAGAAGCTGGATTAAGACTGGCATAATCAAAGTTCTAGATCCCACCTTAAACACAGAAACTAGCTGGGTGACCTTGGGCCAATCATTTTCTCTCAACCCTAGGAAGAAGACAATGACAAACAACTTCTGATGAGTTGCCAAGAAGACTTCATGGACTTATCCATGTAATCGCCAGGATTTAGTCAAAATTAACTTTAAAACCCCACCTCCCTAAAAGGAGTTTATGATATCACTGAAGTATCTTTGAAGGTCTATTTTAGTTGTGTGTACCAGCTTTACAACTTTACAATTGCTTTTCAGCATAAATAAATAAATTCAGTTTGAAACTACCAGTATCAAATCTCAGATAATCCAACTAGGGTACTTAAGTTGGATCCTACTTTTGTTTTAAAGGAATTATCAGGACACGCAGAGAATGGGAAACCGTTCCTCTGCTAATCAGATATATAATATAGATATATAATATAGCATAATATACATAATATAAGCCCTTCTACAAGTCAACATCTTGAGAAAGATTCATGCTGTGTATTTGGGTTACTTTTGTTAAAGTTGATGGAGAAATTTGCATAATGATTCTTTTATTTATTGCAGGGCTGCTTCCGTACAATTTCATATTTCTTTTATTGGTACACATGGACTTTTGTGGGCTGTTGTTTAGGAGTATTAGCTGCTGAGGTAGGCAAGCATGAGTCTATATGTGAAGGAAGCTCATATTTTCTTTAGGCACTCTCCTTTAGATTCAATAATATGGTTCACTTAATTTGATTTAATGTGTTAGTCTTTCCAGAAAGTCATGACTTGGTACAAACCATTGTTAACATAAATTATAGCTTCAGGTGATCAACATTTGATGTACTGTATTGGTTTTTTATTTGCTTTATACATCTTGTGAAGATTCTCCAAAAAGGATGGAGGATAAATTTATTGATTAAATAAGTTTTACTTTGGGTTTCAATCATGACCACAGAAAATTACTTCCCTTGATATATCAAAATCTCTTAGGGGAATAAAGATGTAATAAAGCAACATATAGCTGACTCTACATAAAATAGAGGAATCTTTGCAAGTATCCAAAAGAAAGAATGGGACTACACAAAAAATAATGGGGAGGGGAGCTAGGTTATTCCTAAATATTCTGATTTCTTGTTTCTTTTTTATTACATCAGGCAAAATTTTCTTCTGGAAAGAGGAAATTTGCTTCTTAAATTGATGTCATGTTCTAATTAAATAAAAACCTGAGACAGTTGGAGGTTGAACTAATATATCTATCTTGATATTTGTTTCAGATATTTGTTATGGCAACTGCATGGTACCTGCATCGTGAATTAAATGATTGATCTAGCTTGCTAATTCAGGAGAAAATTAAACATACAATATTGGGTAATTTTATTGGTATCTCATGTTTCAGTTCAAAAGAAAAGATAAAAGCTCTCTTTCAGATACTCCATAATTTGAAGGGTTCAGCTGGGGAATCATGGGTACAAGGGACCTGCAGCCCTAGTATTTCTGTGCGGGTCCTAGTTGGAACACCAGTGTCATCTACTCTGGTCCTGCCTCTATTTTTTTTTCACCTCAGTGCTTCTTTGCCAGTATGAGAAGAGAAATGCCTCTTGCTTTCAAAAGCCCTTTTTAATACATGTTGACTCACCGGAATAAATTTTATGAGACAGACTCAAAGTAAGTTGAGTTCTTATGAAGTATTTCAGCCCTGCTTTAAATGCCTTGATTTGGTATTTTAATATTTCTCATTTTAGATCATCACTGTAGATGTTTTATCTGCATTGCTATGTTTGCAGGCATTTCAGTGGCTATTAAACAGATGCTAGGTGCAAAAATGAAAAAAATGGTGACAAGAATTCAGAAAACTACTACCTGTACAGCTGGTTGGTGAAAGAAAGGGTTGTTATTCTGAGGAAAATAGGAGGAATGTGTGTTAGATATGTTCGCTGCCTTGAGTTACTTGTCCAAATATTACAGGTGAAATATATATTTAAATAAAATAATAAAATAAATTTACAGGAGAAGTTAAATTAATGACAAAGTGCAAATTTTAGAAAGTAAAATAGAAGTAATAAATAGATGGGAAAGGTTTTTAACATTGTGGCATTACAGGGACTGGGAAAAAATGATTGAGATTTACAGCAGTTCTAGAGGATCCTGGAGAAGACACCAGAGAAAAGATTGTTCAGTCTTTAACCGTTTTTGGAATGGGATGATGTGAAAAGGAAACTTGATAAAGCATACGGAATCAACATGCAGTTTGCAAAGTTAAGAAATATACCAAGGGATATTCATGTGCACTTTGTCAGGAAGAAGAGTTGAGATCATATTTTGCAGCAGTATTTTATTACCAGATTGAAGATTAATAATGCAGATGTGATAGTAGTTAAATAAATTCTGATCAGAATACTGTATAAAGAGGTTTTATTTTTTACTGACAAACTCAAATAGAAAAAAGTATAATTTTGATCTTTCAACTTTCACCCATTTCATGAATGGTTTTCAGCTGCATTTGTGCATCCAGATTTGATGCTGAAAAGCTGAGTTACAATGCAGATGCAACACCTCTTGGCAATTCATAAAAGTGGTCACAACTGTTTCCAGGGTTTGCTGCTGCAAAAGCCTCCCAGAAATAGCCATATGAGCCGGGAAAAGTTATAGCTGCTTTAGTAACTTGATGACAAGAAGTCCTTTGAGCTCTGAAGCAATTGTTTGGGATCGAGTCCAATGTTAAAAGCATTGTACAATCCTACTTTCTTGTCCAAACTCTTCAGCTTTAGATATATTCTGTAATTCAGATTCAAATATACCCTCTTCCTTTCTCTAATCTCTTTGAAATATTATTTCTTATTCCTCACCTTCACTCTGCATAATATTACTTATGCAAAAGGGGATATATGATCACTATAAATGTACAATCCAAACTGCGAGTTATACTATCATATAACTATTTCCAGGGTGTTCTTCTCCATTAGAGATCCTAATTTTCAGTACTCTGCAAAAGCTGCATTACAAATGTTAATACAAGCAGCATAGTTGTGACCTTAATTTTATTTTAGGACACTTCTATTTGCATGTTAATTGCCTATATGGGAAGTCACTGGCCACGCTAAGAATTTTCCAGTTATGCAAAAGCAAGAACAAAACAACATGGTTCTGAGATTCTGACAAGGTGAATGTCACCTTTTCCAGTAGATTAGAAAGTTTTGGTTTATATTAACTTGGCAAAAAAAAAATAAAAAAACAGAATAGACAGTATAAATTAACCAAGGGTGGTTCCATAGTAAACTCATATTAGGTGGATTAGTTACATTTTATAATAAGTTATACTTTAATAAAACTAACATGTACCATGTTACATTAGGTTATCATGTAACATAATCTGTATATTTTGTTATATTTTGATTCAAATATGCCTGAAAACAGAGTATAGAGAACAAAATCACATAATAAAAAAGGAATCCAGAATTAAAATTCAGAATATATGTTAAAATGGCAATCAATTTAGTGTATAATGATTTCCTGTAAAACTTCCAAGTTTTTAAAAATATGGATTCATCTATCCACGAGGATTTTGCAATTCTTACGAAGAGATCAAAACTGTTGTTAAATGTGTTTGTTTTTGTTTAAAGACAATTAGGAAAGCTGAATAAAATGGAGAGCTGAAAGTGCTGAATAGAATAGCTAGAACTTAAGGTTGGGTCATCAGTTGACTCAGCTGTAAAGACCTACACTACTGCTTCACTTTGAACTTGGGCCATAAATTTGCATTCCAGATGACAATGTCACAACTTATTTATTTATTATATTTTTATACCGCCCTTCTCCCGAAGGACTCAGGGCGGTGTACAGGGCAATAAATATAAAAACGGAATACAAAAGTTAAAAAACGATTAAATATTATGCCCAAGTTTAAAACAGTAATTAAAAAACATATTAAAACCCTAACCCTAACCCATCAAACCAGGTCAGATTGCTCGAATAAATAAGTCTTTAGATCGCGCCGCAAGGAGCGGAGGTCGGGGGCCATTCGGAGCTCAACCGGCAAGCGGTTCCACAGGTCTGGCACGCCCACAGAGAATGCCCTCCCCCTAGGGGCCACCAATCGACATTCTTGATCGGAGGCACCCTGAGGAGGCCCTCTCTGTGGGAGCGCACTGGACGGAGGGAAGTTGACGCCGGCCGCAGGTGTTGCCGTAGGTAATCCGGACCCATGCCATGTAGGGCTTTGTAAGTCATTACCAACACCTTGAATCTCACCCGGAGGACAACCGGCAGCCAATGCAGCTCGCGGAGCAAAGGTGTAACATGGGAGTATCGGGAGACTCCCAGCACAACTCACGCGGCTGCATTCTGCACCAGTTGGAGCCTCCGAGTGGACTTCAAGGGCAGCCCCATGTAGAGAGCATTACAGTAGTCTAGACGAGAGGTCACAAGCGCATGAGTGACTGTACGCAAGGCATCCCGGTCCAAATAGGGTCGCAACTGGCGCACCAGGCTTATGCTAATCTGAAACACCTTTTACAGTTCTTTTTTAAATAATTTTTTATTTTTCCAAAAATAAAATACAAATTACACAATGAAAAACAAATACGTAGAATAAAATAAAGAAAAGCAAGAATTACAAACAAGATACAGAAAAAGGAAAATGAAAAAAAGAAAAAAGCTGTATGCAACAAATATAAAATTAACAGTAAACCCTAGTTATTTTTCTATATGGTGACAGCTGTTTAAATTACATTCATCAGTCAGCATTTTATGTAAAACATATTATGCAATCATAATTTTAAATTAGAAAAAATCATTAAATGTGTGTCTGGACAAATTTTGTTAAAAATATCTAAAAATATTTGTTCAGCAGTGCTAAAGTGCAAATTATTGTTCATATGGTTTTAGAAAAAAGATTGCACTTCTGTAAAAATTACTTCATCTAACTGTGAACAGTTAGTTACTCACCTATTGTCCTATCATTTGCAAGACTGTGTTGCAAGGATGAAAATTGTAGAAGTGACTCATTGGCCCTACTTACTCTTATATATTTAAAACCTTACTGAAACCGCCCCCCCAAACACAAACACAATCATTTTTCTTTATGTGGCTTCTCAATTCAAGTACTAACAGTGATGGAACTAGAACAAACTATCTCTGAAATCAAAGAGCACATCCTTGAGTTTGATTTAGAAGTTAACAGATCTAAAGTTACATATTATGCTTCAAGGAACTTTTATCACATAGCCCCCATCTTTCCAAACTACCATTTAAAGATACTAAGCTTGAATAACAGAAACACAGGAAGTTGTTCTTGAAACACAGTTGGTTCCTAATACTATCAGCTGAGCTTATTTCAGCATCCTATCTCAGTGCTCCCCAGCCTTTTTGGTACCAGGGACCAGTTTTGTGGAAGACAATTTTTTCAAGAACCAGAGTGGGGTGGGGATGCAGAACACAACCTAGATCTTACACATGCATGTGCAGTTTTGCTTGCTCACCTCCAGCTATGCGGTCCAGTGTCTAACAGGCCATGGACCTGTACCAGTTTGCAGCCTGGGGGTTGGAGACCCCTGTCCTATCTCACTGTATTTTCATATAGAGCTACATTGTTGCTGGGAGAATGAAAAATAGATTGATGCAAAATAACCCTGGAAACACTCAGTTGGAAAAGGTGGGTCTCTGACAAGCAGAAGACAATGCAAGTTGTTGCTCTCTTTTGAAAAACATTGTTGGTGGGCTCTTATGCTGTAAGATAATAGATCACAAACATATCATCATTAGGACTGAAAACACAGAATTGACTTCTTCCACTGCATCCTGGATTTTTATATCTAGAAAGGATCTTGTCTGCAAGCAATGTTCTTATACTGTGAGAGATCCTGATCATTCAAATGGAGTCAGGATTTAGGCTTTATCCATATGCTTATGTTACTTATGATCAACGACTCAATCTGAGTGTTAGTTACGAAAATGTGCACACAGTCAGGGTCAGAGGTGGTACTATTCTCTAGGTTCTGCTTGTCAAAATTTCCTTTGTCAAAGTGCCCAATGGTGACGTAGTTAGCACAATGTGTTCTTGATGTATGCAATTTGTGAGTGCCCAATGCTACAACCCCATTATGGAGATAGCTATCTGGGTATTCTTGAGAGCCTGTATGGATCTGGATGCGGAAAATGGGGGCAGCCTGTTTAAAGATAAGTGTGAAGGAATTGCCAGAAGAAGGGGCCTTACCCCAAAAGTAGCCTATCACTCTACTGTAAGCCTTACGGGGTATATGACCCAAAAATGTTTCAATATCGGTTACTATATCTGCTGGGGGATTGTCAGGGAATTTAGAGAAATCCTCTTCAAAATCTTCATCTTTCAGTTTGTTTGGTGTACCACGGAAGGAGGAATAATGACCAACGTGCTGGAAAAGGGATTGCCTGACACGAATTTCCTCCTTTTGTGCAAGCAGGAGACGGAAATGCACAAAAAGCCAATCACAAGGCATCTCTTGGTAAAAGAGCATGAGGAATCGAGCAAGCTGGGGGATGTCCCTAGAATGGTAGAGCTTGGCAATGTACCCAAGTTTGGAAAATTCCAGAGTGACCCAAGAGGTGTCCTCCTCGGATGCCAGATTTCTTCTGATTACTGTGAGGAAGTGTTTGGTGCAACGGACATCATCCTCAATCATGAGGTAGTAGGTGGAGAGGTTGGATGCAAAGTTCATGAGGTAAGCGTAATCAACATTCTGTTTTGATCGAAAGCGGACCCGATCCTCAGGATCATTAAAATTCCTTTTTAGGCCTTCCAAGGGAGGGTAATACTCAAGAGGTGTGTGGATAACTACTAGGTTTCTCTGATGGAGCTGATCGGGAAAATTTCTGGCAATTTCCAACGCCATTTGAGAATTCCATTTATAATCTAGATCTGTTAAATGTACCACTACCACCATTTCCTCCAGCTCTTCTTGAGAAGATTGTTCAAAGATGGATGTCAGGGTATCCAGGAGATAGTCCACTCTCACCCGCTTGACAGAACAGAGTCCTAAAGTCAGAAACTCTGCAGTAAAAAGAAAAAATGTATACACCTTGTAAGTTTGAACCTTGCAAGTCACGTACTTATTATTCTGTATATTTTCAGTCTTAATGTAGCTGGTATATGCATCAATCAACAAGAAACCCAGGGCATTAATTAAAAATGACTGTCACTAGTTTTAGAACAAACAGGGAAAGTAATTTTGCACTGATGGAAATTATTACAAGAGATGGTAACAACTCTAGTTCTAGTAATTTTAAAATATTTAGACCAATTCCATGTCCAGATGTAGACGTAATGATTTCCTTCGTGTATGTTTGCAAAAAAATTATTTTATGCAGCAGAGGTTTTATTATGTTCTTAATGTATATCACTTTCATGCATTGCTAAATGAATTTGATTCTCTAAGTCAGCCTTTCCAACAAGACATGCTTGTTATAGGATTATGGAAATTGAATTCCTGTTATGTATGGTATAGATGGAACGTGATTGGAAATCCTGGGCCACTTAACAGAAACAAGAATCCTGCAATATAATAAATCTGTTAATTTCAAACACGTTAGGACATATTTTGCTTTTGTTTCCTTTAAATATTCCAAGAAAAAACTAGAGCTACCTGGAACATCAATGCATTTCCTTAAGATGCCTTGAAAAATTTCACTGAGTTTACAATATGCAGCTATTGGTTTGCTGGCAAAGTCAAATCAGAAACAGAGAAGGAAAAAATGGTCCTCCACAATAAAAGTACAATAAACAAGGAGCACAAACATGGGGGAGGATGAAGATGACTAAAGACCAATAGTGCATACTTCTCGTTTCCATCAGAAGTGCAGGTGGCAATGGTTCCATAAAGGCATATTTGGCCAGGTGCCCACAACATAAGACACACAACCCAGAAGTACTGCTTTATCCTTCTTAAATCAGACACTGTACCCTCTTCCTTTTATATTTCATAGGCAGTAGGAAAGACATAAAAGCCAGTTTGGTGTAGTGGTCAAGGCACTAGGCTAGAAACCAGAGACTGTGGATTCTAATCTTGCCTTAGGCACAAAGCCAGCTGGGTGACTTTTGGGCTACTTAATTTCTCTTAGCCCTATGAAGGAGGCAATGGTAAACATTTCCAAAAATGTTGCCAAGAAAACTTCAGGGACTTGTCCAAGCATCCTTCAGGAGTCAACACTGACTCAAAGGCATCACTCATACCAAAAAAGGTATAGATGAAAACTTTTAGTACATGCCTGTTCTTCTGCTTGCACCCTTTCCTCTCCTTAACTATTGTGAGATATAACCAAAATTCTGATTGCTAAAGGAGAGGGGAGACAAAATATCAAATGAACCACTGAGCTGGAAATGAGATGCACCAGCCAACTGCATCCTCTTAAGAAGAGAGTCTGAGCAATAGCAACAGCCTGTTTCCACTTGGAAACAGAAATGAGGAAGAAAGATTTACCATTACACACTCTGTTCTACTAGCTCTATTACCTGCTGGATGTCACCATGAGGCTACCACTGAGCAGAAAAGCTGCATAGTTGTCCTATCTATTGAGATAAATTGGCATGAAGATTATTGTTCTCTTGGAGTACTTTTTGATTAAAGGTAGGAAAAGTGCTTTATTTTTGCTTTAAAAATCTTAGCCATCATAAAGGCTTGCCTGTTTGGATGTCCTAAAATGAATTCCACTTATCTTTGGAGCTAGTCCTCAAAGTTACAACTGTTGCACCACCTCTATGGTCACCTTATCGCAATTCAGGCACTTGGTAACCAGCTTGCACTTACTATGGTTGCAGTGACATGATTGCTATTTGCAAACTTTCTAGCTGGCTTCCTGTAAGGAAAGTCAATTGGAGAAGCAGATTTCATTTAACGACTGCATGATATGCTTAATATCCATGGTGATTCACTTAATGCCTGTGGTAAAAATGGTTGTAAAATTGGGTCTGGTCATGTAATGACTCCTTTTATGACTGCACTAACTTACAATAGAAATTCTGGTCCCCCTTGTGGTCATACATCAAGAATTACCTGTATTTGATCTGCCTTTTGCTGGCACTTACTTTTCTGGAGTGGAGGCAAACCAGCAAGGTAGTCATAAGAGATGTTCAATGTGTTGGTGGCATTGATAAACATTCGGAGGCTATAAACGGTCCAGTGAGACACAGTATGGTGCAGACCCACTCTCTGAGCCCACTGCTGAACATCGTTCTGTGCAGAAACAGGCAATAATAGTAAATATTCACCCAATCAGTGCAGTACTTTCTATGGCTATGAAATGATTTCAGTAAAGTAGGAACTTGTCACTGTCTCTCATTGCAGTGCTGCAATATAATTATTTTTTTGATAAGAAAATCTGCCCATGCATTTGGATTTAGAAACTAAATATGGCCAACCCAAGCTTCCAAAGTTTAATAAACCTTTTTTTTTAAGAAAGAGAAACTCAAAATAATAGAGATGGAAAGGACCTTGAAGGTCTTCTAGTCAAACCTCCTGCTCAGGCAGGAAACCCCATATCACTTCAGAGAAATGGTTGTCCAATTTCTTTTTAAACTTTTTCCAAAGTTGGAGCATTCACAATTTCTGGAGAAAAGATATTCCACTGATTGTTCTAAATGTCAGGAAGTTTCTCCTTAGTTCTAGGTTGCTTGTCTCCTTGATTAGTTTCCATCTGTTGCTTCTTGTCCTGCCTTCAGGCGCTTTGGAGAATAGCTTGACTCCCTCTTCCTTGTGGCAGTCCCTGAGATACTGGAACACTGCTATCATGTCACCCCTAGTCCTTCTTTTTATTAAACTAGACATACCCAATTCCAGCAACTGTTCTTCATATGTTTTAGCCTCCAGTCCCATAATCATCTTTGTTGCTTGTTTTCTGTACTCTTTCTAGCATCTCAGGCAACCAAAATTGGAAGCAGCATTCCAAATGTGGTCTTACCAAGGCATTATAAAGTGGTATTAACACTTCACGTGATATCTTTCTTCTCTTTCTCTCTCTCTCCTTCTTCCCTCTCTCACTCCCTCACTCTCAGCAAATGTGTTATGTTACACTTACCATCGCATCCTCTTCATGGTGCCAAGAAGCCAGATTTATGATGAGTAGCAACACAAACAGAGTAAAGGCTGTTGCAAGTGATCGTTTCAGGGAACACCTCATGACACCTGACACTTTGGAAAGAAAGTGTTGGAAGCTAGTGAGTCTGCAGGCATTCAGTTCTCACCCTGTCAAGTGGGGGGGAAAAAGAGGATATTATAAACATCTTCTCAATGTCCCCACACACCACAATCATACCTGAGTCAGACACTAACTGTATTGCCAACACATCTGTATTGGAGGTAAATCAGGTCCCAAAAGTTTAACATCAGTTAATTGTAAATTGTAACATTTATCTTTGTTAGTATAAAAAATACAATTGATAAAGAAACTGGGAAATGTAAAAATGATTCAAGTCAAACATTTAATATTTATTTGTTATGTATAAGTAGGAGTGTGGGTCTATACATATGTTGTATATAGTATGTTTAGGTGTGTGTCATATATGTGTTTCACTTTGAGAGTGGGCAAATAAATTTCATTTTTGATGTGTGCCGTTGTGCCCACAGTAAAAAAAAAAGACAATAAAGGTTATCTTATCTTATCTTATGAGATTTTATTGACAGTCTTGTCAGGCAGTTTAATATTACAGAAGTGTCAAGACTATACAGAGATTGCTAGCAGATATCCTTCCAAAATTCAAGAGCTTCTTGCATCTACAAAACAGATTATTTATATAAGCCTTATCTTTGCCTTTTCTGCTGCTAGCTTTGAAATATTGAGTTTTTAGATATTTATTGCCAGGCCCTGGCAAACTCTAAAAATCTGAGGCTGCTCTGAAGGGAAAAAGCCTCTATAGGAGATCTCAGCTTTACAAAGAAGGGTATGTCAGGATATTTAGTCTGGCCAGGCAATCATTCATAAGCATATTTTGAGGGACTTTTGAAAAAATGATTCGGCTAATGAGATTTCAAATTACCAGTCCACTCAACTCACAATACTTTTAATCTAATCCTGCCAACTAAATTCCCTTTTTATGACTCTGCAGTCCCTATTCAGGGTAGAATCAGAGCGACTGTAAGGACCTGAGTGTTTACTGGCCGGATGTCCTTCCTGGATGCCTTTGCGAAGTTTGCAGGAGATATTTATTCTCCCCCCCCCCAGGAGAGAAACATCTCCCACTACCTAAGATTGAACTCTCAACCTTCCAAGTAGGAGGCAAAGGTCTTCACCATGCTCCGCTCTTCTAATACTGCCTACTGGATATCATATAATGTTAAGCTGGAAGATTCAAGATTGGCTAGAGGTTGAAATGTTAACACATTTCTCCACACGTTCAGTTTCAATCTACTACTGTGCTCTTCCTATCCATCAGATAGATAATAAATGTGTATCCTTTTCTGTTTGACAACCCTTTCAAATTAGAAATTATACCTTACTCATTACATTTGATTTTCAAGCTACTTGCAATAGTATTCCTCCCACCATACTTCTTGGCTTTTGAAGTGCACATAAATATTAGTTGCCAAAATCTTTGCAGTTATTTGTGCCCAGTGTTAAGCATTAGGGAGAATATGGGAAGCAAATGCAATTGTTATCTTTGGGGCAAATGTTCTGAAATTAATTAGCTATATCAATAAAGTATAAGTGTTAAGAAAATACCTGGTTTTATTTATTTAGTAATATAATATAGCTCTCCTCCGAAAAACTATTCAGGGGGGGGTAAGGAAAACAACATAAAGTTTAAAAACCTAAAATATAATACACCATAAAATATATTCCACCAGAGGCAAATTCATTAATCAGAACAATCAGAATGGGCAGACTCATAAATCCTCTTGACCCAATGCTTGGGAGTGGGGACTTTACCTTCAAAGCCTCATAGAATCAAGGTAAGGCTACAGCCATATGCATCTTGGGAGAGAATATTCTATAAGGAGTTAACAGAGAAGGCACATTTCCTGGATCCTGAGATGATTTTGTTTGAGAGATGGATTTAGCTAGATCTTCTATTGGTAGTGTTATTTGGAAACAGGCAGTTCTACAAATAACCAGGCCCTGGAAGGCTTAAAGCACCTTGAACTCTACTAGTGACCAGAGCAGCTCATGAATACAGGTGTTACATGGACATTTCCAGGTATCCCCATAACCACCTGCACTGCTATATTCTGAACCAACTATAGTTTCTAAGTGCAGCCCAATATAAAGTACACTGTAGTAATACAGATGAGAAGTGACCAGGGGATGAGCAATTATGAGTAGATTCTGTTGATCCAGGATTGGGTACAATTGGTACATAAGACAATTTCGCAAAAGCACTCTGAGCCAGGGCTGCTAGCTACTATCAAGAAAGACTTGTCGCTCTAGATGAAAAAGGAGTCCCTGCAGATTTTACTCTGCTAGTCGATGCCATCTATAGGGGGTGGTGCTCATCTGTTTCAAGGCCATTGAGCCAACACTCTCCAAAGCCATTTCTGCAGTCATGTGGCCAGCATGACATCACAAAGCACTGCTACCATCCCATGGAAGTAGTACCTGTTTATCTACTCAAATTTGTATGCTTTTGAACTGCTAGGTTGGTGGGAGTTAGGGCAAGGAGCTTGCCATTGTGTGGCACTTGGGTCTCGAACCTGGGCTGCTGGCTTTCCAGCCGACAAGCCCAATGTCTTAAACACCAAGCCACCACACTGCCCTAAGAGGACCCACCATACCATTAAGTCTGAATGTTAAATTCCCCTTGCTGGCTGGACATTCTGGGAGTTGAAGTCCATATATCTTCAAGTTGCCAAGGCTGAGAAACACTGCTCCAGATCCAGGATGTTTCAATATTCACAACCAGTCTTGCTACGTTTTGATCTATGTCTGTTCTTCCAATCTCATCTGACAGAACACTTGAGCAGTCAGGGGTTGAGATGTATAACTGGCAACTCAGGTACAGTGGGCAAAAGAAGCATAATTGCCAACTCCATGCTTATTGGTAACATCACCCAATGGCCTCATGTAAATGTTAAACAGGAGGGAAGAGAGAGTCAAGCCCTAAGATATCCCATACAACAACAATCTAGGACTACACCTCCTTCAGCTGTAATTGAACCAAGTAGATTTGTGATAGGCTGCATTGAGGACTGTGAGGAAATTGTGAACCCAGTCACTTGGAAATTTGATAAACTGTTTGTTTCCAGACTTCTTGAGGTTAAATCAGTCAATGTAGTTAGCAGCAGTTTAATTCTGATGAAAACATTTTTATCAGAGGGATTTCAGTACAGTATTTCAAGCCAATGCTAATTCGCTTAAACTGAACTGCTGCTGCGTTATATTGTGAGAGATCAGTGGTAAACCTAACCCTTGGTTTTCAGACAGGAAGTTAGTATTGTGATTTTGAAGGCTATTCAAAATGTTTCTCTACAGTGTTATCTCAAAGTCAAGTTCCTCTTTGAGCAGTTGTTCATCTTCTAATTTATAGGTGGCTCAGTGTGTCTGGCTATAAAAATACATGTTGAATCTAATTACATTCAAACAGATTCCATTCATTCCATCCATCCAAAAGAGACTATAAAAAAGCTGAGAAGGAAACAAAAAAGACTAGAATGCATCCTTTCCAGCAGCCAACACCAGATAAGCAGGCAATTAAGCAGAAAACAATACCCTAATCAAGGAACTATCAAGGAGAAAATACTGTATATACTGGCAGGGCAAATTACTGGATATAAAAGTAGTATAAACTGTCTCATACCAATGATTTTTCGCAGTTGGCTAATGAAATGCCTGCAAGCAAACAATCAAACTCAAAGAGCACCCAGGACTCCACCATCCAAAATAGATTCCTATAACTGGGCTTGCAACAACAGAGGAATAATTTGTTAATTGTTTTACAATAAATAATTCTGTTATTTTAATTTGAGTAGATTATTTGCTATCCCTCTGCCAAGGTAGTTAAACTGTGTTATTAGAAGAGATAAGCCAAGTTTTTAATAAAACCATATTCTACTACACACTGCAGTTAGGTACTGAGTCATATATTGTCAAACCATTAAATAGATAAAGCTCTGCAGTAAATTATCTTTCTTGGTTCAAGCAATGAATAAACACACTGCTTAAAATAATTTTATCAGCAGTAATACAAGTCAAGATGATATACCTGTATAGACAGATATTATAAGATATTGACTGCTTGTTGATGATTGATCCTATGAACAATTTCTGTGTATTATGGGTTAGAAGGTAGTTGAGTGCATTTTATTCAATATGAAGAAAATTCCTGAAGTAGAAGAAAATGAAAAACAACCCAAATTTATATTGTTCTCCATGGAAGTATGGGAAATATTAACAACAGTATGGATAAGATTTATTTTTATCTTTAGATTTTGAGTCAAATTCAATTACGGATTACTTCATGAATACAACAATGTGACAGATTTTATACAGCAGTGGCAATAAAACTTTCTCACTCCAGAAACTACTCCTATATTGAATAGCTAGGTATACAGTATATTGAAAAGCATCTGGCAGCTTCAAGTAGTGCAAAGTGCAGCATATTGAGCTGTTTTGGGTCCCAAAAGAAGGGCACATGTAACATCTCTGCTCCGTGAGCTGCACCAGTTTGCTTCTGTGTCTAATTTAAGCTGCTGATTAGGGCTTATAAAGCCCTACATGGCATTGGGCTAGGCCAGTGGTGGCGAACCTATGGCATGCGTGCCAGAGGCAGCACTCAGAGCCCTCTGTGGGCACGCTCGCCATGCCCCGGAGATGGCAACCGGGCCTCTTCAAGCAGCCGCCCACTAACTCACCAAGTTCCCATGTGGCCGGATGCATCCCGGCACGGTTGGTTTCCCTTCCCCCCCCATCCCGTCCCTCCTGGCCTCACATGCTCTCCTGGGCACGACCCACTGCATCGCCTCCTCAGCTGTTGGCCGACCATCCAGCTCACAGGCGGCTTCTTTGAACTGCTGGTGGTGGGCTGCGGAGCCCCAGAATGCGCCGGTCGAGGGGCCGGCAGGCTGTGGCTGCTGACGGACACCGTTGGCCCCCATGCGCTCACTGGCCTCTGTGTGCAGGGGCCAATGGTGTCAGGCAGCAGCCGCCCCAGCCCTTGCCTTGCCCCATGGCAATGGCACCCCCGCCCTACCTCGCCGCACCCCACAGGACAAGCCTCCTGCCTACCGTCCTGCCTGCCAGAGACCCCCTGGATTTCCTCCATCCCTGCCCACCCCCACAAGTGTCCCTCCCCACCAACAACATTGAGGTGACCACGCCCACCTTGGCCACACCTACCCACTCTGCCATGACCGCCACACCCACCCGGTACTCGGCAAGTGGGTTTTGGGTTGCAGTTTGGGCACTCGGTCTCTAAAAGGTTCGCCATCACTGGGCTAGGCTGCCTATGGAAGCGGCTTCACCCCATTACATTGGCCCAGCCCACCCAGGGAGGGAAGGTATGTTGCAGATCCCATCAATTAAAGAACTCTGGGCTGGCAGGGTCTAGGAAAAGAGCCTTCTCTGCCATTGCACCTGCCCTCTGGAATATTCTTTCCCTAGAGGTGAGGCGGCCCATTCTCTAGGTCTTCCAAAAAGGGGCCTTGCATGGGAAATCCAAAGGATCATACAATGGAGTTGGTCCAATTCTCAGACACTGCCTGGACAAGTCTCTGAATTTCTTTTGGAGATGGCTTAGCACTGCCTCCTTCCAAGAGCTGAGAGAAAGTGACTAGCCCAAGGTCATCCAGCTGGCTTTGTGCCTAAGGCCACATTAGAACTCATGGTCTCCTTGTTTCTAGCCTGATGCTATAGGCATCTGCTATTGACCAGATTTCTGGAATATGAGGATAAGAGATAGTGGGAGAAATATAAACAGTTATCAGCAGCAAATTCTGATTGGGAAAGTTGAGATGGAAGCAAGGCACAGATCCTTATTGAGTCTAATAATCTTGATGTTAAGGACGAGACATGAATGCTTAATCCTGCACAGAGTTTTCCTTGACCCATTCTGGGTACCGGTGGAAGTATCAGGGATGTATAGCTCTCAATATGTAAGTCATTGACTCACCATGTTTACTGGAACAGAAGGATATCAAATTGGATAATACAGCACAGAAATGCAAAATTCTGTTTCCTGGTTTTCCAACTGGCATGTCCCAAAGGTGCTTTTTTAAAGGCAACTAACTGTGAGAATCACCACAGACATTTTTTCAAATGGCAATATTCCCAGAAAGCAATGACAAAGATTTGTAGGAGCCTGCTAGCCAAGGAGACTTTCAGTGGTGCAAACAAAATGAATTTATTACACCATGGTTTGTTGCAGGTCTAGGGAAATATTAGAGATACCTGAAATACCATCAGTAGCAAAAAAGATTTTCTTCCCAAATATAGTATCCAGTCTGTAAAAGCAGGTCCATAAAGCCAGGCAAACCTATCTTCATGAAGACCAAAAAATGGAGGTCATAAACTAAAGGTATCCCTGAAAGTGGAAAAAAGGAATCCAATAGAGCTATGGAATTTCCACTAAGAAGCTACAGTAGGTTATTTGTGGGAGTCTAGCTAGGCATTTGATTGACTGGGCATACAATGGTATAATTATTCCTAGAAGTGCAGAAAAGACTGTGTTATAAGTGGGAAGGTGATGATTCAGGATCAGGTCACTGTCTAATCCATGAGTGGAGTTTTTCTCCATTCAGGTTATTGGGCAATTAGAAAGGTGAGATAAAAAGGAAGAGATCTTACTTGTTTCACAAACTGAACTAGTGGTATAAAACATTGGTGTTTTTCCCCCCCCAAGTTAGAGATATGAAAGTAAAAGAGGCATTTTTTGAATTCCATATTAGATATTCAGAGTCTTAAAGAGTTTCTACAGAGGTTATAGGTAAAGGTAAAGGTTCCCCTGCACATGCGTGCTAGTCGTTTCCGACTCTAGGGGCCGGTGCTCATCTCCGTTTCAAAGCCGAAGAGCCAGCGCTTGTCCGAGGACATCTCCGTGGTCATGTGGCCGGCATGACTAGACACCAAAGGCGCACGGAACGCTGTTACCTTCCCACCGGAGCGGTCCCTATTTTTCTACTTGCATTTTTACGTGCTTTCGAACTGCTAGGTTGGCAGAAGCTGGGACGAGTAACAGGCGCTCACTCTGTTACGCGGCACTTGGGATTCGACCCGCCAAACTGCCGACCTTCTGATCGACAAGCTCAGCGCCCTAACCCACTGAGCCACCGCGTCCCTTCACAGAGGTTATAGCAGATATAAAAAAAAACTCTGAACTTTATTTAGACTGTGTATATTTCCAGTCTCTGAAGCAAGAGAGAGAAATCTGATTATATAAAACTGCCCTTGATCCAATAGATATCCATGATTTATTGGTTGCGGGGAGGTGGCTTTATGGAAATTTACCTTTCTTTGAACTGAGTTTATGAATATACTCATGAAGTATATTCAGTGCCATTTTCCCTTCTCCTCTTTGCTAGGAAGGCTTTTTACTTCCCAGTCTACCCTATATCTCTGGAATTCTTTGAATAAATTCTCACACCAAATTCTCACACCAAATCAAGCCATTTTTGTAAAAGATATATAGTAGAAACCCTCAGAGAAAAGGAAATGACTGTTGACTCACAAAGGTGGAAAGAAGAGAGCAGGTTTTAAGCTTTTAACTTCTATAGAAGGAAGTATTCTGAATTGCTATTAGAGAGAGATCTGTATGCATTGGCTTCCTAATTTTCTGCAATAAATCTATTATGCTAAATTTCTTGGGCCAGTTTGGGAAGAGTTTAATTGTGATAATCTGATATGAAGCCCTGACTGGTCATTCATCAGAGTACTAGCCACAGTCCAACTTTTATCCTTTAACCCAGGAAAAATCGGGATTTGCTACACTACCGTACTGTTACTTCTTAGTATCAAGAAAACTTAAGTTAAACATTAATAACCTGCATTACAGGTTATTCTTAATCTGAAGAACCTTCAAGCAATCCCTATAAATTGGGAGCAATAGCATGATGCTGGATGCCAGATGGTCAAGATTTCAACCTCAGATTCTTATTTAAAAGGAATTTCTTGAAGTGTAGGCAGGAAACTGAATTCAGATGACATTTATGTTGACAAGTAGCCTGCACGCTTACTGGAAAGAGTTACCTCCTTCCAATCTAGTGGCCTTAGTGGATAGGAGCTCAAAGAAGTGGCATCTGATTGATTCAGCTACTTGCTACTAATACTTTCAGAAATTATTTTGAATTACTACATTACTTCAACTGTTTGATTGATTTTTATAATATATGCTAAAAGAACAACATTACCATCAGCTATAAAAAAGAGGAAGAGGAAATCACCAAAAGTCTCATCACTCACCCACTGCCTTAGGCTATTTCAAACTCTGTTGTATTTGTAAGGTTAAATACCTTAATGGTTGGACATCTTCCTATAATCATAATTAAACCTTCGTATTTTCCTATAGCTTTTGCCAAAAACAACATTAAAATATTGAGAAAAATAATGCAATCATAAGAAAAACCTCCATATACTTAATAGGGTAATATCCTTATTATACCGACTCAACATCATGTATTGCTTTGCTTGCCATCTTGCCAAATACTATATGGATTTGAACATCAGCAGTTTTTTCATTCCTACTGCCACAAATCATCTCTTAATAGTTTCATGCAGACACCGGAGAGAGACAAAACAATAAGCCAACAGCACTGTGTTCTGGAATTAGCCATCCAACAGGAATAGACTGAGTACTAAGGGATACTTCCAGTACTTAGCCCAGGCAGCCTGTTTGAGAAGGATACCATAATACAATAAATAAATAATAATAATAATAATACAGGGAAATAGAAAGACACTGAAATTTCTAAGAGGAGCAACTGAATCTCATCCACCCTGCCTGTTTCCTGATACAACCCATCTGTTCTGTTCCCCCCTCCCGGAGTACGAACAAACAGACAAGCAGGCACGACTAACAAGAGTTAATTCTACAGGCTTTAGTTAATTGCCTTCAGATAAGGCCTTGGCAGAAAAATAGGCTCATTACCTCAGCTGGAATGAGATAACGTCCAAACAAACAGTCCAGAAGCAGATGTACAGAAGCGTTGCCAAGAATTCAGACCAGGGTTTCAATCAAGAAGCAGAGTTCCAAAGATGTGACCAGAAGTTGTTTAAACTATTGTTCGTCACAAAGTTCTGAGAGCAGCCACACCCCCTTTTGTACCTTATGGGGGGTGGCTCAATGACTCAGCTGCTCCCTGGCCCTCCTACTCAACCTACGTTGCTGCAAACGCTTGGCCCTGCGTCTTTCTCGAGGGTCTAGCCATGAGTCATCTTCACTAGACTGTATTTGCTGCAGCTGCTCGAGCTCTCTCCCAGCCTGGCTACTCCCAGGCTGCTCCTCTCGGCCTTCAGATGGAGACGGAGGCCTTGCCAGAGTGGAGGGCCCCGGAGAGGGAGGCCTTGCCAGTCCCTCCCCATCATCCTCAGAGTCCTCTTCCTCGGTTAGGACAGGCGCGGGGGTCAGGGCCACAACACCATCTCAGGGGCTGACCAAGGTAGCAATTGTTGAAAACCAGGGCTTCAAGAAGTGGATACTTGAAATGGGAGTGACTTCTACTTAGTGGAATTGGACTTATACTAAATACACATGTTCAGGTTTATGCTTTTGATTAAAAAAACAGAGGGAATAATACATAGAGATTTGCTAAGGCAGAACAAAAACTCTTTCCACATGTATATGTTTTAGGCTACACTCATAAGTGGATAAAAAACTGATCCCTTTAGATTTCTTCTGCAGTTTTTTCAAATAGCTGTTTCAAAAGAACAACTCAGCTCTTGCAATGTTAATTGCTACTTGAGAAGTCCCACAAGACAACTCTTTATTACAGTCCAACATCTTTCATTTCTCAATTTAAAATCTAACACAAATATAATAAAAATATCCCATTTATAAATGAGGCAGAGGTTCCACTAGAACACAGGTCAGCAACCTGCTGCTCCGGAGCCGGTGGCAGCTCTGCAAACGGGCCGCAGCAGCTTTCCAAACCTGCAGCAGCAGGTCTCCAAACGGGTACCACCGCTGCCTGTTTGGGCGGAGGTGCGTGCGCATCTCTCCAAAGGTTTGGAGAGCTGTGCACGCACCTCTCCGAACGGGCGGCAGTTTGGAGGTCCCGGGGGTGGCTCTGGTGGCACCCGGGCTGAAGGCAGCGCCGCAACCCAGCGCCCGTCACCAGGGAGACCCGTCGCTGCCGCCACGCAGGTGCGTCCACATAAAAAAAAGTGGAACCGCACGCATGCGTGTACGCACGCGGTTCCCACTTTTTTTTATGTGTGATGGAACCGGTTCCCAGTGGCTCTTTTGCTTTTTCAGGTTGCCGACCCCTGCTCTAGAACATTCTAATAGATTCTAGAAAAAAACAGAATTTGATTATTTTGTTATGTAATATCAAGTGCTTGTCTGATAAAAGAAAATAAACATCGTAAGTTTCTGTGTTAGAAATATTGTAAAGCTGATATATGTTGAGGTTCACCCTGAGGTGTAGATGGCCCCCCCACCCTGATGCTGTTTTCAGAGGGTCTCGAAGCCCAAGCTTTGGGTGAGGGGTGACTGAAGCTCTCTTCTAGGTAGTGTGGCTTGCTTTTGGTTGTTGCCTAGTTCGTTGTTCTTGTATTACTGTACTGGTTTTTTGTGAACTGCCCAGAATTTTTGGGAGACAAGCAGTGTAAAAATTTAATAAATAAAATAAAATAAAAAACAGTTCCTCATGAAAAAGCTTACGGGGAAAAAAATGGATGCCTCCAATAGTTCTGACTGTTGTCAGTCTTCAGATACATAGTGTTATACTGCTCAATAGCCCACTAGAGAGCCCAGAGCAGATAGAAATATTTGGGCTTAAAGATTACTGTCAAATATTCAGACTGAGTCTTAACATAGCTGGCTGTTGGGTACATAGGTGATTTGTAGTTATGCATCTGGCTAGAACTGATGGATAAAATTATAATTTCCATCAGTATTTGAACATGAAAAAGTTTACTCTTCTATCGACACTCAGTAATTCTGACTCCAGTCAAAATACAGCACAAGGCGTTTGTCTTCTTGGTGGAAACAGAGCACTCAGAAATAGACACTGAAATGTTGGACTTAGCTTCAAGGTCTAATAGAGCTCCACCCAGCAATTTGACTATAAAGGGCTTCAGGACCACTGTGACAATCCTGCCTTGACTATAAAAACAATCTTAGGAAAAGGTCCTGGTCTTCAGCCAGTAAAATTCAGCAGCCAGTTAGCACCTATTTTTATTTACAGCAATTAATCTATTAATTAACACTACTGCTTGTATATCCCTAGTTGGTCAGTGAAGACCATAATCTTCCACTTTAATTATTTAATTACAGGCTAAGCCCTGAAACTAATATTGAATCTTTGGGCTCTCCTAAAGCCAAATAGGGACTAAGATAGTATTCACTAGGTTAAAAAGTTGAGCATTGGCATTAAACTGCAAAGACAACCAGGCTGAGCCCAAGGGAGGGGTCAAACCCACCATCAGTCTCAAGTTCCTTTGCACCCACAAGAGGTCTAAGTCCAGTCCACCTTGAAATCTGTTGATTCTTATCTACCACAAAATTGCTTTGACCCTTAGTAGTTCAAATTCTTGTAGAGAGAATTAGCATACAATAAACCTGATTTCCTGTACTTAACAGGAATCTCCAACATTTTATTTTTTTATAACTTTGATAACTGTCAATTGTGGAGTTCTTATGTTTATCGCACAATTTATTATATTACTGCAAATAAAGTCTGCCTGTGCTCCAATCATTTAAAAATTAGACCGTTTTTTTACAATAAAGGGAAACAGCAGTGCCAGAATTGTTTTCCCCATGTCAACATTGGATTTAAGCATTTTACCTGAAATAAGATTGGTACTGGAAATTTTAAGCCCTTTCATTTGGTTGATTTCTCAGTTGGATTGAGAATCGGCTACTAGACTGGATACAAGCTGATACTGAGAACAAACATACGAAATTTGGGAAAGAGCTGCCAAAGTTCTACTGGAATATGACATGCCAAACTACGCAGTTTTGGAATCCACAGACTAGTCGTTGATACAAGTCAGAATTCGGCTATACTCTTACTTCTGGGGTTGTAATTAGCTGGTCCTATATGCCCAGCCTTTTTTTTCTTCTTTTAAAAGGGATTTTATACTTTTATTAATTTCCAGAAGCAGAGGACTGGCTTTATATATATAAGAGTTCCTATGGAAGTTGTCCTGCTCAAATCATCTTGCAGATTAATGCGTTTAACTGCTTCCTTTTGGTAGGCTCTGAATAAGATTCTCAAAATGAGCAGTGACAGAAGTATCAGTGTCACCATCAGGATGGAGCTCTGTCCCTAAGCACTTTATTAGACTCACTAAACTACATGAGTCAACATTCAAAGTCAACAGTAGAGCCTGACAAGAAGCAATTCCCCTAGAGGGACGGTTAACAGGTCCGCTGAAAACAAATAAAAAGGCAACTTTGCTCTTGCCTTCCTTAAGAGATGTGAACAAGCACATGTCAGAAAAGTAACTTTGACGATCTAAGCTCCCAGATGAACGTTTAAACAATCAGCGGTAAACAAATGCTCTATCCCACACCAGATATTTTTAAATCTGAGATAGCAACTGTTGAAGGGAAGCTAACGTGTTTTAGAAACAGGCTGCATATTGTGGAGTTTTTTCCCGAGGTTTTGGAAGAGTAGGACTACCATGAAAACGAAAGATGGGCAAATGATCACTTACTTCGAGAAGCTGCTCCTGAATCCGGTTAACTTCCCCCAACACAAACCGGAGCGCCCCTCCGTCCCTCGGGGCTTCGTGCAATGAGCAATCCGAAAAAGAGGCGGCTTTCCCAGCGCCCCGGCGGGGAACCTCCCAGCTTCCCCCACCACAAATCCTCCTCCTCCTCCGCTCCCGGCCGAAGAAAGCGCCTTTCCGCTGTTTTGCCTTGCAGCCCCACCTCTGGCCGAGGAATGCAGACCTCGCCTTAAGGCTGCTCGATTTAATTGGATGTCATCTCAACGCAGGCACGTGTCCAGAGTCTTGAAGAGAAAATAGCGAAAAGGCCCGCGAGATTTATGCACTTCGGGGCAGAAAGAGAGCGCGGCCTATCCTGCCGCGCGGTCGGCAACGGTTGTGGCTAAGCTCGAGATGAGAGCTGGCATCTTTTGCCCAGCCCAGCCTTATTTATTTATTTATGGGATTTATATCCCGCCCTATCTCCCGAAAGGACTCAGGGCGGCTAACAACAAAACATATATTAAGTACAGAAATAAAAGATAAAGATAAAATTAAAATCATCTGTGCAATAAATTAAAATTGAAAACTAAAAATAAATTAAAAATTGTAAATATAATTAATCAAAATGCCTGTCAGTCCAGGTCAGCCTGGTGGAAAAGGAGTGTTTTGAGGCCGCGCCGAAAGGATTGGGAGATTTTGGGCCATCCGAAGTTCAGGGGGGAGCTGATTCCATAGGACTGGCGCTCCCACAGAGAAGGCCCTTTCCTCAGGAGCCCTTCGTGGCCGCGCCGAGCAAATTGTTGCTGGCTGCTGCTCGGCCGCGACGCAGCCCTTCTTACTCCGCCGGCCGGGTTCTTGTTCTTTCTCTTTCTCTCTCTCCTTCAACTCCAGTCTCCGAGGAGCCGAAAGGGGCCGTCTCCGAGGGAAACGCCGACCTTCGTCTTCCTCATTTCCTTCGTCCTCGGCGAGACCGAGATGGCGGCTCCCACTTAGCCTTGGCCCTTTTCCGCGACGCGCAGCCCGCCCGGGCACTAACATCCACTTGAGTCTCAGGGAATGTTTGACGGGAAGCCTTCCCGTTGGCCAAAACCTCCGGGCGCAGCCTTGCGCGCCTGAGGAAGAAAAAAGCTCGCTCGAAACGCGGAAAGCCGTTTCGCAGGTGGCCTGGTGGAAGCGGATGCCCCGAGGCTCCCCAGCGTTTCGCTTCTTTTTTCCTGCATGGATGAGGCATCCCGCCCCCCGCAGCTCGTTGAGCACCGCCCGCCTCTGGGCCCACCTCGCTCCAGCACCTTCTGCGCGCCGCGGCTACTCTCGTCTCTTCGCCAATTTTAAAGCAGCTTTTCCAACGGGCTTCCGGCGCGGGTACTGAAAAAACAACCCCCCCCCCCAAATTCCTGTTTCTTCTCTTTCCTCAAACGTGTGGGAAAAGGTAGAGGGGGCCATCCTTGCCAACGAACCTTCTGACTAGCCCAGGGGTAGGCAACCTCGGCTCTTTTATGACTCGTGGACTTCAACTCCCAGAATTCCTGAGCCAGCTATGCTGGCTCAGGAATTCTGGGAGTTGAAGTCCACGAGTCATAAAAGAGCCGAGGTTGCCGACCCCTGGACTAGCCTCTCCTGCGACACAGGACTCCCAGCAAGTTGTGTTCCTCCACCCATCTCTTCCCACACCTCCCGCATCTGCTCCAATAGGACTGAAATCAGTGGAGCTTAAAGGGAAAAGTTTCCTGGGGAACTATAGGAAGTGGTTTTTTCCCCCCCTCTCTTTTTATTCAGCATCTTCAATCTGGCCTGCAACTTTTGAGAGTTCCTACTTGGCAGTTCCCCTTCCATGGTAAATTGGGTAGAGTCAAAGGGACAGAGATGTGGATGCATATATAGCTCTGGTTGCCAACTCCCGTAACTGTACTCATCTTTAATTGGGATTGGGCATCACAGAGCGCCTTTTCCCCTTTACATCTTTTTGTCTGTTTGAGCCTGACTTACCGTGATGCGTTTTACCCAAGGATTGGGATTAGTAATGATGATTTATGGTGATCAACTATGATTTGACAAACCAAATTTGAAACAAACAAATGCAATATTTGTAATCTTGTATTATTTGTCCCATATATGTCTCCTCATTAAATTCTCAGGTAAATGGAATTAAGATGTGGTACAAAATCTCCAAGTGCTACAAAATGTTTCCTTGGTCATTTCCCAAAAGTTCATTTTTTGGAAAATGACCAAGGAAACATTTTGTAGCACTTGCAGATTTTGTACCACATGAAATTTTAATTTCTAAGTTTCTAATGCCAAGCAAGCCTGATTAGAGTCCCCGACCTCCTTTGGAGGGAAATCTTTTTCAAATTTGAAGTCACACAGAAAATTTAATAAACAGGTAGGAACATGCAGAGAAAATGTATGCCCTTTGCACGTAAAACATATCAGCATATATATTGTTTGGCTAAATTGTTTCTTGTTGCTTTTCTTCTAAACATTTCATTCCACTCCCAACCTCAGTGTGTTGACATCAAGATGTTAACCGGGGTGCACAGGGTAGTTCTTGCTTACTGGCACCCATGTTTCAGCTCCCATGTTATTAATGTTATCAAATTATGACATTATAAAAGAAAACCTTGCCACCAATCCTTGCATTTATGACTGTTGAAGTATCCTGTAGTCACCTGATTGTCATTTAGATACTTTCTAACAGGCACACATTTACAACCAATACAGCATCCCAAAGTCATGTGATCGACATTTGTGTGCTTTCCAGCCTGCTTGTGACAAGTAGAATTAATGGAGAACACAGATGTAAAATCATAAATTGTGGTCAAATGATATTTCAGTTAATGAGTGAATGGGAAGTGATGTTTAAGTCAAGTCACATGATTTCCAATTGTGATGCTTAGTAAAGCAATTGCTGTTACCACTTATAATCACTAAACAAGGACTACCTGTACTTGGAATTCTTCATGTTTCACCTGCCCATCACTGCTTTTATTCCTATCACCCACTCTTCTAGTTGAATTCCACTGTGCACATAATAAACACTGCACATTATTTACATTAAAATTCTGAAGCCACAGAACATACTTGCTGTAGTCTCAGTGAGACTTCCAGTCATATTGATAATCCTGTATTAAATTTATTGGCAGAGAGAAAAGAATTCACTCCAGAACATAATTGGATAAGCCTAATTGTGCATCATGCTGCATCATTCATAACAGTTTATGAAATCTTTATCTTTCCTAAATTAGGCTTCCGACTAGAGTGCTCCACCCTTGTCCTGATTTTTTCCCCAAAATCTGTTTACTTATGTGCAGTTGTCTTTAAACCTTTGAGTGATAAAATAGAATAGCTTTCAAATCATATTTGAGTCATTCAAAATACTTCTAGAATCAAGATATCAGTTATCTACCTCTGGTTTCTAATGGACATTAAACAAACTTATAGAAAAAGAAATCTCTTTTGATCGGACTTACCCTGAAAGAACTTTATATAAGACACTGGCTATTTATATATCTGCCCTGTTCACCGCCCTGAGTCCTTCGGGAGAAGGGCGGTATATAAATAATAATAATAATAATAATAATTATTATTATTATTATTATTATTATTATTATTATTATTATTATTATTATTATTATTATTATTATTATTATTTCTTTTATACCAGTCAAAAAAGGCACATGGGAAAAAAGTAATGGCTACATGCATTTGGAATAGAGTTCTCTGAACTACTGAGCCCAAAGAGGTAAATTACACTGCTTGATCTAGTTTAGAATGTATTGAAAAGGCTATGTGTCCATTCTAATTTCAGGGATCATACCTAGCGAGTGCCCCTTATGATAGTGCCCCAAATCTTTATTCTATAGCAGTGGGGCAACTGTTCTGAATTCTTTAGGAGAAACAGATTTACAGACAACCAATTTTAAAAAGCCATAATGTAATGAGAAATGCTTAATATTTAAAATAACCTTTCCCAACAAGACATTTTTCATGTTTGGAATGGATTGGAATCTAGGAACTGTAGTGCTAAAATATCTGGAGAAAGCCATTTTGGGGGAAACAACTTTGCAACAACCAGGAAAACACATTGGTAAAGTGATACAGAGTGTGGCAGAAGCAAGATACTTTTTGACACTTATTAGCAATATTACTAATTACTAACCTCTGATGTTTGCACAAGTGCATGACATGTCAAATGCCACTGGGTGTTTGACAGGAAAAAGAAAGAGAAATTTGCCCAATTTATCTCAGTGAGAAAATGTCATTGAATGCCTTTCCCCTGCTATAATAATCCCGCTAGCAAGAATAGTCTCCTGTAACAATGGAATAAAAACTATAAATTGAATGACAATTGAATAATAATAGAAGGGAAAATATGTAGCTCAGGGTTGAAAATTGTTAAGTCCTTGGTGTTCTCTGAGTGATCTTACACAGAGAGCCCCCAGGACTATAAGTAGGTTTGAGAGTTTTGTTTGGTAGGCACACTAAAGTGGAATACAACGTAACTAATGTTGCATTTTTATTGCACATTACCTGGCATATCTTAAAAGTTCTTAATTCAGTTGGCACCGTGGATCTAAACTAACATTCCTACCTTTCTTGTACAGTAATTGGAGGTGTCTACAAGATTGGAGGTGTTGCTAAAATATGCCATGAGCTCTGACCCTTTTATATATACATGTGATATCACAATGCATGTACAAAGGGGTGGAGCTTGTATTGTGACATTACTGCTATAATTTCTCCCCCTCCCCTTTATAATTTTTCCAGTAATAAAAAAAGCTAAAAGCTCCTATTTCTAAGATACATGTTTGAAATAGCAGCTATTAATGTAATTGATGTGCCAAGGAAGGCTGTTCAGAGAAACATCATCTCCTGCTTTTGGGGCACTACTATTGTAATTCTTGGTCAGATTTTATATGTAGAATATATTTTAAGCGGTATCAGTGTATAAATCAGAGTATGTGTCCTTTTGTGATTTAACAAATGACTCTAAGATTTGACTAGCATGCCATGGATCACACCTTTAAAGTAGATTTACAAGAAGTAGAAGGGAGAAGGAAACAACTAAATGTAACTTAAATTGAATAATAGAATCCTAGAGTTGGAAGGGACCTTGGAGGTCTAACCCCCCTACCCATGGCAGGAGCACTTATATCATCCCAGACAAACAGTTGTCCAATATTTTCTTGAAAACCTCAGTGATGTTGCACCCACAATTCCAGGAGCCAAGCTGTTATAATATAATTTGAATTTATTAAAATAAATTCCATTTTTAGAATGATTCATCTGAGTTATTTAGAAACAAGATAGAAAATAGAGAGCAACATTCATATGAAGTAAATAATGAAAAAAACATACACAAAACATGACCATTAAGTCTAATTTACAAATATCAGTGATTGGCAGACTGTTGCAGCTTCTTGCCATTTCATTCCACTTTCACAGGGTGTACTAGGAGTTGCTAGGATAATTGAAAGAGGCTATTTATGTGAATGCACATCATGAAAGGGATCAGATTATTAAGTAGCTCCAGAAAAAGCGTCAGATTAGAATAAAAAGCCCCAGAGTATTATAAAAGAGAAGTTTTCTTTTACCAACTCAATTACCCCTACTATGATGTTTTGTAAACTAGCCTGATTTTCAAAAACTTTAAACATGTTTTTTTCCTGCCTTATCAGAAGAAGTCTTGAAAGTCTCAGATTGGATTATATAACAAATATGCACAGTGCCAAACTTGTGAATAGGCTTAGACGTGGTGGTGCTAACAGTTTAATGCCTCTATTAGCATAACACACTTAATTTGGTCAGATGATCTAATGCTGGAATTTGCACAACATACTAAGCTTACTTAGTGTTAATATTGGTTCTATTTTTTCTGACCAAAATTTTGTTAGCTTGATTCCTATTGAGCAACCTAGAAATGGATTAATTCAGTAAGTGTATTAATTCAAATACGCAATCATTGCAGAGTGCTTCAGGGCATAACCCCGTTCCTCCCCCCCACACACACACATGTCCACGCCAGACAAGAAGGTTGTCTTATGATGTTTGGCTCAAAACATCAACCAGGACTTGTCTACCGGTTACCAAGAGTCAAATTCAGTTTGAGGAAGATTTTACATATTAACAGATTGTGCATATTATTTTTCTCATGGTTATATTCAAACCTATCCCAAGAACAACCCAAATCTTGAAAATGTTTATTATAAAGAATAAAATTCAAACTATTAATACACAAAAGGTAGTTATTACAAAAGTCTAAGCCTCCACATATGTCACTGCTTCTACGTCTACTCTGGAAAGTAGATTATAAGTTTATAAAATGCAGGGCATTTTGTTGCTTGCAGTTACAAAATGTCTCAGTTCTGCCATATGAATGCTGAAACAGGAAACTGCAGTCTAGAGGCAAAACCCAGGGAGAGTATCTTTGTTCCCCTGGGTCTTAATTAATTAAGCTCTCCCTGTAATTGGAGAAGCAGATACAAGGTGCAGACAACCCATAGATTCCTTACACTCTGCAGCAGTAACTTTCTCCTTGTATATGCCTACTATATGAAGTATTTTCCACATCAAATGCTATAATTTATATAGTTACATGTAAACAGGTAATCCAAATCACTTTATTACACTTCTATCCATATGCCAGTGTAGATAGGAATGTAAGTGACTTAATTCTAACTCCACTTGGAGGCGATGAATACAACACTGCTTTATATTAATATTATTCACAATAATTAATTTGGATCATCAAGGTCAGAGAAAAGAGCCGTAAAGAAGAAACTCGGCTCATGATCTTAAACACGTTCATACCAACTTAATTTCTTTTCTTCGTAATCATGCTTGAAGTTGTTATGTCCCTGGCTTTGGCAGAAAGTAAACTTTTTAAGGTGTGGAGCTTCTTTTTCCCCATGTGGCTCCTTCTCCACAGACCAACCTTTCCCACCCTGGTGTCTTATGGAGGTAATGACCATGCTAGCTGGGGGGGGGGGGGAATGCCAGAATCTCAATATACCTGGGGTACTCCCAGGTTAGAGAGGCATGGTTGACAAACCCTAGTCCTCAACATAGTCCTCCGGATAAAAGTTTGAGTCCAAGTTATTTGTTCCTCTCACCATATCGTTTCTGGTTCTGCAGTTGCTCCCTTGCCTCTTATACTAACTACACTATACCAAGTTCAGAAGGAAAAGAGACACTTACATGCTCAACTTTTGGGCGATGCTGGGAACATAAAAAATTGTGACTCAGCTGCCTTTGAAAAACACTTCAGTCTGTAGCACAAGAGCTGTGTGAGTTATCAGTGTAAAAGATAGCTTCATATTGCAGCCTTAGAGGTGCTCGGTTCCTTTGACTAACAAAAGAAATCAACCAACCTGAGCAGAGGAGTGGATAGAATGAATGCGGGGCTACCCAGCTATAGAGTCTCCTTTAATCAAATTGTAGTTGAGGCTTCCCTTCTCTGCCCCACTCCTGGCAGCCTCCACAGGCCATAGCCAATGCATCCTGGAAGTTGGACCAATGTAAAAAAAACCTACCGAAGGGAGTAAAACAGGGCTTCGAAATCTTGGACATATTTGCCATAATCCTGCTAAAATTAATTAAGAAAAAAAGAAGAATTTTAAGTATCTCCTTGTGAAATATTTGAATTTGGTCCAAGAAACCACATTGGTGGTTTAGAAGTGAATAGCAGAACCTTTTTTTGACATAGAAAACATTGCCTATTCCACCATAAGTGTATTTATGGAATTAGCATGCATATGTGCTAGCTATCATCTTTGACTAACATTTATTGTAAAAGCTCTGCTTCCAGGCTTAAGTCTCCCCTTCTCTGTATATGTCTCCCTCTCCCCGTTTCTTCTCCATGCCTCCACATTTGTTGCAGCAAAAACAACACAGGGAGTTTTTAAATTAACAATCCAAGGGAAAAAGCACTTTGTACCTATTTTATTTTTTTAGCTTAGCAGCATTTCTGTGAAAAGAGAAAAACCAGCAGTATTAATAATAAAATATGAAAAGGCTGTACAGGAAAGGCCAAGGAAGTTGTAAAACCTCTGTTAAGATGCCTCTTCTTGGAAACCAGCAATCAGATAATGAATTATTGTGACACAGGAAATTAAATGTATACAGAACTGGTTACACAAACATATTTTTCTGATACAGGTTTATTTAGGATTAATAAAATATGTATGAGAGATTTAATTTTACTGAAGCAGGCAAACAGGCAAATAAAATCTTATTTTATCTTTTTTTTATCTGCTCTTACTTTCATTGCCAGGACTTAGTTCTTTAGTTCTTTAGTGTGGCTCTAAGTTCTGGAAAATAAAAAAAAGCAATTTGCAGGCTGCATTCAGTCTGCCAGCATATAATTTGTTCCTCTCAAACTCTTCTAGCTTGTGGGCGGTCATAAATCTCAATATGTCTTACAAAGATTGGTGCAAATTATACCAGTGGAACTGTCCACGGTCCTACACCATGTAAGATTATGATTTCATATAGTTTTTATAACGTTAGGATCAAGTCAGCATGATCGTTCATTTTGTAATTGTCTAATACAGATCATCCTTGACTTCTTATCACTCATTTAACAATTTTGTGCTGAAAAATGCAACTTACAACCAGTCCTCACACTTATGATTATTGTAGCATCACCATGATCACATGTTCGTGATTCAGAGTCTTGGAAACTGGCATGTCTTTACAACAGTTGCAGTGTTCTGAAGTCATGTGATCTTCAGTTGTGACCTTCCCAATTGGCTTCTGACAAGCAAAGTCTACAGGGGAAGCTTGGTTTCCTTAATGATTGTGATGCAAAATTGGGCGCAATCACGTGATGATGTACTTAACAACTGCAACACTTATCGTAGCGATGGAAGTGCTGGTCCCAGTTGTGATTGTAAGTTGGGGATTATTTGTACCCAAGGGACTACAGGTTGGAGGCTGATGGCCCAGCAACTTTTCCTCCAAGCAGGCAACATTCCTTTTCTTCTCCAGATTTGCGAGAAATTCCCTATTTCAGGGCTGGGAAGATAAACTGTGATCTGCTCAAGACTGAAGATAAGCTGTTTTCACTGTTACAAAACAAATGATTTTCACTGGAACAGAAGAAAGTTTCTTATATGTGGAGAAATACTTCCTTTAAATATAGAAGGTGGTTCCATCTTTAGTAAGAATTAATATAAGCAATTTATATTGTCTTGGTCACAAAAAACAGCTTAGGAAACAAACACAAGTGCTACAGGAGGAGTCTTTGTGGTACCCAAAGCAGAACTAGATTTTGTAAAAGCTTTGTATCATACAGTATTAACCTTGCTAACTCCCAAGACTCTTTTTTCCACTATGTAGTCAAAATAGACTGTGATTAATATATTTATGTTTGTATATGTGTGTGTTGTATACACAGCATGAGAGTGGGTATCAAAATTTCATTTTCAATGTGTGCCAATGTGTACACAGAAAAAGTGACAAAGTTTATGTTATCATATATTTGTTGAATGTTGGTATACTTAATAAGTTTCATCCAACTATAAATAAACAATAGAAGTCACTTCATTAAAACTATAAAGTTATATTGTTAATCAATATAAGTCATTTAAGATTTTATTTTTCATGCAGGATAATACTTTTGCTCCCTTGTTTCAAATAGTTATAAGAAAGACATAGAGACAAAATAAATGTGGATGATTCTTTCATTCAAAGTTCCCAGACCATGGGAGATTAACTCAGAATGAGTTTCAAAATAACATATTTTCAACAATTCTCTATTTGAAATATATTCCTAAAACGGTATGTGTCAATTGAATATAATATAATGATAAAGGCATATTTGTCATGCGTGATCATGTGGCAATGTACAAAGACATGACCAATTTATTCCTTTTTCCAGGTGGACTTAATACACCAACTGAGAAAATGTAACTTGCAACCTAGGTCTTTACAATGTATTAGAAGAAAGAGGACACATAGGTATGCAGATTAACTAAAAAGTGCAAGTTATAGAAATGATTAATACAGAATAAAAGAGAGTATAGAATAAAATATTACATTCCTTTAAAATATTTTTGTATTTGATAAAATCTATTAGAAGCTTTCTGCCAACCTAGCAGTTCGAAAGCACGTAAAAATGCAAGTAGAAAAATAGGGACCACTATGGTGGGAAGGTAACAGCGTTCCGTGCGCCTTTGGCGTCTAGTCATGCCGGCCACATGACCACGGAGACGTCCTCGGACAAGCGCTGGCTCTTCGGCTTTGAAACGGAGATGAGCACCGGCCCCTAGAGTCGGAAACGACTAGCACGCATGTGCGGGGGAACCTTTACCTTTTATTAGAAGCTCAAGATTAATGTATAACTGGAGACTAGAATGAATTATATGACTTCCCAGCACAACCAAGTATCCTGGGATTATTTTAAAAAAAATGAAATCTGTGTAGCTTCACTGATAGGCCAGGTCTGCTAATCCCATGTACAAATGAAGACCAAAGTCTCGTACTGTAGATTCTTACATTTAAATCAAAATAGCTATAAAGAAATAGGTAACATACCGTATGTCAGACTCAGTGCTATAAATATTGAGAAGTGCAATGTTTGCCACAGAGCTTGTGGACAGAAGGAAACATGCTGGGCTTCTTCTAGCCACCCTTTCCCTGCCCCATCCTTTCAGCAAACTGGACTGACTGCATGAGGAGTCATCTGTGAATTGCAATAATTTTGAATTTTGACAGCCAAGACATTGTAGCTCAGGTGGAGGCTCCCAATAGGAACAATGAAGCAAGATAGAGAAGGAAGGGAAGAACTACTGTTTTCCCACCCCCTCCTCCACTGCTGCTCCTTAGTCACCTATTTTTCCAG
Organism: Vipera berus; assembly: GCF_964194415.1. Taxonomy (NCBI): domain Eukaryota; kingdom Metazoa; phylum Chordata; class Lepidosauria; order Squamata; family Viperidae; genus Vipera; species Vipera berus. The sequence goes on from NC_138204.1 coordinate 34,906,360, forward strand.
CAGCACCTGGTGTGCTGAGAGTAAAATCCTTGTGGGCACTAGTGGTTCCTTTGGCGAGTATCCTGGCCATTGTTTTTCCTCTCCTGCTCCTGGCTTGTTAAAAGAATAAGGGAAGAAAGAAAATAGGCATCCATACCTAGAGTGCAAAAACTGAGACAGCCACTAGATTCATCAAAGAAACACATTAAAAATAATATTTCCCTGGCCCAGAAATGGTTTGCTTAATTTTTAGGCCAACCCAACAATTAGGTGTGTGTGTGGGGGCGGGAGAATTTCTGAATGGAAGGAGAATAGGATATCACCTCTGAATCTGAAGGTTAAAGATACTTTGAGCAATTGAGGTGTGGGACAACTCTCAAACTCTCATCAGGCTTAAGCTGTGCTAGCAGGAAGAAGTGGCAATGTGACTCTCTTATTCTTTTTTCTCCTAACTTCCCTCAAATGCAGCCTGGGGAAGAGGGGACTTGGCCCCTAACCCTAGGAGACTGCATATAAGAGTTTTGCCCAAAGAATTTCATTTATACTTGTGACCAATCCTCAGAGCAAAAGTCTGCAGTCTCATAGGAGTAAGAACAAGGAAATGGTAGCAAGAAGATAAACAAGGCATCTAGTGAGCTAAGGTAAGGCATAACCCAGCTGAAGGCAGGGTTACATAGTAGTATCCTCCAAATTTGTACTAGAATTATCTGAAGCTTGAGCAGGTATTGGTTGTTAAGGAGAAGTAAGTTTAAGTTAAGTAAAGAAACATACTAAATAATACAGTTTTCTAAGGCCAGTTGTTTCCAATACTCAATGTGAAGGAAAGAAAACTAGCAGAAATGGGCAATTAATAAAGAGAAGCAGGGACCCTTCTGCAAATCTCTTTAGTATCATATAGCTTGCTATGGCTATACAGAGATAGGGGACAGAAAAATTGACCGTTGGGCTCAAGTCACTTTCTCATCCTTGGACTAGATATTTCCTATAGCAATGGAATTAAGGCCTACCAGAATAGTAAACATCAACAGAAAATCATTTAGAAGTTAGATTTAGAAAAAGCATTTATGTTGTTTGGAAATAGGCTGAGAAGCTGAGGAAAGGCATGCTTTTAGTGGCATGATGGCAGAGGGAATTTAATGCAGAATTAGCAGCTTTATTCTCATTAAAAGGGGATAGTCCAGTATTTCTGCAAGTAAAACACCATACACTTCCAGTGTTTTGTAGCTCAACCAAATAATACCACTTTTGCCTATCTAGCGCAATACTGAAAGTACATTCAGTGGATGCTCTCTTTTTGTTGGCCAGTAACACAGAATTCTCTGCAAGTATCGGATAAGCTCCTTTCGGAAAGCAGACTGGGTACAAGCGTAGAGATACATGTTGATAGCAGTGTTAGTCATTTCCAGCATGGTACCAATATCTGCCATGATGTTAATGGTCTTTGAATAATCTTGCCTATCTACGCCATAGTAGGAGGTTTTTATGACGATTTGAGTCACAAACCGGGTGGTGCAGAGACAGGCAAATGTCAGTGAAACCGCAACTAAAAGGATGACTGATTTCTTCCAGTTACGAAAATGGGTTGCAGGTGGGGTTCTGTGCAAGACTGCCCAAGTGACACTGTGTACTTTGTTATTGTGGATTATCTGCCTTAGAATGAGGCTGTTTAAAGTGAAAATAATGATGTATGGAATAATGTAGATCACAGAAGTCTGAAACCACACAAGTCCTTCTACATATGCACTGGGGAGATCAGGGTTGTCTTTGCAGATGGCATGTCCTGTACCATTCTCCATTTCTGAATAGTTAGACCAGTAGTGGGGGATGGCCACAATATAACAGCAAACATGAATCACAACAATAACACAAAGTATTTTTCTAGGAGAAGAGATTTTCATCCTGAGCTTGATAGTGTTGATTGCAATGAAACGCTCAACGGTGAAAGAAACCATCAGCCAGACGGAAGTGTTAACTGCGCCATAGTTGAACACATCCCGCCAGGTGCACCAAGGATCTCTGTACCAGAATGGACTTGTGCAAAAGCACTCTACAATTATCTCAGTGCCAACCACAAGAATAAGGACCACTGTGTCAGCCAATGACATAGCCATGAGGAGGTAGCGACTGGAGGTGGAAACAAAACAAGTTTTTTGACTGAAGATCACTAATGTCATAATGTTTGCTGCAAAATAAAATAAGATGTGTTTATTCTTGTTGTTGACATCCACCAAGCATCTACTTAAGTTCAGGACCAGCATGCCAGATTATTCTCCCATGTGCTACTAAAGTTCCCTTGTTACTTATTTATTGGGTATGTTCCTATTGCATCAGCTTACTTGCTTATCAAAGGCCTTGTCACAATAAAGATTAGCACAAATGAGTAAAACTACTACTGTGCTGTTCTCTAAATCTTCCAGAACAAAATGCCAAAATCCTTCCTCTTTTTACCATGATATTCTTAACAAAAAGCTAATTTCTGATACCTGCTTACATTGTGTGGCAAGAAAAATAATTAATCATGAGCTTTTCTGCCAGTACATGCAAGATCACACAATCCAAATTACAATAAAAAAAGATAAAACAGAATTTTCAAGTGCTCAATGATTCCTTTCAGAAGTTTGGTATCAGCAGCTGGAAATTTTGTTATTGATTTCAGTAAGGATCAGAAATATGCAAGCATTCAACTCTTCCACTCCCTTTTCTTTTAAGATACTTGTGACACTATCATTATTTGATGTAAACATAGAATGCAGTTTGCATAATTAAACTGAAAATAGTCAGTGAACATACAGATTGAATTCCATTTTGGAATTAAGGTACCATTGTAATTTATAGGTAACCATTCTGGCTGTTGAGGATCCAAAAATAATGAATTTTATTCACAGGATCTTTCTGTTCTTTCCTGTCACTCAGTTATTCCTGTTCTCTTCTCTTCCCTAGATCATGTGTCCCAATCATCCTGGCTCTTGCCCTTCCAACATTGATTGTGCATTAATTTGCACCCTGTTGGTATTACCTTGCACATAACTTCCAATTTTGCAGCCTTCAACTCCTGTTGTTTCCCCTACTTACATGGAATGCCAATTATGACTAGAAGAGGGTAGAATACTTTCTTCAGTGTTGTAATCCAATAACTTGGTTTCATTGTAAAATCCAGTCCTCCTTTACAAATGCTGACAGCACCAACCCTGTCTTTACTTATGAGAGGATAGTCCTCTGCTTATCTTCCATCTACTATGCTTAATTAAACACTGAACTGATTATAGCATCTATAAATCATTGGTAAATTATTATCTAGGTGCAGATGAGATTATGCGTAAGAAAATTACCTGTGAACATAAACCTAAAGAATAAAAAGGTATACTAGCATTGTTTAATTTTAATTACCTGAATTGCATCTTTTTATAGATTCCTTATTGAATAAAAATTATTTCCCTCCCCCACAAAGTTGGTTAATTTAACTTAAGAACAGCAAAACCCATTCACTTAAAATATGAAGAAATAATATGTAAAATACTCTAGGAACATGCAAATACAATCCTATACTAGTTTCCCTATAAAGTTTGGTATAGGAGAGCCAGTTTGGTGTAGTGGAAGAAGACTTTGGATTACAAACTTTGAAACTATGAATTGTAGTCTTGCCTTAGGTAGGAAGTTGGATGGGCAAAAATACCTAATTAGAAAAAAAACAACAACCAAGCTCAGAGAGCACCAAGGATCCCCCTCACTAACTGATATGTTTAATTTGGGCTTTATATGGTAGCCTCTATGATTTGTGAACCAGTTTGCAGTTTCAAATATGAGCCCATGCATAAAGCCATGGGCTTTATTTAGCAACCTATGATTAAGTAAAATATGGTTTAGCAGATTCTATGAATCACGATGTTCTGTATGAGTCTAAAAAAGAAATACATTAGTGGTACTATACACTTTAGAAAATTATCCATGAAAAAAAATTGGCTGAAAATTCCAAATCTTCCACAAAGATTTCAAGGCATGAAGCAAAACAAACAACAAACAAACAAAAAACCTCAGGCAGAAAGTCCACTAATATTAATGGCTGAAATTAGACAAATGTGTAACCAACCTGAAAGAGGTATATTGAATATAAGAAAAGCTTTAAAAGAATGATCTGTAACTGGAACCTGTTTGAAATATTATAGGCCATTTTATACCTCCATTATCACGTAGTATATATTGTATTCTGTGATGATTCAGGCTGAGCAAAGGTAAGTTGTACAGCAAGAAGTTGTGTACAGGTGGAAAAAAGCTCTTAAGTTAGGAATGGTAGTAGAACACCTATTCATATCTCCTTTTATGCTGACTTGATTATCTGCTCTTAGTTTGCTTATCTTCTTTCTTCCTATAGCCAGAAGATCTCTTACCCAGTTATCCCTTACCTATTCTTGAAGCCATGGCCACCAAGTTGTTTTATTTCACAACTAACAACTAGGCCTTTCTTTGTTTCTAGGGGAAAACTTCATTTCTGTATGATAGGTATCAAATTCATCACATGTAAATGACAGCCAGTTTGATATTGGGATGAAGGGGTTAGCCTTCAGTACAATATCAAATCAGGAAACTGAATTCTCAGCCACCCTTAGGTATGAAAACTATTTGGGTGACTTTGGGCCAGTTACTCTCTCTCGGCCCCAACCCACCTCATACAACTTTATTTATGAAATATATTTGCTGTCCATTTTGTATCCAACTACACAGTTGTGGGGAAAACAAAAGGCTGGAATATTAGATATGTTTACTACCTTGAGTTATATATAAAAAGACAAGATAAAAATCTACTAAATAATAATTAATCTCAATCTATTTTAAACATGAAAAGTCTAACCTATTTCAATATACCTGTAAAATTCCTACTTAAGGGAATCTGCACCATTGTTTTTCCTATACAGGTAGTCCTTGCTTAAGTGACAACTGGGACTAATAACTTGGTCATTAAGCAAAGCAGTTGGTAAATGATATATGACTGTGCTTAAAGCTTCAGCTTTGCTTTGCTATACAGACGTACCAATGGAGTAGCCATGAAGATATTTTTTATCACTATTGTAACTGCAGTCTCTAAACTAAGCAGTTGTTAAATAAGGACTGCCTATATTCTGTGAAGATGTAATCAATAAGCCAGCAGTCTGAAAGTTCTTTTCCATAAATATATAATTGATGATGACAGTCTTTGGAACTAATAAACACTTTTATAGGAGTGGAACATTGGAAACATTTTTGCATGTGGAAGTGAAATGGATATCTACCCATTATGTGAACTGTGAATGTTATTAGCTACAAAGCAAGAATGTGTAATTAGAATGTCCCGTATTTGCTCAGTTTCCAGAACGTTCGCACTAAAATGGAATGGGCTGATGCGAGTATTTGGGGCTTGGTCCATATCCATATCATCAAAAACATCTTCCAATTCTAGACAATCTACTTCAAATTTCATAACCTCCTGATGTTTATATAGGCCCTTTTCTGGTGAAAATGATCATTCCAGAATTGGATCAATCTAAAACGGACCACTTTACAAAGAACAATAGAATTGGAAGGAACCTTGGTGGTCTTCTAGTCATTTCAATGGCTGTCCAAACTCTTCTTAAAAACCTCTAGTGTTGAGCACCTACAACGTCTAGTGGCGAGTGGTTCCATCGATTAGTTGTCCTAATTGTCAGGAAATTTCTCCTTAGTTCTAGGTTATTTCTCTCCTTGATTATTTTCCATCCATTACTTCCCTTTCTCCCTTCAGGGCTTTGGAGAATAGGTTGACCCCATCTTCTTTGTGGCAGCCTCTTATATATTGCAACACGTCACCAACTAATCCTTTTCATTAGACATATCCAATTCCTGCAACCGTTCATGTTTTAGTCTGCAGTCCCCTAATCATCTTTATTGTTCTTCTCTGTACCCTTTCTAGAGTTTCAACATCTTTTTATATTATGGAGACTAAAACAGGATGTAGTATTCCAAGTGTGGTCTTACCAAGGCATTATAAAGTATTAACACTTCACATAATCTTGATTCTATCCCTTTGTTAATCTAGCCTAGGATTGGATTGGGTTTTTTTGGCAGCTGCAGCACACTGCTGGCTCATATTTAAGTGATTGTCCACTAGGACTCCCAAGATCCCTCTTGCAGTTACTACTATTGAACCAGGTACCATCTATACCAATGGTGGCGAACTTATGGCATGCGTGCTTGAGGCGGCACTCAGAGCCCTCTCTGTTGGCACACACACCACCGCTGCCAGTAGCAGGTCCATCAGGCCGCCACCACTGCCCGGAGCAGGAGCCCTGCCCACCACAAAGGAGGCGAAGCAGCCGACTAGAAAGCTCAAGTAGAGATGGTAGAGCAGAGGTCACCAACCACTGTTCATTGGTGGACTGGAAGAAAAGGGAGGGGGGAAGCATTTTACATGCATGCATGCGCGCAGGGGGCCGTGAGTATGCACGCGCTGCAAATGGGGTGGGGCTAGTGCCTGCATGATACTCACTAGCCTTGCCCCGTTCTTCCATGGTGCAGCGCCTTGTATCTGCACCCTGTGGCGTGGCAGCGGCCATTTTTGTGCCTTGCAGCACTGTGGCCCATTTTTGCACCGTTTTTTGCATGCCAGAGGCGGCACTCAGAAGTGCCTCCCTGCCCCCCCCTTGAGGGCACCACAATGCTGATGTGGCCCTGGCACTGCGATAAATAAGTGAGTTTTGGGTTGCGGTTTGGGTACTTGGTCTCTAAAAGGTTTGCCATCACTGATCTACTGTATACTATACTTGTGCATTTGGCTTTTCTTGCCTAAATGTAGAACCTTACTTTTTTCACCACTGAATTTCATTTTGTTAGTAGGGCCCAGTGTTCAAGTCTGTCAAGATCCTTCTGTATCTTAAGGCTATCTTCTGGAGTATTGGCTATTCCTGCCAGCTTGGCATCATCTGCAAATTAGATTATTTCCCCATCTATCTCATTGAAGATATTGAAGAATGTTGCGCCTAAGAAAGAGCCTTGCGTACCCCACTGCATACTTCCCTCCATGTAGGAAGGGACTACATGTTGGGTGTGGTTGGTCAGCCAGTTACGAATCCATCTGGTAATGATGCTGTCAGACCTACATTTTTCTATCTTATCAAATAGTAGATTTGGTCTACTTTATCAAATCCCTTATTGAAGTAATTTATATCCACAGCATTTCTCTGGTCCACTAAGTTTGTCACTTTGTCAAAGAATGCAGTAAGATTTGTCTGGCATGATCTGTTTTTGACAAACCCATGTTTGCTTTTGGTCAGGGCTTTTCAACCTTTTCACCCATTGTACCACTTTTAGGTTATGGCAACATCCGAGTATTACGTCGCCTAGCAAAGTGTCAAAAACCCGACGACAAAAAAAAAAAAAGGAAAAAAGTGATGAAGTACAGGTAGTCCTCGACTTACAACAGTTCGCTTAGTAACTGTTTGAAGTGACAATGGCACTGAAGAGTGCCCCCCCCAAGACACAGCTGAGCAAGACACCTGCCTGCCTAGCGGCGTTCTTCTGTCCAAGGTTTTCATTGTTGTGAGCATTTCTGTTGAGGATTGGCAGTGGGGGGGGGTGGGGTGGGGTGCTGTGTTTGGTTTTTATTCCTCCCGTCTGCTGGGTGGTTGCAGCAGGTTTTGGTCACTTCACATGACCCTGGGACACTGTGACCGTCAGTTGCCAAGCATCTGAATGTAAATCACAAGACCCAGGAGATGCTGCAACATTCCAGCTGATCAGTGCCGAGCTCCAGCTGGAGCCCGGTGCTCATCCTGGCGCTTCCACTGAGCTGACAGCCCCAAAGAAGCGCTGATCCTGGCGCTTCCGCTGAGCCCTGACAGCCCTGTAGCTCCAGCCATCTCTCGCTCATGCTTGTGTGGTGCTGCCATTCCCCTCCTGCTACCACTTTTCTAGGATGGTCGCGTACCACATGGCCAGGTGCCAATGTACCACAGGTGGTGCTGGTACCACTGGTTGAAAAGCCCTGCTTTTGGTTACACATTTTTGCTGTTTTTTTTAACAAAAAGCAAAAAGGACAAATTTCATTAGCACTAAAATATTTGCAGATGAATTATTTTTCATATAATAAAATGCTTTACAAAAGTTCTTTCCAATCTTATTAGCACAAATTATTCCCCAAGAGGTGATTAAACATATACACAAATTGGCTTATCAAATGTTGTTGTTTATGGAAAAAGCACGAAATACAATTTATGATGTAAACTTGGGAATCTTCAGATGTGTGAAGAAGGAAACTGTGGATGCCACCAATCAAACAGATGCACGCTATGCACAGGGTCCATTACAACCTGCATCCCATGGTCAAATCTGGATTTCTTGCCACTCCATACCGGAGAATCATGGAATAATAATTTCACTCTGTGGTGCCGCATGTCAGTGCTCACATTAATTGTGAACTGTAAAAGAAAAAGAAAAAAGACTTCTGGAAGCTATTCAATGACTTGGATCATACAGGCTTCCTTAACTCCAAAATTGAATGGCATTTTATTCAACATTTTAAACTGATTTTGTCTGTAAATATTTTAAAAATAAATTGTATCTTTAAGCAGGTCAATATTGCTTAAGGCAATATTTGCTTTGCAAGAGCCAATCTGGGTTGGTGATACTCTGCTAGAGAGATGTTCCCTGAGGATGGGGGCTCCAGCATGAGTCTAAAAGCTCGGAAGACAAAAAACCTCTGGTCCTGGTGACCGACCCAGATTGGATCCTGCAACATTATCCTACGACATATATATTTGCCTTCACTTGTGAATATTTTTCCTGAAACATTTTACAGTAGTCTGTAATAAAATCACATGTGGTAGCTATTCCTTATTGGACTATTCAATATAGTTTTCAAAGCTGCATTTTTCTTACCTCTGCCAGCTTGAAGATTTTTCTATTTCAAAAATGCAGGCTGTCTTAGCTCCTGACAATTTATTCAGGAACTGTTCCAAGTTATGGCAATGTTGAACAAATGGTACTTATGACCAATCCCTGAAGTTATGGGGGGGAAGCCATGCTGTGATGTGTCATGTCATCATAATTCAGGCGCTTGGCAGTCTGCTCACACTTACAATTGCAGGAGCACTACCTGACTTATCTCCCCCCCCCATTGCTGTTCTTTTGGCTGCCCTATGCAGTGGCACTCCTTGGGCAGCAGCACTAGAGCCGAAAAAGAGGTCTTTGTCAGTGTCCGTCAGCTGCCACAGCCTCTGGTTCTCTACTTTAGCCTCAGCACTACTGTGGAGCTGCCTCGAGCTCTGTTCTGCAGCCAGCTGCCCAGCAGGTTTCAGAAGGCCTCACAAGTCTCCCAAAGCATTAGGACAGGGGTGTCAAACTGTTGGCCCACAGGCCAGAGGCGTCATGAGGAAACCGCGCCCACCCCATTGCCAGCAATGGGGAAAAAGCTCCGATACATCGTGCGATGTCATGTGATGCTGCGAGTTTGACATGTCTGCATGAGAATGAGCAAGCGACCAGCAGCTGGAGAAACACAACGGTCAGCTGGGTGCAGCAGAGCTTTATGGAACACTGGGTGACAGAGGAGTTAGTGGAGGCAGTTTGCACAGGGCAGAAGTGTGAGATCCTTGTCTAATGACCATATACTCTCACCTAATGACCCAAACTGGGGCTAATTACTAAGTGGTGCAGTGATATAAAGACCTGAAAATTAGCAAAGAAATCACAATACTTACCAAAGTAACTGTCATGCCCATTACTATAGGAATATATATAAAGTCAAGAGTAGTTATTTGCAACAGACAGCAGTCTTGGTCAGGATTCATGTGAACATCTGCATACCGGATAGGTGGTTGAAGTGGTTTCAAACTTTTATTCTTGAACTTGGGAGACTCAAGAGAAATATTTCATTCAATTAACCAGAAACTGATTCCATTTCTATAAACTTTCAAATTACTTGCTTGCAGAAGAGTTAGAGATCAAAGCAGAAGAATCTGTAGGTCTGTCTTTAAAGATCAGGATTAACTGACTTACATATGTTATATTTTCTCTGGAGAAATAATGTGACACTTAATAGTTTTAATATAACAAATCTTGGCTATAATGGAGATTGTCATATTTGTCAGAACACCGACCCTTGCGTTTGCTATGGATATGACTAAGAGTATAGTCTGAATGCGACAAGTGGTAGCTAGTATGATTAACAGCACACTGAATTAATTAGCAACAACCCCGATATACTTTAAGTAAACTACAAACAATATCTATAGGCTATACTGTTAGAGGAAAAAAACCTATAAGAAATATTGCACTCAAGTTTGACATTAACCCCCCACCCCTCACAATAACAATTTTTTTGCAGTTTATATCAGTTTTATTACATGCTATTTCATGCTGTTTTGTTTCTTATGAAGGGTTTTTTGGGGGGAAATGTACATTTTGTGCCACAATTTTAATAAAATGTTCCAACTTGGTAAGAATAGTACAAGCCTGATCACCAGCAAGGAAAGCGAACAGATAGGGCAGCAATGCACAAAATACTCAAATTCTCCACTATACAATATGAGCAGAATCTTTTTTTGGGACCGTAATCTAGACATGTATCTTGCCAAGCAAGATGCACTCAGTTATATGCATAAGTAGAACAATGAGTTATAAAGTAATACAAGTGTTAATTAATTAATATAAATATTTAGCTTTCGTACCTGCCTTTGGAATTTGAAGCTGAATTCCCACAGAGAAGACTGCTTGTTAATCCTTTTAGACCAGAAGAGCAGGCACTAGTTGAGCAAGAGAAAAAGAGTTGTGGCCTGTGGACATAGTGTTATACAGACATAAAGCAATAAAGCACTAGGCTTCCAACCTCTTTGGAATGAAGATCTTGGATTATTGAACATAAATGTATTAAAACAATCCAGTCTGAGGATAAGGTATCATGTTATAATTGTGCACTTACGTTCTGAACATAAATAGATAAATGGAAATAAAATCCAAGCTGTGGCTGAACTTAAACAAATATTTCCACAATTGAATCTAGAGGTAAATGATTTCAAAATATTGCTAAGAATCACTAATTATTAGCTTTATCAAGAGAAAACCAGGAAACTACTGGAACCAGAATAGGGCAAAGACATTCCAGAAGTTTATGGAGAAGGTAACTGTCATACAAGATGCCCATTCACAGCTTTATTAAAAAATCACATTTGAAAAGTAATGTATCACCTCTTATGACAAGAGCTGATCTACAGTGAAAATACTAATACAATCCCAGCTTAATCTTTTATCCTTTTATTGCAATTTTTTTGCGTTGATTGTTGTGAGCCACCCAGAGTTATTGGGAACTGAGTGGCATACAAGTTTGAATAAGTTAATAAGTAGAGGTAGATCTTAACGTAACTGATAGAATATTCTTTTATCAAAAGTATTGTCTAGATATGCACAGCAATATATATATTTTAATAAAGGAGTAAGCACCTCATCTTTAGAAAACCAATTATTATAGGTGCATACGAGTAACCCTTATTTAGCGATCACAAGCAAAACGATCACTAAGAAAAATTGCAACTATACTTATAATCTTACTTCAGCTTTCCTTTGCTTTACAGACATGTGAAGGTTGTAAATGCAAGGACTGGTCACAACGCTAACTTTTTATTACTGTCATAAGCGTGAATAGTTGCTAAACCAGGCAGTCACTAAAGAGGACTATCTGCATTAGATTCAGAGGGATGCAGCTAGTGGAATTAGGCCTCTCCTCTGTGAAACCTGGAGTATTAGTTAAAAGGAGGAAAGTAGCTTAAAAATTTCCTAAGACATAAATTATCCACATGCCAGCTGTCCTACCCTTCAGATGTGTACCAACTGGTATGCTGCTCCAAGGGCAACTTTTGCTGACACCACAACAGCTCGTGTCCCACAGAAGCTACACTGAGAAAGAGAAAAGGAAATTAAATAGGAAAAAGCTGGATTCAGTAACCAAAAAGAAAAATACCAGTCTCTTCCTACTTTGCATACTCAATGTTGGTGGTGAACTCCACAAATGAGGGGAGATTCTCAATGAATAAAAAACTAAGTCCAAGCATAGAGGCTCAGTAACTATACAGTGAACAAAGATAGTGCCACGCACATATGGAAGATTTTAAGGAGCAATTGAATCATTTCTATGGTTTTGGAATGTAACCAAATTTGTAACTGTTACTGCAATACAGATTTTTTACATTTAATTTCCTTTTTAATGCCAATTTTACCCACAAAAGGATATACAAATGGTTAGTATGATACTGTGGACACCAAAGCCGTTGTGATGTGAATACAAAGCATTTAAGATACAAATCCATTTTTTTATACTGGATTGGGCATCAACTAAATCCACTTAAATGAGCTGAATTTGTTATTTATTTTTTAATACAATATAAAACTGCTTGATCCAGATGATAGTCATCGCTTATCTTATTAATTAAGGGATACTCCACAAAAAAACTATGATCTCAAACAGGAAACCAAAAATAATATACCTGTATTTAAGGTTTAACATTTTGATTTCTGCATTGGTAGAATGAGTAGCCAAGCATTAATAACAAGCTTGTAGAGGTTACAAAATCACCCCTAGAAAAGGCAACATCTGTCTAAAATATGTATTAGAAACTGGACAGTTGCATGCTTTTCACTAGCTTGAAAGAAATCTGCTAATATTCAGTGGAATAATTCTTCTTCTCAAAGTGTTACTTACTTTTGAATTTTTTAGACTGCTTGGAGTAGTCTCCGGGATAGTTGGGTTTCTGGCTATCTGGGAAACAAAAGGTCTATACATATGGTATAAGGAACGAATTACACATGCACGAAGGCAATGCATCTTTTCCATTGATTCTGGCTGTAAACGGATTGGGAGGGATGCACTCCTATTGTAATGCCTAAATAAAAAAAAAATCAAAATTGTAAGATAGGGATGAAATTCACACCCTGCACTCTTGAGATCATGCCACTGAAATCTGGAAGCATAATAGCTGACTTTGGTGGCATTTTTTTTCAAAGTAAAGGATAGGAATAGAAGAAGCAAGAGGCATCTGGGAAGTAAACTGTTTTCATTCTCACTTTTAACTGCCCCTCTCTGTGATGCTTATGAGATCATACTGTCAAGTTATTATGGCACTGACATTGCATTGATTGGGGACTAAAGACCTCCTGACAACAATCCCATCCTTAACTTCTCAAAAACAAAATAATAATAACGGTACAACTTAAGCAGTGCAGTTCCAACCTTGTATCAATCATCACTGCAAACTGAAGTCCTCCAGAAGGTCAAGGTGCATCTCCGGAACTCTCATAGAGAAGACATTAAGAGGGTATTCTAGTTGAATGCTCCAACTATCATGATACCTCTTCCCTAATCCTCATTTATCTATTTCTTATCAAATACTTCCGTTTTTGCTCTGTCAGTTGCATTTAGGCACTCTTCTATAGGTTAAATAATACTTCTAAGCCATTTATACGCTACTAAAACTCTTATTCCCATAACCTCGAATTAGGTGAAACAATGCATCACAGCGCAACAAATAGATAACTCATAGAATGTGTCTTAACTCCAGGATCCATGATTTCGTTAAAATTGAAATTTGACCAATTTTTAAAATAGTTTGACATAATTCAAAACATTATAAAATATTACTTCTGGTTGACTTTGTCAACCACTGATATTTAACTGTACTATATAGTTCAACTTTGAAAGCAGATACATCTCTGATTATTCTAAATTTGAGGTTCAGCCATTGTTGAAAGCATTGAGGAATCTGATAAGGAAATAGTTCTGAAACAATGACTCAACAGATCATGGGTTGCCAGCTAAAAGACTAATGTTAAGAATACTATGTTTATCAAAAAGAAAGACAACTTTGAATTCTATTTCTTACTGAAGAATTAAACAAGGAAAGTTACAAAAAACAGAAAAATTCCTGCACAATGCTCCTTCTTATCAACATAGCACTGCCAATTCTAATTGAAACCATTCCTGTAAATTTATATTATATGCAAGGGAGGATCATATGACTCATTTATCATGCAATAGTCAGCAATCTAAAACAATCCGTTTTAACGGATTCAAGAAAATCAGTGCAATTGTATAATGGAAGTTGATTTCATAATCACAGAAGTTCTGCAAGCTCTTTCAAAGAATTGTAGCAACTATTAATTTACTAGCTCTCAGATTTAACAAGTACCTATTAATCCCAGTAATTTCTCTGACAATAATGCAGTTGTTTTTATATTGTACTGCAGTGATGGTGAACCTTTTAGATACCGAGTGCCCCAAACCTGCCCCGCCCCCCACCCACAGGGCCACCTACCGCCTCCATGGCTTGCTGTAGCACAGGGCTTTTCAACCAGTCGTACGGGTACCACCTGTGCTACATTGGCACCTGGCAGGTGGTACACAACCATCCTAGAAAAAGTGGTAGCAGGGGAGGGGAATGAGCTGAAATGGTGGCAGCACTGCACAAGCCTGAGCAAGAGATGGCTGAAGCTGCAGGGCTGTCAGGGCTCAGCGGAAGTGCCAGGATCAGCGCCAGGCTCCAGCTGGAGCTCAGCGCTTATCCTGGCACTTCTGCTGAGCCTAGAAGAAGCACCGATGAGCTGGAATACTGCAGCATGTCCAGGGTCTTGTGATTTACATTCAGATGCTTGGCAACTGATTCATATTTATGAGTTACAGTGTCCCAGGTCATGTGAAGTAACCAAAACCTGCTGCAACCACCCAGCAGAAGGGGGGGGGGGATAAAAAGCAAACACCCCCCCACCCCACCCCCACTGCCAATCCTCAAGAGAAATGCTCACAACAATGAAAATCTTGGACAGGAGGAAGAGCGCCGCCAGGGGGGAAGGCAGGTATCTTGCTTGGCTGAAGCTTGGTGGGCACTTTTTTCAGTGCCATTGTAACTTCGAACAGTCACTAAGCGTACTGTTGTAAGTCAAGGACTACCTGTACATCACTTTTTTCCTTTGTTTTTGGTCATCAAGTTTTTGACACCTTGCTAGGCGACTGGTGGTACTCAGATGTTGCCATATCCTAAAAGTGGTACAATGGGTGAAAAGGTTGAAAAGCCCTGCTGTAGCAGATCGCTCAGGCAGCCCTCCAGCGCCATGGCAGCTATGCCTTCCGTCCGCACCCTGCAGCATCATCTGCGAACAACAGGGCACGAGGGCGGAGTCTTGTCCCTGCTTTCTAGCTGCCATGCGACTCTCCTCCGGGGGGGCGGCTGCTGGGGCAGAGGGGGCCACAGGGGAGGCGGGGCTGGGGCATGCTGCCTCTGGTACATGTGCCATAGGTTCGCTATCATTGCTATACTGTATGTATATTTTATAATCCACACTATCAATTATATATGCATATTTTATACAGTTATGCAGGCATTGGATTCAAAGACAAAAAAGCATCTGGATTATCAGAATGTAAACACATTAGCTTTTTGAACACTTTAAAGCAGTTGCATTGTTTTCTGGAACTGTGTGGCAATTACTGTGCAATATCAGTAAAAAATAGTTCCTTGGTTAAGGATTTGCCAACAACTCACAATATGTCCTCCACATGCTATGAGATACCTTTTTATATCAAATCTGAAGTGATGCACAGCCCTAATATTTTGATATGTTATCTCTTATATCAAATCCTAATATATCCTAACCAAAAAGGATATAAAAGAGTCAGTCTGGGAAAACTGTATTTCAGAATAAAATGCATCATTTATCTTTTATGCCCAAATTCCTATGCACACTATTTATAAGGATCTCCACTACAAATAATCTATAAAAAGCCCCTCAACTCAAAAAATACATACGGTACAGAGTAAAGATTCTACTAACTGTCATACCTTCTATAAAGCCTGGTCCAGAATACAGCTGTACAAGTAACAGTCCAGGCCTTTTTGCAAATTAGAGAAAAATTCACAGTGTCTTCTGGGCGTATATAGGATGCCAACATCAACCATATGTCAATTGGATATTCTTTGCCTACCACACACTCGGAGCTTTCTGAAATCAAAAACAAGCAATGTAACTGGCCACGTTTCAAGAAAAAAGTGGCATGACTTTATTTGAAGAGATAAAAAGTATTTTATTGTTAAAGTGAAATTATGTCAAAATAACAGTTAAAACGACAGACCTTACCTTTATGCCTCTTGCTTTTCTTTTTTCTATCGGTCATGAAATGTTCATTAGAATCCATTTCATCGCCACTATCACAGGACTCTCCCACAGATAGTATTTCATCAGTTGGTACAAAAGATGCTTCCAAGCCACATAGAGATTTCACTATAATCAAAAATAAATGGAAGAATTTGAGATATAAGAATTAGCAATGTCCTAGAATGAAGAGTGTAAAATAAATTCATTTTGATAATCCAAACCACAGAGAAGAAACAAGCAGGCAAAACAGGAAGATCCAAGTACAAATTCCTTTTGGCGACAGTAGGACAAAGAAAGGTGTTGGAGGTCATCCTGTCACCTTGATTGTGGTGAGGAAGCCTCCAGTTGCTTGAAATGGCCTGGTAGCGTGGCTTGCCGTTAAGAAACATGTAGTTAAGATTCATTTAAGAGGGAAAGTTTCACGAGAGAGAGTGAAAGGCTGAAAGTTACCCCAAGAATCAGACAAGTTAAGGCAGGGACATTAAAGGCAGAATACCATACACAAGCATTTGTTTATATGAAGAAAAATTAGGCACATGAGGCTTGAGAAAAAGAGAGGTGATAAACAATCTAAGTTCTGGAGGAAAGCAGAGACAGGCTAATTAGAATGGGACCAAAGAAAGCCAGCCAACAGACATTCTGACAGAGAAAATGGGAAAAGGGGCAGTGACCTGAAAACAAGTATACTGAATCAGTGAATAGTGGATAAGAGAGAATCAAGAAATATGTTAGACTAGGACAACAAACACCGCCAGAATGTATAGTGATTTGCACAAGCTGAATTAGCAAGATACAGGGTAGGTGAAAAATCCTGTAACAGTAGTTCTAACATTTTGATGTCATTTTTCCCCCCTGTATTAAGATTATGGTAGACTTTCATTTTTCTATATACTAGCCTAGGGATTCTGTTTTGTTTGGCCATTACAACTTTAAAATCAACATATTAAGAAGATGTTGAAGACTGACTTAGATATTTCATCATTTAAACACAGTAGAAATATAAGGAATAGAAGATTTCATGTACTGCAGCATTAAGAGCTGGTGTTATTTTAAAGATGCTCATATAATCTTTCACATTTTTTAAAAATAATTTTATTAAAAAGTTTTCCCAATGAAGTTCAAACATACAAACTAATATATAGAAAAAAGAAAAACAAATAAAATATATAAAGTGAACTTCTTTATAGCAGTTATAAGTACAGATATTTAGCTCTCTTTAAAGTTATATTATAACTCTCTTCTTTCAATAATTATCCTGCCTAATTATCAAAACTATAATTTTAAGTTATTTTGTCCTGTTTTATACAAAAAAATCCACAAGGGGTTTCCACTCAGCAATAAATACAGATATTGTCTTTTCTCTAATCAAACAAGTTAATTTGGTCATCTCAGCAAGTTCCATTAATCATTCCTCTATTGTAAGTATTGTCAAATATTTCTATCTTTGTGCATACAATACTCTCACTGTGGTTATCATACACAAAAACAAAGTTCAATACTGTCACTGTGGTTATCATACACAAAAACAAAGTTCCATGAATTCCCCCCCCAAAAAACTTTTGTCTATCAACACCAAGAGGAAAACTTCTGGTCAGATGGAGGGGATATAGTTATTTTAAAATCAAAAAAGATTACAAGAAAATTAAAATTAAAGCAAATATTATTCTATTTTCATCCTGTTCTCCCTTCTGAAGATTTCAAAAGTAGTGAAATCTTCAATAAACCAATTAGATACGCTAACTAAAACAGTATAGGCATTCATGTCTCTCTTAGGAGAAAAGTTATTAGTTGAGGCCTTGTCACAGAGAAAGCCCAATATCCTTGCCATGATGTTGCTACAAGACCTACCTGTGGAACCACAAACATGATTTCCCTAGACAGGTTAAATGATTATGAAGAAAATGAGTACTTCGATCCTTTCACGGGCCAGCATTCAGATGCTGACTAACTTTGAAAAGGCTGCAGCAAAACCTATGGAATGTCAGGCTCAGGAAACATAAAGCCAAGAATCACATGAGAGTGATAAAGATCAGCACCAAGACAACTGGAACAGTTAGATCAGGGGTCCTCAACTCCCAATCTGTGGACCAGCACCAGGCATGCCAGCAACCGGGCCACGCAAACAAGCGAAGCCCCATCCATGGGATGCAGGCAGCACGCAAAACTATGTCTTCTCTGGTCCGTGGATAAATCTTTCTCCATAGAACCAGTCCCTGGTGCCCAAAAGGTTGGGGGCCTCTGAGTTAGATGATGTAAAGCTTCCCAGCTCCTGTACCCCAGTGAATGGAGAGAAGATTAGAGCCCGTCTATGATGCTTCTTGCCAAGCAAAGGAGTAAATTTCTTGATTAGTGATAGCTGGCTGCAGCATTATTTACGAGGCAGTACTAACTCATATTCTTTTGCTGGAAAAAAAAAGTCTGACCTCTGATTTTTGTGTGGCAATTTGCATGGATGCTACCTGTAAAAGCTTGGACTCAATGACAACCTGCACCTGGTTCTCAGAACCTTGGATTAATTTTGGACTATTTTTTGCATGCTCTTGTTAAAAAATAAACTATTTAGGCAAGTGTCTGTTAAGAGAGACTGCTTTGGTTTGCTTGCTTTGTCTGCTACCTGTTTGTCCTTGAGTAGAAAGTGAACTACTATAGTAACTGTCAGTCTTTCAATCCAGAAGCAAGACAGATCCTAAGCCATTTTTAGGCTACTGTTAATCCATTCACTATTGGAACAACTTTTTACGTTCTCTATATTTTAGGAACATCTTTCAAGCAAATGATTTTGCTCCCTTATCCTTGAAAAATAAGAGCTGTCATGATGCAAGAAAATATTCATGGTTTATAAGTTAATAAGAGTTAACTGGTTTGAAAAAACAGGAAACATCTATCTAACATTTGACAAGAGTTTGTGATATATTTGCCATCTAGAAGTCTGACTGCATAAAATAAATATGATTAATTAGCAAGAGGGAAAATAGCATCAATCAAAACGTTAAAAACATAATACAGAGAAGTGTGCAAGCATACTCTGTTAAAGTGTTTTTTGTGTCAGAAAGCAAGATACTGACAGTTTTCCAAAGAAACTATAGGACAAAAGAATTATAGACTCCTCACAAATATCGCAAATATCGTGGGGGTTTTTTATTATCATTTTATTGGGGTTTTTATTAATGTATCAACTGTTTTTATGGGCATGTATTTAATTATCTTTTAATTTTTGTAACTCTTGTTTTATTCTTGCCCTGTACACCGCCCTGAGTCCTTCGGGAGAAGGGCGGTATAGAAATATTAATAAATTAAATTAAATTAAATTAAATTTTTAAAAAGGACAAAGTGTAATTGTTTTTATTGCTGGGTCACCACTGGTAGCCTTGCGTTTCCAGGTGTCACTGAGCCACAAATTTACCTGTTTTGTCGTGGAATGTACCAGTGGTTACTTCGTGCTTCAGAATGCTATATAAACCCAGAAAACTGGATTCAGTAGGAACAGGTGTTAAGTTCAGCATTTTCGAGCAAACTCACCTTCCTGTTGCACCGCATTGGCCACAGCCTTTTTCACGCGTCCAGATTTCACTACAGCAGGATCCGAGTTTGCATAGTCGGCCACGGTCACTGCGGAAAGAAAGCGACTGTTCAGGGCACCTGATCAGGGGACAATGGCTGCCATCAGAAATGACGCCCAGGCCTCACTACTCACTCCGCTCTAAGCAGACGTCTTCGGCCCGAAACTTGAGGCGCTTTCGAGCCCCGCGTTTGCGCATGGCGGACGGAGGTGCCACTACCGGTCGATCTCGAGGTGCCATTTCGTCACAGGTGGCCGAGGGGCTGAGCCTACCCGGGGGGCTTCGCAGCGCAGCTCCTCAGCCATCCCGTCCCTGCCGGCATCGTGACCGGCCGACAGAGCAATTCTCGCGATACCCAGAAACACCCAGGCTCGGGGAAAAGGACAGACGATCTGACTGCGCCTATGGAAGCGTCATCGGTTCGAGACGGGAGGCGGATCCGCGGTCGGGGTTGCCGGAGCGGTTCAGTCTCCAGGGCCAGGGGTCGGCAACCTCGGCTCTTTTATGACTCGTGGACTTCAACTCCCAGAATTCCTGAGCCAGCTATGCTGGCTCAGGAATTCTGGGAGTTGAAGTCCACGAGTCATAAAAGAGCCGAGGTTGCCGACCCCTGCTCCAGGCTCTTGGGCTACGAGGCGGGCTCGGGTTATTTTGAATTTTCTCATCCACGATGTTTGTTTTCAAATATAGGACCAGTGGGTGATCTCTTTTCGGCGGGATATTTTTCCCCCATTCTCAGCCTCGAATTTTCCTACCTTACACGAAGAATAGCACGGCAGGTAGCATCCTTGTTCAACTTGTGAATTAGCACTCCTCCCCCCCCCGGTCGTTTTCAATGTTTTTTTTTTAAAAGAAAGAGGCGAGAAAGGTAGTTTCGGCTGGAAGGGGGATTAATTGGACACAGCAGTGAACAGAACTGCATTATACTCCTATAATGGTCGTAGGCGCCACGTTCACCCTTAGTTGTACTCGTAATGTTTTTCCCTCATTTCACTGAGCCACCCTTGGTTCTGCCTTTCCACGAAGGAAACTGTTCTGTGAACCAGAGAGAAACCGTTTCTTTTTTCTTCCAGTGAATCGGGGAAAAGAGGTAGACAGGATGGAAAACCAAATTGAACATGAATCTCCATTGAGTTCCCAGTGTGAGAAGTAATCATACCGGTAGTACATGTTAATTTTCTTCTTGGTTTCCTACTGCCAAGTTCAAGAATGCAGTGTTCATTCTACAAGAATTTCTCTTTCCATAATTTCAAGCAGAACACATAATTCCTTTTTTTCCTGGCTGCACAGGTAGAATGTGCTTTATATTAAAATATCTCCTAGCAGGAACCTCCAAGCATGTTATTTATCCTAGTAAACTTAGCTGCAGATACCGTACTTCTGGACAAGAAATACTTTTCAGACTCATTTCTTCATCTGTTTCATGTAATAGCTGAAATTCCTTCCTTCCATTTGAACTGGTTCGTAGATGAATTTTTTAGCTAAACCAGCTTAACTATGAATTTAGAGAGCATAAAACAGCAAAATCCAGATTTCTTCTAAATGGCATGGAAGAGCTCAGATTGCCTGTTTTTTTAAAATCCATATCTGTTAGCTGTAGTTTGGGCTAACACATACACACACAAACAATGAGTCCACTGTTTACAGATCTTGGGAAGTTAATCAAAATTAGGATTTTTGTGTAATTCAATATATGGAAATTATAAAACTATGTTCATTCAATAAATATATCGAATCCTAGTTTGCTTATACCAATTACCTGAATTTATAGAAACTTATCAAACCATAAACTACTCATAGTGGTTGAGTTTCCAGAACACATTAGGCTAAAATAAAGGTTTCCCCTATCTAGTTGTGACTGACTCGAGGTGGTGCTCATCTCGATTCTTAGTCAGGGGAGCTTGCATTGTCTGAGAGATGCTTCCATCATCATGAACGTATGGAATGCAGTAACCTTCCTGTCAGTGATACCTATTTATCTACTTGCATTTGCATGCTTTTGAACTGCTAGGTTGGCAGGAGTTGAGGTGAGTACAGGAGGTCATCCTGTCATGTGGCGCTCAGGTCCTGAACCTGGCTGTTCGCTTTCCAGCTGACAAGCACAGCATCTTTAATTGCTGAGGCAGTTTGTACTTTACTATGTTGTATATGTTGTATGTTCATAAAGCATAAAGAATTAATAAATTGATTTGGCTTGCTGAACACTCTAAATCAGGGATCCCCAACCCCCTGGGTTGCGGCCCACTATTGGGCCTTGAACAGTTCAGAACTAGAACGTGGAAGTGGCAGGTGAGCCCATGCGCGCACATCCTGCTTGGTTGAGTGTGTGTGTGCACACTTTATTTGCATGAGTGGCAGGAGTGCATGCCTCCTGCTTGCGCAAATGGAGCTGTGCTTGTGTGCTTGCCCACCACTTGCACAGAACCATCCCCGCTTCCCCACCCATGATCTGCAAAGCTGGAAAGGTTGTAAAACTGCTTTAAATCATAAATTAATTACTGAACTAGTTTGCATCACACTGGGGTAAAGGTAGCCAGCCTCATTTTAGTCTAGTATATTGTATGAATCCAGCCAACTAAAAAAAATATCTTTATGATTTACGGTAATCTACAACAGGGGTGTCAAACTCAATTTCATTGAGGGCCGCATCAGCATTGCGGTTGCCCTCAAGGGGCCGGGTGGGTATGGCCAGGGTGGGCATGGCCTACTGGGTGGTCGTGGCCTACTGGGTAGTCGTGGCTAGAGTGCATATGGCCTACTGGGTGGGCGTGGCCATCTCTACATCATTCGCATCAAGGGTGCCTATGGGGGCCTGGGCAGGAGTGGGACAGATCTGAGGGTCTCTGGCAGAAGGAGGGTCTCTGGGCCAGGGCCAAGGCAGTGGGGACCGTTCCCTCACTGTTTCCAGGATGGCTTTGTGGGTCACATGAAACCACTTCGCGGGCCGGATCCGGCCCCCGGGCCTTGTGTTTGACTTGTCTGATCTACAACATTCAGTCAAAGCTTCTTTATATTCTCTGCTTTACTAGCAGTCAAATTGTAATTAATTGAAAAAGCAATTTAAAAATAAGCCACTTATAAATGATGTACCCAGGCCTTTTTTTCTCATAGAACGGAGTTCCGGCACCTTTTTTGGATGGAACTTTGTAGGGTAGGCAAGGTGGGTTGTATGACGTGTGAGTTCCGGCACCTTTTTCTTTTACCAAAAAAGCACTGGGCACCTAATGAAGTACCTTGCTTCAATGTCATGTATGCATTCATTTTTATTATTAAATTTCATATTGGGTTTAGTTGTAAATGAAATGTCTGTTTAGATGGCTTGACATTGTACAAACCCCTCATGATATAGTTAATGTATTTCTCATAATACACTTAAAAGTAGTGGGATAAGGTAGAAAAACTTGAAGAGAGGCCATTTTTTTTTAAAAAAAGATATGCTTACTGTAGAAGATCTTGTGACTTATTGGAAGGAAGCTTATTACAGAATAAGCTTATTACAGAACTGAATTCAATTAAAATTCAGGATTTAAATCAATTGAAATTCAGAATTTAGTTAAAATTCAGAATTATATTAATTTAAATTCAGAATTAAAATAGTAGAATACTTTTATGTAGCTTATTACAAGAAGGAAGCTTATTACAAAAAGAAGCTTGTAAAAAATAGGACTGCTTCAGGGGACCTTTGGAGATGTGAATTTTGTGGAGCTCCATGTGCCAGAAATGGAACTGCTATTATGATTAATTGTACATTGTGTTACATTTTATGTAATTGTGTCATTTTATTATTGCATTGCCTCTGGATGTTGTTCTTGTACATAGAGAGTTATCTGATTGAATAACACTAACTTTAAGTCTATATTTTCTATACTTTCTATATTGTCTAAATTGTAATAAGACTGGATCCTTAGTGAGACACACCGTGATTTCTAAGTACAATAAATACAACCTGATCTGTGCCTATTTAATCAAAGCAAGTTTTTCAAGCTAAATAATGTTGTAAGGTTGGTAAATAATGGATTTAGTTTAACAAAAGAAGTCTAAAATCAAGCTGATAAATGGGAATAAATGGAAATATATTAAATACACTAGAACGTGCATGCCATTTTTTAATTTCTCAACGAGAGGAAGTTTATCTGACGGATTTTTTTCAGATGCATATTTGTATATGTGTGTGTGCGTGTGTCGTGTGTGTATGTGTGTGTATCGCTGATTATTCAGTAGAACAGGTTCCCATATGTGTGTGTGTGTGTGATAATAAACGTTTAGGGTCGTCCATAGCATAAACGAAAGAAGCCCGCCTCTGTGCTGTCATTCCTTTATCCGCATGGGGAGAGGCGGGGCTAAGGAAACATCTTCCAGGGGGAGCAGAAGCAGCGCGTCGCTTCGACCAATAGAAACAGCGTTGAGTAATATTCAGGAGAACGGGTTGGAATAGGAAAGGGGGCGTGGCGAGACTTGGGACAGGGACGGGTTTGGGGCGTGGCTTCGGCCGAGCCGGGACGCTGTTGTACCCACTGCGAGGCGAAGCTGCCGTCCAAGCGGTGAGTAGCGATTTGTATCCGGCGGGGCCGAACGCGTTTGCGTCCCCGTGCTGGCTCCCTCTTTCATCCCTTTCCCACTGGGCGACATGCCCGGATGGGCGAGGTACTTGCTTGCTTCTATTGGTCTGAGGGAATCTGGGCTGATCGTGGCGGGAGCGCCGGCGTGATGCGCTGGGGTTAAGTCGGTAGTGGATCCCGGAGCCCGGACGGTTCGGCGAGCCGGCGCTTTCCCGGCCTGAGCGCGTGAGACAAGTGCGCCGCCCGCTCCAAGAGGCCTCCGCCTATCCACCCTTGCCGCATCACGTCAGCCCCCTCCCCTGATACTGCCGCGGGAGTGGAGAGCAAGCGAGGCGGCGAGCGCCAGCGTGCTCGGGGTGGACGTCTCTGGATGCCCGATCCCCCTCCCCCGATTCTCGCCTTGGGCTCTCTGCCACGGAGGGGGATGCCGCCCCTTGGGAGCTTCCACGGTGGGCTTCCCGTACAGCTCTCCGGAGGGGTGAGCGGCGGGTTCCCTGCCTTCCAGCTTGGTGGTTCCCGCCGCCCATCGCCCCTGGGCAGCTGCTCCAAGGAGTGAGCCGGCAGCCTGGCTCCGAGCAAAGGCGGTAGAGGCGATGGGCGTAGACAGACGGCGACCGCGATGCTGAGCGCAGGGAAAGAGATGTGGTAAGCTGGAGATCGCCAGCTCCGCCCGGAAAATTAACGCTGCCGGGAGAGACGGAGCGGGTACGTGCGTCCTTTGTACCCCGACGGTACGAGGCTGGCTTGCGGCTCTTCGCGGGGAAAACTACTGTAAAAAACGGATGAAAAAGCCCCAGCCTGTTGCTCTTTAAGGCAAGCCATAGC
The DNA here is from genome assembly GCF_964194415.1 of Vipera berus. NCBI lineage: Eukaryota > Metazoa > Chordata > Lepidosauria > Squamata > Viperidae > Vipera > Vipera berus. The sequence continues at coordinate 34,931,423 of NC_138204.1, forward strand.
CGCCGCTCTTGCTATGATGTCTTGAATAGTATTTAAAGCCAAATCATTTTGTCGTCGCTCAAAAGAGGTATTGATACCTGAAAAAAGGGCTGAATCTATTCGTCTTTTTTTTAAAAAGGTCTTTGAATAACATAGACCGGGGCGTATCGATTTTCTTGGCTAAGATTTAACGCAGTTTTGCAATTCGCATTTATTGCACTGTTTTCATCGAATGTCTTCCTATTGAAGGTTCTGGTTTTTTTAGGCTGTGACAGCATTAGGTGTTATCAGAAGCTTATGTGAAACCAGGTAGTATTATATGATTTATTTCTTCCTAGAAATAAATAATATATCAAATCCCTGGACATATTCTTGTGAAAAAGGGTATCATGGATTAATTGCTTACTTGAGGGGATGGGATGAAAAGATAACCTTAATTTGATTATCATAATGCTCAGATGGGCCAGATGCATTTCCAAAGGTAGTTTGTAACTTGAATAGACTCCCTCCATCCAGAAGCTTTTGAAATCTAGTTTGAAATAACAGATGGATTGACAAATGGTTGAAATAAACAAGGACAGCATGACAGTACAGAACAAGAGAAACAGCTGCCATAGCATAGCAGCTGCTAAACCATTTTTGTGTGTTCTGTAAGCATCAGATTTTAGAACTGTTTATATGTATATACACAGATCCCACTATCAGATTAAAATATTCTCAGTGTTCTGAATTAGATTTTACAAAACTATCTTTTGTTATTTGATTGTATGTTAGATTTAAACATGTGCACCCTCTTGTTCAACTCGAAGGCAGAAGCTTGTTTGAAGAGCCAGACTGCCTGCTTCTGTGTTTTTAATACTTGCACACAGTGTGAAGTAGGCCAATCATTGCCATACACAGTATTGTGGCTTTGTATAGAATTAGCTTAGAAAGATCATTTGAGGCATCAGGAAAAATTTTCCAGTGCTTATTAAAAAGTGAGAGTCATTGGGAGTTTGCAATTTTTGCCTTTTAAGACAAACGTACCAGAAGAAAAATAATTTCAAGGCCATGGCATCAGGCAGAGAATAAAGAGGTGTCAGAAAGTTTGTAAATGTCTGTTCCTCCCAGCTTTCTTGCTGTATGTCCCAAACTCTTTTCATTTGTGTATGCTTTAAATTTAACCTCAGGAAAAACAGATTTGTCTGTTTGGTTTATTATATTGCCTAATTAATACAATCTATTACTAAATAATAATAACAAAACAATTCTTTCAGCTGATTTATATGTATTTTAGACTCTGGAAGTCCAGTTCTTATTACCAAAACAGTACATAGTATTCTCAAGGTATTTTGACGTATAAATTGGGACCACCCAGTTTGGGCCTCCTTCCATATCCCCATTAAGTTGCCCTTTGAAGTGGTACCCATGTACCTACTCGTGAAAGCGGGCAACTCAGACTGCTGGGTCTGCAGGAGCTGGAGCTTGTGGTAGCTCACCCCGTCCCAAGGCAGCAACTGAATCTTTAATGTGAACCTGCTGATCATCAATCTATCGTCCTAACCTCATGAGCCCCTACAGTACACTGCATTCCCTCCTTGACATCAGTGAAAGCTGAGGAGCACAAGGCATGCAGGATAATTGAGAAATCTAAGAGTACCAAAAAGAAGTCACTTCATGCTTCTCATTGTAGAAATTCCTTCAGTTATTGTGAATCGGGGCAGCTGTGGAACATGCTGAGAATAATGGGAATCCCAGAACATCTCATTCTTTTCATGAGAAACCTATATACAGGTCAGGAAGTCCCAGTATAGACAGAACATTGTGGAAGACTGGCTCCAGGTTGACAAAGAAATAAGATAAAACTATATTGTCTCCCCTTGTTTATTTACCTTTTATGCTGAATACGTATTAAGGGAAGCTAAATTGGAAGAAGATGAGCATGTTTTTGAAATTGGAGGAAAAAACATCAATAACTTGTCCTATGGTGTCCTATGACACTATGTTAACCAAATGCAAAAGATCTGCAAGGACTAATAATAACAATGATGGAGAAAATGGGACAAAATTAGATATAAGTAGTCCTCGACTTACAACAGGACACTTAGCGACTGTTTGAAGTGATGATGGACACCCCAGAACTATTTATGACCCAGTTTCAAAGTTCCAACAACTCCCCCCCCCACACACCCCATGAACACATTTTTGCATTTTGGGCACTTGGTACCCAGCCTGCATTTATAGCTGTTTGGGGTGGGTTGGGTTTTTTTTTGTTTTTTGTTTTGCTGGAAACCATTATTTTCTTCCTCAGGTGTTGGCCTTCATACACACCAAGTTTTTAACCAAAAACCAAGAATATTATTATTATTATTATTATTATTATTATTATTATTATTATTATTATTATTATTATTCATTGCATAGTCAGCCAGATGTTTAGATTGGGGTTTGGCATTTTTATCCACCTATCAAGTCCAAAAAAATCACAAGGACTTTTTAATTGTTCTCAGCATCCTTCCTCAATGTCAGACCATTTGAAGCTTTAGCTTCTTTTCTATATTTCTGGATATTTGTCTGTAAGCTTAGAAGAGATCTGGGATCTGTCCTCTTTACAGTATCTATACATGTTAGCCTTTTAGGTAGCTAAATTGGTTTTATCTGTTATCCTCCTTTGATTGGAATTATCTGGAGCATTGCTTTTTGTATCTACCGTATTTTCTTTTCAGGAACTCTTGGGGTTCCCCCCCATTACTTCTCCTTTAATGAGACCCTACTTATGATTGCTCTAGGATTATTACATTTTGTTTCATTATAGTCCAGGATATACATTGTGTATATACTATACTTAATTTTACTTTCTCTTGAAATTAAGAACTTCAGAATTGCATAATTTTTTAGTGTTTTTGCATACTCATTTTCCTCAATTCAGTTTTTCCTACTGGTCAACATCAAGTAAAGAATATCTGACCTTTTTGTACTTTCCTGCACTCTCTGATGGACAAGGTTGTCAGCAACACAATTCAGGAATTTATTGAAAGAAATATGTTTGTTTCTCAGCAGGTATTGGGGTAATTAAAGTTTCCTGTCAGTATTACTTGAGTTACTTTTTTTCCCCAATCTGTAATTTGCAATCTGTAGTTTGCATCATCTGTATCTTCTCTTTAGTTGAGCAGTTGAGCATGTTGTTGTTAAACACAACATAATACAAGCCTGCTGATTGCACCCCTGGGATCTCTGCCTTCCTAAGCTTTTTACCTGAATTGTGGAATGCTTGGGTATACCTGTTTTCTCAGGCTCTACTCAGAGTCATTAAGTAAGCTGCTACCAACTGGTTTGAAGAGGAGAGATTTTCTCCCCCTTTTATTTCTTGAATCTGGATGGGATCAGTACAGGAGATTTCCCTGTTCCCAAGAGTAAGGTCTCAAATAATTCCAGTTTTCACCTTTAATTAGGATTACTGGACTCAAGAAGTTTTGGAATGTGTCAGGCTGGTATAAAGCCAACACTAGAGTAACAGCAAATAAAAGATTTTTATTTTATTACTTTCTGTTCTTTTTGTACAAACTGTATTCATTGATGCGTTTTAAAGCTTATGGTGCAGATTAAATACACAGTGATTATACAGATACTTGCACCAAAGCAACACTCACCTTGTGAACTATTAATGCTTTTTGTGTGTTAAAACATGTTTTATTGCATTAGTTTCTTCACTTGACAGTATTTGAAGGTGTTGTTCTGATGTTCTTAAAAAAGCTTACGTGAAGTCCCAAAGGTGATATTCAAAAGACAACTGGACTTTCTTGGTTTTTTCCCCTTGAAAACGTTTTGCTTTTCATCCTGAAGAAGCTTTCAACTGAAGCATCTTCAGTTCTAGAACTACAGTATACCTGTATGACAGAATGTCCATGGATAGCTTACAGGAAGCTATTATCCTTCATCATACCCTCATTTAATCAGCTTAAATAAGGAATAGGCATTACTTTTCTAGTTCTTTTTATGGAAAGGTATGTTATGCTGAGGTTGAATATTTTGTCGCTATTTGATTTCCCCAGGGTGTTGTGTTGTGAAGATTTTCTTTAATACTATCTTTAGTGAACAGTTCCCACTTCTTATTTTCAGTGCTTCTGACAGAAGTGTTAATGAAGCATTGAGTCATATATATATTGCTTTGCTGTATTTATACTAAATTTGCCCCCTCAGTTAAATTTTCCATTAATGTTATTTGAGCTTTGAGAACAGAAACGTTATCTTTTTGTGTGGTTATATGATATTAACCTTGGTGTTCCCCTGTGGGACAATGCAGTATTCTTTTACAATTAATCCACCACTGAGATTTTTCTTTGAAAAGATCCCTGTTTTTATAGAATGCTATTGGACAGTGCTACTGAAAAGACAGAGAGCAATTCTACAGGGGGCTTAAGCTGTCTACCTCACAGGTTATCAGGTAGAAATGAAATTAACTTGGGAAATCACCCTCCAGATGTCAAAGTTTGGTAAATAATATTGGCTAGATGTTCTGTCAGGACAGCAGTTACCACAAACTCCCATTGATAAATTTTCCTCCTTCATCCACTCATGCTGGGAAAGCAAATGTCAATCATTCCTATTTGTAAACACAGTTTCTATCTGCATAAGTAAACAGCATTCAACAGTCATAGAACCATAGACCTATACAGTTAGAATATCATCTCAAAAATCATTTAATCCGATATCCAATTCAGCACAGGAATTGCTTGCTCAGGATTTCACCAGTCCATTGTAGGGTTTGGGACATGCCACTTTTCTTGTTATTATTGGAGGCAGAAGAGATGGATGGTTGTCGCCTTTGAGATGAGTAAGGAGTCAATTGATGATGATGTTTTGAATTCATGTCTCCCAAACAGTAACTGGGCCATTCTGGCACCAGGGCAAGAGGATATGCAGCTGAACCTTGGGTAATTACCTATTATTATTGTCTATTTGCATGATCCTGAACTGTTCTGCCGACTGTTGAAATTTGTTTATGGAATTTCAGAAATGCTAAATGTATGTTAGTGACTTTACTATTTGCACCATTCTTTTTTTCTTAAACATTTTAATTATCAGCACTACAATCTGATCCTATCTTTAGTGCTCAGAAATAAATCCTTTGATAATAGGGCTTTGCAAATATGAATCAATATGGGTACAGCATGATAGTAATATCCAGTTGAGATCCTTCTGTTGATAAAAGCATTTGCAGGTAGAATAGAAAGAACAATTCACATACCTTTATACTGATCCAAAGATTTTTTTATTTGGTAGGAGGCAGAATTATTGAAAATTGTTCTATTTAACTGGTGAATGCTTTCTATCAGCAAAAGAATATCAATTTCATGCTGTCCTATCTTTTAAGTAAATAATTTTGCTTAGTATTCTTAAATGTCTGCTGAGAAAGGAAACAGAAATCTGTATTACGTTTATATAGGCATATAGTATACTTAATAAGCAATTTGTATTATTGTCCCTATGTTGTGTAAAGTTTGTAGTAGTTGAAGAACAATATGTGTTACCTGTTAAGCATATTCTTGAAAAGAACACTCTATCCATTTTTTTGTTTATAGTACAATAATTTGCATGCCACCTACTTACCATGCTCAAGACAGCCTGCAATCCTAAAAGAGTCCAATATATATTAAAACTCATATCTATTACTGTTGCATGCTGAAGATCCTACAGTCTGAACAGCTAAACAAAACAACTACAATATACCAACTGGATTCCCCTCTAATTATTTCAGATTTCACAGTATTTTTGTAAATTGTATAATAGTAGTAGGAAATATAAATACAGAAAGTGATATATTTATTGTCATGGTGGAGGTTGTAAAATTGCTTTTAAAAATTGTGTTTGGGATTTAAATAATGAAATGTTGCCTTGCAGAACAATTGTTTTGTGGTTGTCGATACTTTATTTGTTTAATAACAATGTCTGCTATTTCATATCATCTCTGAAATTGTTTTTGTACAGTGAAAGTGAACATGTCCTAATATATTTGTGAACTGATATTGCACTCCTGATCTTCAATATATTTGCTATTTAAATAATCTAGACGATATCACTAAATTGTTCTGTGACAAAATATAGGGGCTCAGATTATTTAATCATAATATTTTCTGGATGGAATGATAGAGCACTCTAGAAAGGCATTCCCTATTATTAAATTTGCAAAAAACTATTCTTTAGTACAGGGGTGTCAAACTCAATTTCATTGAGGGCCGCATCAGCATTGTGGTTGCCCTCAAAGGGCCGGGTGGGTATGGCCAGGGTGGGCGTGGCCTACTGGGTGGGCATGGCTAGAGTGCATATGGCCTACTGGGTGGGCGTGGCCAGCTCTACATCGTTGGCATCAAGGGTGCCTATGGGGGCCTGGGCAGGAGTGGGACAGATCTGAGGGTCTCTGGCAGGAGGAGGGTCTCTGGGCCAGGGCCAATGCAGTGGGGGCCGTTCCCTCACTGTTTCCAGGATGGCTTCGCGGGCCGCATGAAACCACTTTGCGGGCCGGATCCGGGCCCCGGGCCTTGTGTTTGACACGTCTGCTTTAGTATATATGTCACTTGAATTCTAATCTAGGAGTTCTGCTATTCAGTAATCAGTGTCAATGAACAGTAAGATTTTAAATCAAAGCAGTCACCTAGCAACCAAGGCAGAAATCAGTTTCAAATCACATATATCATATTTAGGAGCACAAGCTGGAATTTAACTGAATATGAAAAAGTACAAAGAATCCATTGTACAATATGCTTAATACAAAATCAGATATTTGTTTGGCATTTTTCTAGAGCTCCCACGTAATTATGCCTCTTTTAGTATCATAGGGTATTTGTTAATTTTTCATACCTTGAAAAAACTGAGTTAAATTAATTTGACCCACACAAAGAAATGAATGTATTGGTAATGGGTCCAGAAGTATTAGTCAAATAAAGATTTTGTTTCCAAATTATAGAGATTATATTTTGTCACAATTGTTAATATATTGGAGGAATACATACATTCCAGATCAGATTCTGCACAGTAATATACAGTACAGTAAGTAAATTATATAGTCAAACATATTCTCTTGAAAACTAGTTTCTATTACGTCCTCTAGTACATTGTATTTTCCTTCGACTTAGTCTCTTATCTACTTTCATACTTGCATTTATCTTAAACATTGTACACTTACTAGATACTTGTAGCTTTGGTGCTTCCTGTTTTCAGAGGAATTGTACAGCATGAGATTAGTGAGGTGCTCAGCTTTGGAGATGAAAAATTGTTTTTGAAGTAGAAGTGGGTGTTCATGCTGTAATAGACAGAGTATCTCTGGAAAAAAATAACATCTTTTCCTGGAATCCCAGAAAAATATGTACTTGAGTTAACAAGTTATTGAAGTCGTCTCTGTGCCTGCTTCAAAGCATCTTCCAGTACCCCCTTGGTGCCTCTGGTTTAACAATTAAGACAAATATGGATGATGCCTTTGCGTGGGTCAAGTATTGTGTGTGTGTGTGTGTGTGTAGAGAGAGAGAGAATGCTTGTAATGATATGGAAAGTGAATCTGTGTGTATATTTGTATGCACCTTTACTTTTTCCTGGAGTCATGTGATTTTGAGGATGCCACTTGATATCCTGGGAAAGGGAGCAGCAGCTATTTGGTATTGCAGATAGAGGTTATATTTATGCTCCCACATGCTTTGAAACACCTTTTGCAGGCTGAAACCCGGAAGCATGCCATCTTATTAAAGAATAATGGAATAACAGAGTTGGAAGGGACCTTGAATCTTTTCCTGTGATCAAAAAGGAAACCCTATACCATTTCAGACAAGTGGCTGTCCAGTGTCTTCTTAAAAACCTCCAGTGTTGAGCATTCACAACTTTTGTAGGCAAGTCATTCCACTGATTGTTAATTGAATTCAAAAACGGAGTCTTTATCATGATAACAGAATTGATATTTTCTTAATGAAATATAAATTACAGTTTTGAAGGTTTTAGTTCTCCAAATCAAGTAGCTCACTCAAGGTTCAAAGACATAGAGAAAACTGCCTCTCACGAGTTGTGATGAGGCTAATCTAAAGGGTGCTTCTTGGGCTGACAGCTGCAAAGATGTTTTTTGTGCACAGGCTGTATTTGTTTCTATCCCATATCTAACATAATGATTTTTGAAATCTGCATTAACCTTGACTTTATTGTATCACAAATATCCATGCCACCCAAATCTAAGGTCATACTAAATTTCATTTTTAATGTGTGCCATTGTGCCCACATGAAAATAAATGTTATCTATCTATCTATCTATCTATCTATCTATCTATCTATCTATCTATCTATCTATCTATCTATCTATCTATCTATCTATCTCCTTTGATGGGTAATTTGATTTGATCCCTAGCTCCACTGTATTCTACATTGTTCGGGCTCTATGTTCAGTATAGTGTCTTCTTCTGGAAACCACTTTTGAAGAAAGATTCAGACAAACTGACATAGATGCAAAAATATGATCATTGTCATCTAGACAATGATCAGGAGACTGAAAACTAAATCTCAAATGTTTAGCTTTAAGAAACAATAATTAAGTGAGATGTGATAGCACTTTTTAAGCACCCAAAAGACTGTGCCACCCAAAGTACTGGTTCTCTGACAGTCCAGAGAGCATAAAACCATAATATGTTACCAGAAGGATATATTCCAGTTGAATCTTAGGAAAGCTTTTCTTCTGTTTGATAGTGGAAACTAGTGAACTCTTTTGATGCTATTTATTCAATATACATTTGAGATGTTGAGTTCCTCTTTGCTAGAGTTGTTCAAGCAGAGAATCATCTGCTGAGGATTCTTTGATTGAATATTTGAGTGGCGCAGGGGATTTAACTAAATGGCCCTTCCAATTCTATGATTTTGTGGAAGATACTTTTATTTTCAGAGAATAAGCAGAAATTACTTTCCTCGGTTGTTTTGAAATGCAGATAAGATTTGTAGTCTCTGTTTAGCTGTAATAAATGTTGTGCCATATATTCATCTTTAGGACATATTGGTAGTATTTTAAATTTGAGAGTATGTGGCCATTACATTTTGATTGAGGAAAAGGCAGAATATAAATCATTTAAGTATTATTTTCTGTTTGTATTCTTTGAATTGTGCTATTAGTATGCATCTTTAAATGTCTTGCTCATATAATTTCCTATAGTTTATCATTTTCCTGCAGGCAGTTATTATATTATGAAAATTTCTAACATATTTGAACAAGATACTATGTGGGTATGAAGGGATCTTATAGCATAGGACACAAAGCACTTGTAATTGGTGGGAATTATAATAAAGAAGCTCTTTGTACCTGTTTTCCTTAGAAGTAGGCCACTAAGAATTGTATAATTAAGAATCAATGATCAAAATTAACAGCTGATCAAAGAAGTTACCCCACTGCTGTTACTCCAGTTTGAAAATTAGGTTCTTAATGAATGAAACTCTACAATATAGGTACACAGACTTCTCTGAACAAACATCTAGAATTTTAAGATCATGTTGTATATATTCTCACAAAATGACTAGAATGGAAAAGATTACTCTTAGACCAGACATGTCAAACACAAGGCCCGGGGGCCGGATCCGGCCCGCGAAGTGGTTTCATGCGGCCCGCGAAGCCATCCTGGAAACAGTGAGGGAACGGCCCCCACTGCTTTGGCCCGGGCCCAGAGACCCTCCTTCTGCCAGAGACCCTCAGACCTGTCCCACTCCTGCCCAGGCCCCCATAGGCACCCTGGATGCGAACGATGTAGAGCTGGCCATGCCCACCCAGTAGGGCATACGCAATCTAGCCACGCCCACCCTGGCCGTACCCACCCGGCCCCTTGAGGGCAACCGCAATGCTAATGCGGCCCTCAATGAAATTGAGTTTGACACCCCTGTCTTAGACAAAGTGGTTGCCATTGTGGGCAAGGTCAATCCATTTGGTGTCAGATGCATACATAGCAGTTTATAATTTGACAAATTACAGTGAAAGTTCAGCCCAGTATAGGAATTTGGTTTATGGTGTAAGAAGCAAACAAATATAATAGTTGAAGTAGAAATTGAAAGTCAAGTTAATATTACAGTGAACATTACTATCCTGCTCCAAAAACCTAGTGGTAAAACATAGTTAAGGCAACAGCAAGATAGATAAACCTTTATTGTCATTTTTTATTGTGAGCACATTGGCCCAAGATCAAGTGGTACTGGAGATCAGTAGCAGAATTTGTGTTTTAAAATCATGACATCTCAAGATCATAAATATTATTAGGTAACTGTTCTCAGGCAGAACATTTACACATATGAAGCTATAAATCCAGGTGATGATAACCAGCCATAAATTAAACCAGCCAGAGCTACTGGAAAGCAAAAGATCATTTTTGCTATCATGGATTGGGTGGTGGTGGAGAGTGAACCTCTTTAAAATTAAACATTTTTGTAACACTTTGATATTAGGCTTTTGACCAGGTGTCACCATCATCTCGAAGAGTTTGGTGGTTCTTTGTTTATGGATTGGGTATAGGATCTAGCTACAGTGACGGTAGGAATTGGATCTTCTTAGATAACAAGTAATACAATCAAAGAAGGAAGAAAGAAAGAAAAATAAAGCAAAGTAAGTGTGTTAAAGAAAAGAAAAACACAGGAAGGGGAACATAGAAAAAAGAAAGCATGAAAAAATTATGTATATAAAGAACAGAATTCTGATATCCTCTCAGTAATTATACGTACAGTTCAAACCGTTTTCTCCAATTTCATTCTAATTCTCTTCTTTCTGTAACCTTTCTAATCATCAAAACCATAATTTATCAAATCATTTTCTTCTTCAAACAAAACGTCCTGGTGGAGTGGACAAATCAGAGTTTGTTGGAGGCAATTTCATAATTGTCTGACAATGTCATAGCCTGGCCATAAAACATTAACTGGCTGCTCTGATCTGCTTTGACATTGTATATAAACTGCCTTGCTATCACGTTGGTCTTTTTAGCCTGAAATAATTAGGTAGAGAAAATAATTAGAATCTTTTCAAAATAATCATTAGAATCTTATAAATCCTGCTGAACATTTTGATCTGTTGAATATGCAGGCATAGAGACATACCTAGTGATCTGTTGAACATACAGGCAAACAAAAATATGAGAACCAATGAATTTGTGAATAGACTGGATTCACATAAAAGGTTTAAATGCACAAGAATCATCTCTTGATTTATATGCTGACAATATTTAGTATATTTTCCATTTTTAAATTTTAAAAACTCAGCTCTGAACCTATTATATCAAAAGGTAGCTATAGAAAGAGATAGATGAGGATATACATCAGAAGAAGCTTTTCTACTTATAACAGAATATATCTTAATAAATATGGCAACTGAATCTAAGAATTATAGCAAATTTCAAGCAGTATTGTTGCATGAAATTCTTTGAAGGTAGGTTCAAGTTCATATGAAGTGTTAGTGCCATTTTATAGTGCCCTGGTAAGACCACACTTGGAATATAGCATCCAGTTTTGGTTGTCATGATATAAAAATTATGTTGAAACTTTGGAAGAGTTCAGAGAAGAGTAACAAAGATAATTAGGGACTGGAGGCTAAAACATATGAAGAATGGTTGCAGGAATTGGGGTATGGCTAGTTTAACAAAAAGAAGGAATAGGGATGACATGATAGTAGTGTTTCATTATCTAAGAGGCTTCCACAAAGAAGAAGGGGTCAACCTATTCTGCGAAGCATCTGAAGGCAGAACAAGAAATTAATCAAGGAGAGAACCAACCTAGAAATAAGGATAAATTAGCGGAATGGCTTGCCTTCAGAAGTTGTGGGAGCTCTAACAAAGGGAGATTTTAAAGAAAAGAATGGACAATCATTTATCTGAAATTGTATAGGGTATCCTGGTTGAGCAGGGGGTTGGACTAGAAAATCTTCAAGGTCCATTCCAACTCTGTTATTCGGTTTTCAGAACTCACAGGTTTGAAGTAAGTAAAATGAGAGCGAGACTAGGATGAAAAACAGGAAATATTTTCATTATATAGTCTTTTTTCACTATGAGTCATTTTATTTATTATTCAGGCTGTTTTATTTTATACTTTCTAATGGAGAATGGAGAGAATTATTGCATGTAGTGATAGTAGAAATAACAAAAATGGATTTTTAGTTTTGATCCCCTGAGCACTGCCCAGTATCAATACTGTGAAATGGGTGGCTATATAAATTGTTTATATAAATAAATAAAATTGATAGCACTGGGTAATTATTTTCAAACTATACTAAGAATGAAAAAAGTCAAAATGGAATAGATAGTACTTTAAAATGAGTAGAGCTCAGTGAAGGAGCAAAATATTATAGTAAAAGGTAAAGGCTCCCCCGCACATACGTGCTAGTCGTTTCCGACTCTAGGGGCCGGTGGTCATCTCCGTTTCAAAGCCGGAGAGCCAGCGCTTGTCCGAGGACGTCTCCATGGTCATGTGGCCGGCATGACTAGACGCCAAAGGTGCACGGAATGCTGTTACAGTCCCACCATAGTGGTCCCTATTTTTCTACTTGCATTTTTACGTGCTTTCGAACTGCTAGGTTGGCAGAAGCTGGGACGAGTAACAGGCGCTCACTCTGTTACGCGGCACTCGGGATTCGACCCACCAAACTGCCGACCTTCTGATCGACAAGCTCAGCGTCCTAACCCACTGAGCCACCGCATCCCTTAAAATATTATAGCAATACAGAATATTAAAGAAGAATATTAAAACCATAAAGGAACAAGAAAACAATGTTGGAAAAGATGATAAGCCGAATGGCAGAGACTTAGATGAAAATCTGAGTCAATGGGGAGATACTGGATTAGAGTCAGAGATTAAAAAAGGTGGGGAAAATTTCCTACAACATAAATTTCAGAGATGCAAGTGTAGAAGATGGGGAATTTGAAAAAAAAAGTGCTCAATAATATTACAGTTTCGTTCAAAGAACGTGATGGAATATGCAAGAGGTTACCAAATTAACTGAGACTGTTGTGTTTGACATTTTCAGAAAAGACTTAATGGGAATTGAGCTGAAATAATGCTTGGAGCTGTAGTAATAGAGAATCTGACTCATGTGTTCCAAAAAAGAAAGAGGTTCCCTTCCACCCAAATGGTTGTATACTCAGCAATTCAATGCTATAGTGTTACACTTGAGATTTTTTTGATGTCTTCCACTCAGCTTTCCAAAAAATCAAAGTGACAGAAATATTTATGAAGTCCAGATCTTTTAGAACCGGAAATGATGACCAAACTGTGCAGTGATCCTTCTTGTATCTTGTTGTGTTGCTAGTTTTTTCAATTTGTTCTTTGGGTTGTCATATAAAATTCTACATATAGGTAACCAGTTTTTGGCACAGTATTTTTCAAAATGATTTGGAAAGTTTTTTTTTTTTGCTAAACTTCACATGGTAATTCTTCCTTTCCTTGCAAATTTTAGATCACTCACTCACTTATAAAAATGAGAGGCTTATTCAATTTTTCTGAAGTGTCAACAGTAGTAATTGAGAATTGAATAGAAACGTGCTGTATTTCACATCTTTTTCTCAATCAAGGTATTACTTTTAGATTTATATGGATTTAGATCTATGTTATGTTCATGAGTAGCATAGCATCTGAGCCACTGGCTTACAGAGGATCCTTGCCTTCTTAGTTTTTTTTTAACCAAGATGTCTGGAAAACAGAATACAATCTGCCAATCAACCTACTTTCATTTGCCTTTCTTTTCCTCGTTAACTGAATTTTATAAACTTATTTGTATGATTATTTTAGTTACAGCATTTAGATGTTTTGTTTTGTTTAAAAAAAACAAGCACAGATTTTAGAAGTAGAGGAGGGAGTATAGACAATGCCTCTCTCTGTTGACAGCCTATATTTTTACCATTTTGCATTTTTCATGGCACTTTAGTTCGATTTTAGTTTTTAATCATCTTCCCAAAAGAGAAGCTACCATTTTACTGGCAGTATGAAAACTTGTGCATATATTACCTTCTCCAAGCACTTTTCTCCTTTCTCTTTTCTATTTTCCCCTCTGTCAGACAGTTATCCAGAGCTAGATCTGAGCTATGTTTCTGCCTGTGTGACTCTTAAAGTACACATTCATAATTACAATCCTTGCCTTTCTTTGCATGAATACACATTTTGACAAAAATATATGACTAATTGCTATTGCAGATTAGTAAAACTTGAAGGAGAAAGGTATCTACAGTAGTCCTCAATTTACAACCACAATTGAGCCCAACATTTCCATTGCTAAGCAAGACAAGTTGTTAAGTGAGTTTTGCTCCATTTTATGATTTTTCTTTCCACAGTTGTTAAGTGAATCACTGCTATTGTTAAGTTAGTAACACAGTTGTTAAGTGACTCTGGCTTCCCCATTAACTTTGCCTATCAGAAGGTCGTAAAAGTTGATCACATGACCCCAGGAAACTACAACAGTCATAGATACATGCCAGTTGCCAAATATCCAAAATTTGATCACGTGACCCATGGAGATGCTGCAATGGTCATAAGTGTGAAAAACAGTCATAAGTCACTTTTTTCAGTGCTGTTGTGGCTTTGAACGGTCACTAAACGAATGGTTGTAAGTCAAGGACTACCTGTATCTGGCTTGCAATGATTTTGGATGCTGCATAATATTCGTTATATAATGTGCTTCCATTAGGTCTCGTTGGCTTGTTTTGAATCATGAATTTGGTGGAAAATGGGCACATCTTTTTTCCTGTTAGTTTCACAGATTAAATGCTGTGAATATTTTCCAGTAAATGCAGAGCAATGTGTTCTGTTGATGCATAGAAGAGCAACTGATGGAATATGTTCTTTTGATAATGGTTTGTTCATTTTCCAAACTGAATGGACAACCAGACCTTTTCAACTAATATAGTTTTATTTCAATAAAACTATGGAGATGGGTTCCAGCACAAGTCCGAAAGCTTGGAAGATTAAATCTGGTCCTATAGCAATATAGTTTTGTTGTCTGTTTTCTAGAGGCTGAAATCAAATAATTTTCTATTGTAACTTGGTGCTAAGGCAAGCAACATGATATATTAAAGCTTTCAACTGATGTGGAGCAAGGCATAATTATTTGTCTCGTCAAAGCTTTAGTGTGTTACAGTGTAGACTTTGGCAGCACTGCTTAGTGCTGGTACCTCTGAATAAATTAGCACTTATTGTGATCTAATGCAGAGGAGGAATTGTACGTGTTTGTGCTCAGAAATCAGAGGCTGCTGCAGCTGCATAGCTGCATCATTTAGTTACTAATATTTGCTAGTTCAGATATTGATATTAGAATGTCATTAAGTGTTTTTCCTGTCCTGATATTTTAAAGTGAATAGTAAATCTATGTTAGTATTTAGTTAGTTGCATTTGTAGCACAAGGAGGCTATTCAAACAGATGCCCATTTTAAACTACAGTTTATGGTGGTGCATTTGTCTTCTAGATTGAGCTGCACCGTGTTGCTTTCTGTCTGAATTTATGTTCGGAGTCCCACTCTTTGTAACAAGAAGGGGTATTCTAGAACCATATCCCACATCATAGGAAACGAATTTGAGGAGTGAGAAAGGTGGGAAGAGAAAATACAATTTTTATCCCTTTTCCTCTTGTGACTCCGCAAAGGCTAAAAAACTTCAGGAAACTTGGACATTCCTTATAAAATGAGAGGCTGTGTTGTAACATTTTGTCCTGCATCTTTGTATCTAGAGAGAGGAAGATTTCAGCCCTGAGCTACAAATATTCTCCTTTATTAGAGGAAGATATTGCTCCAAAATGTTATGTAAATTACATCAAAATAAACCAAGTAGTTTAATTTACACTTTACAGTATAGAACAAAGTCACACTTACGTTAGCTCAGATTTTGGGAAAAAGTTAGTGATGCAGGTGAAGGGAATTCTACCTTCCATTGCTTCAAGTTGATTGGGCAAATGTGACTAAAATTCTGATAAAATAGTTAAAATAGTATTCTCATAAAAACTGAATAAAATATGATATGCAATAATGATAAAATGACTACAGAAAGTGCATGCATTTGAGAGGGAGAAAAATTGAGAAACAGAAAAAAGCAAACATTTTGCAATTAACTTTCAAATGTCTCTAGCATTTTTATAATATAATCAAAAGTGTAAAACATAGTGTTAATATTATGTAAGACATTAGCTCTTCAATGTTGAATTGTGCAATAGTTGTTCCTCAGTTTTGTTTCTATTGTATTAAATTACTGAATTGATTTGCTTATATTTTATATGTATAAGCATAAAACCCCTCCGGGTTATCTGAGGGTACTCCTGCTGCCAGCATCAAGCTCCCTTCGTCCAGTGCGCTCCCACAGGGAGGGTCTTCTCAGGGTACCGCCGGTAAGAGATTGCCGGCAGACAACACCCAGGGGGAGGGCCTTCTCAGTGGGTGCGCCTGCCCTTTGGAACCAGCTGCCAGTGGAGCTTAGGACTGCCCCCGACCTCCGTTCATTCCGCCGGGACCTGAAGACCTGGCTCTTCGAGCTCTCTGGCCCAGGCTGAGAATTTTAATTTTAATTTTAACTGGGGTTTTATTTGTTCAGGGACGGATATAATTTTTTAAATTGTTTTTAACTTTTGTATTTTTTTGTTTTAATCACCCTGTAAACCGCCCTGAGTCCTTCGGGAAAGGGTGGTATATAAATATAATAAAATAAATAAATAAATAAATATTATTTTCCTAGTCTAGCATTTAGCCTTGATATTTGTTGGAGTTCTACCACCTGAGTACATACTGACTACACCCACCTCTGCTTATCTGTTAGGCTCAGCTGCATATTTTCACCTGCTAAGACATGAATCTGTTCTTATGTTTTATTATACTAGAAAGACATATTGAGTGAATTGGGTAAGTACATAGACTGTATGGCTATACGCTCCTGTGTGCTCCCTAGTACATTTATGGGTATATTCAGTGGTGATGTTTTCATCAGGCAATTAGAAAGAAAACTTACTAATCCTTCTGGGAATCAGCAATAGTTATGAGATGATTTGCAATCTTATTACTGTGGAATCTGAAGATCTAGGAAAGGCAATCAAGATGAAAGATTCTGTGGAAGAGAAGTCCACAGAAAGAATGCTGCAGGTGAATGAGTAGTTATACAAATTGTTTTATTAGGAAATGTTTGGGGCTTGGAATTTTAGTCTCAGGTATCAGGATGATGGATTGATGGTACAAGACACAGTAGATTGCATCCCAGAAAACTCATAAGCCACATTATGATTCTTTTTGTACCGTAGTATTCAATTGTCTATACAGTAATGTTAGAGTATGGAAATAAACCAGTTAAGATTGAACTCAAAGGAAGGGAGATAGGATTTAATTACTATACTGGAGACCTAATGGCATAATTTCAATATGTGGAATATAGTGAATGATATTGTTGTTCCAAAGAAATGGAAACTGCACAAAGGAAGAAAAATTGTACTATATGTTACAATGTTAGATCTATTCAGAAATTCAGTTTACTGAACTTGGAATATACCATAGTCAGAGTATTTGCAAATTGCTGGGAGGATAGGATTGGATCTCAAGAAAAAGAAAAAAGAAGAAACTTTCCCCCCCCCCCAAAAAAAAAGAAAAAGAAAAGATAACTCACTGGAAGGAGAACCAGAAAGAACAAAAAATCAAACCAATGAGATCTAACCATTGAAGAACTGGGTCTTTAGCAGGTTTCATAAGATCAAAAGAGCGGGAGTAGTACTGATCTCTGGGGGAAAATTGTTCCACAGTATATAAGTCATCCCCAAGCAGGCATGCTTTCTAGGTCCTATAAAATGATACTACTTAATTAATGGGACTTGGAATTATCCACTATAGGTGATGTCACCAGAAGGGCAGAAATATATAGAGGCAGGCAGTGTTTCAAGTAACCAGGCCCCATGCCATGCAGGGGATTATAGGTGATAATCAGCACTTTGAATTGCACCAGCAAACCAACCCGCAACCATTGTAGGTATTGAAATAGAGAGGGGGACACTCTCTCAGGCCTTCTCTGCATTTACATGGCCAAACTTTGGGTGCTTGGCAACATGGACACATTTATGGCCATTTGCAGCAGCATGTGATTACATTTTACAATGGTTTTGCCAAAAATTGAAATTTCTGGTTTTTGCCCAAACTGTGCCCATAGCAAACAATTGGTTTGCTTACCGACCATAGTGTTTGCTTAACAATCACCACAAAAAGGTCATAAAATTGGATCAGTCTCATGACTCATCCATTTTATGTCTGTTATGACCTATGACTGTAATGGGCAGGCTCCATTTCTGTTGTATGTCAAGGACTACCTGTACAGGTAAAATTCAGATGAGTTCTAGCCTCCCATGGAAAATGACAGCACAATATACGTAAGCACCTAAAAATGCAAGTTAGCGGTAGGTGATATTTCAGAAGCGGATTTCAGGACAAGTCTTGAAATCTCTATTCTTGGCCTCTTATGGTCAGATTTCCACATTTTGGATGTGGGGTACAAATAAGATAAAATGAAGTCCAAGGAAAATAGCATTATTCATCTTGAATCTGCTTGTGTTTTGATCTCATATCTCCTTATTAAGTGAAAACTGCTATTGATATTTATATATTACCATCTGTTGAACACAAGATTGGAAACAGTTTATTCTGATTATTTTCCAGCTGTACTAAACTTAAGGAAAAAATGAAAAAAAATAGAATAAAGTTGGATCATGTCCATAAGTGCTGAATTGTATGTTGTAAGAGCATGTTGAATTTTGTTAAATTCAGTGCATTCATTTATACATTTTCAGTTGGTTCTTCATATTTGTCTTATTTTTAAGAAATATGGTTTCTGGGATGCTGATCAAACAGTGATTGTTTCTAATGCTTTAATTTCTTTGCTAGATATTATTGATTCTTTTTGTGGCCAGCATTTCATCTCAGCGAAGATCATAGTTTATCATTATAACAAGTTGATTTTCATTTTGGGAAGGAACTTATGGGAATGCTGTGGTACTAATGCTTCTATATTAAAATGTATATCTGGGCTTGACCAGAAAAGCTTAATTTGAACAGGGCATTCTTCCAATTCTAGCATTCAGTAACAGTCCCTTCAGTACAGCTGAGCTTTTAAAACTATATTTACATGTTAATTAATTGGAGAATAGTTTGAATGTATATTATCTTTTGCCAGTGGCATCTGGTATTTTTTGTTTAGGAAGAGTGGTACTCAAGAGTCTTTTCTCAGAAATACTTGGCAATACATTGAATTGTATTAACGGTAGAACTACTTCAGCTTCCATTAATCTTACAGTATGATAAATTTTCCCCTCAAGTGTGTTTTCATGTGACTTGTGGATAGCTTTCCCTGGCAATTTTTTTTGTAGACAATATATCTTAGTGGACTTCATGAGCTGAGGGCTGTCATAATAGTGGAAAGACTAAAATCTACTTAGTCCATGAATATATATTCGGATATAATTCCATACACATGGAGAATATTAGCTTACTGGATAACGGTTCCAGCTTTAGTGCATTATTTGTTTAATTTAAAATATTTTATTGTTGCCATTCTGAATTTTTTCTGGGATACAAAAAATACAGGTACCTTGTATAATCTTGAGAATACTTGTTCAGTATTCAAATTTATTTGTCATTTCTTGATAAAAGCGTAAGTTTTTTGAAAAATATATTCAGTTTTGGAATGCCATATCTTAAACTAGCTCTCTTTTTGATGACATTCCAGGCCAGGTTCAAGATTTCAAGATGAATTTCAACTGCAAATCAATACCCCAACCTGCCATATATTTATTTGATTTAGCTGTTGCTAGTGCTTTTATATATAGGCATGGATAATGTTTGGGGGGGGGGCAGAATTTGCTATTCTGAATGTATAAGACTGCAGAAGTTGCTGATGTGTTTATGCCACTGAAAGTGAGGCTGATATTTTTCTGCTTGTGTTTGTGTGTGGGTGTATTTTCAGTGTTTTGGGGGTGGTGATGGGAACAAGACACCTGGGAAGGACAAAGCGCACTCTTAAAACAACTTTTCCCCGGCAGCCATTTTAGGCCAATTTTAGGTTTGGAGAAAAGGGTTGAAAGATAGGTGGGAGGATTTGCCTTGCAGATATTTCTCACTTCCATTTAAACTCTTAAAAATCTGAACACAGCAAAAACATTGAGTTGCAACCAGCCTATAAAATGGCAATTTTAGGACTATTAGGGATTTCAAATAGGATTTGGTGTCAGGACTCTCTGAGGTATTCTATTCCCATTTTTACTCTTAATTTTGGTGGGAGAAAAATTCATTCCATTTTGCCACAACATTCAGATGCACCCTCTTTTTTTCACTTATTCTTGTTTTAAATTATTTTTTGTTCTGGTTCTTGTGTTGTATTGTTTTATTTCCATACAATTTTTTATATTTCATATTTCTAGACTGCCCATCTCCCATAGAATGTAAACTGAAAATATTTGTTCAATAAATTGTATTAATCATATTTTTAAAAGAATGAGACTATTTCCAGGAAGTAAAAATAATTCAGTGGTTTACTCATGTGCTTTGGCACTATATGATCAGGAGGTGGTGCTATAGAAATTATTTTAATGTTGATGTTACCTTTGTA
This sequence comes from Vipera berus, assembly GCF_964194415.1. Lineage (NCBI taxonomy): Eukaryota > Metazoa > Chordata > Lepidosauria > Squamata > Viperidae > Vipera > Vipera berus. The sequence continues at coordinate 34,951,970 of NC_138204.1, forward strand.
TTGCAAGAAAAATAGTACAGTTTGTGATCCCTCTTTTTCACACATTGGAAGTGATATACTTCAGTAAAGTTGGATGGTGGCAGTAGAAGCAACCAAGTCATTAACCTAGCAGACATGTCAAACTTGTGATGTCACATGACATCATGCAACGTGTGAGGACAGTTTTGCCATTGCCGGCAATGGGGTGGGCGCGGCTTCTGGATGATGCGTCTGGCCCGTGGGCCGGCAGTTTGACACCCCTGCAAGAGGCAGTACAAAGAATATGAAAAATCTATATAGTATTACAACTCTAATTTCTGTAATTTTTAATTGGGTGAAATTGTACACCATAGTGCAAAACCTTTTGAACCAAGGTACTTCAAATGGATTTGAAATTTGGCAAATTTTATAAATCATTTTATGAGATAATATAATCATAAAACACTTTGATAATAAAAACAGTTTATGATAATATAAAATGTCATAAAATATTTCCTGTGCTGATATTTGACTGGGCTATTTTGAAACAGATACATCTCTGCATTTATTCTAGCACAGTGGTGGCGAACCTTTTAGAGACCGAGTGCCCAAACTGCAACCCAAAACCCACTTCTTTATTGCTGGGTGCTAGGTGGGCATGGTCCACTGGGTGAGTGTGGCCGTGGTGGTCATGGAAGATTGGGTGGGTGTGGCCAAGGTGGGTGTGGTCACCTCAATGTTGCTCGTGGGGAGGGACACCTGTGGGGGGTGGGCAGGGTTGGGGAGGTAGGCAGGAGACTCATCCTGTGGGGTTAGGCGAGGCAGGGTGGGGATGCCATGGCCGTGGGCCAAGGCAAGGGCTGGGGCAGTTGCTGCCTGACACCATCGGCCCCCGCACACAGAGGCCAGCAAGCACATGGGGCCAACGGTGTCCGTCACTAGCCACAGCCTGCTGGCCCCTTAACAGGCACTCTGGAGCTCCGCAGCCCGTTGCCAGCAGTTCAAAGAAGCTGCCTCCGAGATGGATGGTTGGCCAACAGCTGAGGAGGTGATGCAGTGGGTCGTGCCTGGGAAAAGGAGAGCATGCGAGGCCAGGAGGGATGGGATGGGGGGAGGGAGGGAAACCAGCCGTGCCGGGATGCATTCAGCCATGTGGGACCTCGGCGAATTGGCAGGCGGCTGGTTGAAGAGGGACAGTTGCCACCTCCGGGGCATGGCGCGGGTGCCCACAGGGCTCTGAGTACCATCTCTGGCACCCGTGCCATAGGTTCGCCACCACTGTTCTAGTTCTTTTAAAGGCAAGGCAGTAGAAACTGTCATTGTTGAAGGCATTGAGATATCTGATAAGAAAATATCTCTGAAATGATGATCCAAAGACTCCTGCATTGTCTAGTATTCTGATAAAAATAAGCAAATATTCTGCAATCGAATTTTGGTTAAATGGATCTAGGCAAAATATACTTAATTTAAAGATACATTACAGTAAAGAAGTCTGCAAAAGATACAATGTACAATAAATATTAAAGCTCTGAAATTAGAACAAATCCTTCATGGTATCTACATCTAAAAACCTGATGGTTAAATTAAGAATGGCTAAGGGGAACAAATGGTAAACTGTATTAATCTGTGATGTAGAATTCTCCATAAATTGTTCCCCTTCTGAATTTTCTCTGAAAATTAAAAGCTTAGAAAGGAAACAAAACTGACCATTCTAACCTGTAATATTTTCTTTTCCAACAGATTCTAAATGAAGAATGAAAGACAAATCTTTGGCAAAAGTTTAACCTTGCTTCAAGAATGACCAGTCTATTTTTCCTTTGGATTTCACAAACTATTGCTTGATCTGTCTACGTTGATTTTCATTGATCATATCAGGACAAGTGAAATGTTTTGTAGGCTTTCTAATCCTCTCTAGATCTTAAGACATCAAGGATTTTGGTGCTGAATGGAAACAATGAACATTTTTAACAACAAAGAACTCTATGCCCTGGTTGATGGTCATCACTGGAGAGTTCAAACAAAGATCTGTCAAAGATTATGGGAATGATTCTCACAAGATCACATTGTCAGTTCAATCTAGGGGCCTTGCTGATCATATTTACCGGTACTTTATATATACTTTGAGCATAACGATGTGATGACTTTTTCTGATTTTTCTAGATATGTAATGTTAGTTTCAGTTATTTGCAAAAGGAAATGGAGATTTTATGGACTTTTTCATCTACATTTGATAGTTGCCACAATCTGCAGTGGCCTACAGTAACCATGTGACCTTAACTTGCTGTTTCTACTGCCGTAAGAGGCATCCTAGGGAGATTTCCTTGTTCAAGTTCTTCCTCTAGCACAGGCAATTTGCAAAGTATTGCCATGATGTGTGAGGTAATGCCTACCATTAGTGAGGGTGACCCCTTAGGGCCACAGCCAGGCTCTGATTCTGATGCCAACTTTGAACAGCTGATGGTGAACATGCTTGATGAGAGAGATAAACTGCTAGAGACTCTTCGGGAAACACGTGAGACACTATCTGTGACTCAGGGCCGGCTGCAAGAGACTTTGCATGAGCGAGACCAATTGCAGAGACAGTTAAACTCTGCTCTACCTCAGGTAAGAAGATAAATATACCAGATTTTTGTTAGCTGAAATATAAGCAAGCAGCAGGAATAGTTAGATTCAAGTGTATTGATCATGTGTGATTTAATACAGAGAAAACAGCTTTTATACTGTAATCACTAAATGCACTAAGACATAAAGATGATACTGTATTCATTACTTTCTTATTTGTCAACAGTGCTTGACAGAGGTAATGCTTCTAAAGTAGTGTTGGCTTTCTCATTTAGAACAATTCTCTACCATCACTATTTAGAAAAAATAGGCTCTCTAGGTATGCAAAATGAAGACCATGAAAATGAAAAACCCTCTCAAACAGCTGAATATCCATTAGATTCTTTGAAAAGTAATAGATTTAATTTCAATTTAATGGAGAGAGAATAAATATTAGGGCTGTGTATTGCTTTGGGCTCATTTTGGAAGAGATTGTTTGAAAAAAAATGGGAGAGCGAATGCTGTATCTGTGAGAAATTATAGTACCTGTTTCGGTTTTCAGGATTATGCAGCTGCAGCTGGAAAAGTTTGCTTTAATGAGTCACAGACAGGTGTTTGATTCACACTCCTAAGCACTCTAAAGCAGCTTTTTTGAGTTAAAACCAAAATACTGTCCAGCTTTAATAAATATAAATTTAATCTAGCTAAGATGACTGAGGTACTCAATTTAGTATTTAGCAGTTAGTGTTTTTACAATAGCAGTAATTGGTAACTTCACCCATCTGTCTGTTACAATATCGGCTTTTTCAGGTATCATTCAAGGATCACAAGTACTATAGTAGTATATAAGTCATAAATGGCCTGGGCTGCATATTTGTTATTGCTGAGATTATCCACTCTACTTCTGGCAACAAGTTTTATAAAGTTTATGTGATGAACTTAAAATCTTAAATCTTGAAAATTTCTCTGATGTTACATGTGGAATTAGTTTATTTTGTAATTGCTTCTTTCAACAGGAAGTTTTAAATGCCTCAGGCTAAAGAAAAGAGCTCTTTAGTCATAATTATTCATATTTAATGTATAGCAATTTTGTAGTAATAGTATGATTACCATAGTACATTTCCAACATTTGTAATTATTTAAATTATGGTTTACTCCTCATTAGCTTTCTTAAACTGTGTGGTGCCATGTGTACTTGAAGTTATGTAAACTAGTTTTGTAGCCTGTTGCAGTGCTTACTTACACATTTTTTGGTAGAGTGCTGCAGCAGTGTGCTATTTGATGAGTAGCATTTTGAGTATATAAAATAAGTTCATGTGAGATGGCTAGTAACATAACACATGTTCGTATATACTATTCTCCATCATCATGCTGAGAAAAGGCATTCAGGTAAGACAACGCCCCTTCTATGTAAGAACTATGTGTGAATTTATGTAAGCTTTTAGATCTATCTATGATTTATCTATGAGCTTTTAGATTAAGAGTAACTTGCAAACAAGGCTGGACTTTTATCAAAAGACAATGCAGGTGCCATTATTATCCAAGGCTGTGAAACAAATAGCAAGAAGTCTGTCACCACATAAGGGTGGGAGAAAGAAAAACAAAAAATAGAGGCTGGATTCTGTGGTATGTGATTTGGATTCTGTGGTATGTGATGTTTATTATTAGGTCTTTTTGTATCTATAATAAAACAACATGTCAATCTCAGCTTTAGCTTTAACTCCTCCACTGTTAAACGTGGCCTGAATGAAGTTCTAACAGTACTATCAGCTACTCATCTCATCCACAAGAATGAGAAAAAGCACGAAATACTCCAGAAATAAACCATGCATATACTTGTAAATCGCTTGAAATGTATGTGGAACAGATTGCTACCACCTTTTTAGTGTCATAATCACTAAACAGATTGATTGGTTAATGAGGAACAAACTAGTGCCACAAGTGTGGTGGAATTTATCCCCAGTGACAACTCACCTGCAATCCAGGATCCAGCAGCCATAATGCGAGCTGTATCAGTTCTCAGTTGCTTTGTTGGTTGATGTATGATGAAATCAGGGAAATTTATTTCCTTTCTCAATGAGTTGTACATCTTTCTAAGACCACTTGGACTGATTTAATGTGAGGTTTATAATTAGCTTTCTGACAGAGGGACCGGCAACCAATTTATAGTCCAGACGTGAACAACTATGTCAATTTTGTGACATTGTACGGGGCTATTTTTAATGAATCTTTCAAACAGGTGACTGCCAACCATAAAGTTGTAACATAAGACAAATGCTCAGTGAGATAATGTTGATTGTCAATTGTTAACTCAGATGTGGTTTGGAATGAATGAGGCTTAAATCCCAATTTAAAAGGGTGTGCCAGGAGAAGTACAGGAGAAATGCATACATTACCGCAAAGATTTTGTATACATTAATGCAATTCTACTTGGGGATCAGTGAAATACGTGATGAATTATGGCACTGTATTGCCAAGAGAAGAAATATTCTTTGTGTTCTGTACATTATTTTCTTTGGTTCCATCATTCCCACCCCCTCTCTTTCATTAGTGGTTTTGAATATTGAGCTCTTGTAGCTAGGAGACTGGACAGCTCCTCTTTCTGAGAAGAGCTAGGTCGGGGGTCAGCAACCTGAAACAGTGAAAGAGCCACTCAGAACCGGTTCCCTCACAAAAGGAAAAACTGGGAGCCGCAAAAAATGTGTGCGCATGCGCGTACATGTGCGTATGTGCAGAACAGGGTTTGACTGAAGAGTGGAGCCAAGGCGAGATATGCACCTACCCTGCATATTTGAATTGATTGGTTGAACTTTTTTAGTCCCACCTTTTTTTTTTGGACTGTACATGGCAGAGGACTGGGAGCCACAGGAGACGGCTGAAAGAGCTGCATGCGGTTCCGGAGCCGCGGGTTGCAGACCTGTGAGCTAGGTCAATGCACACAAGATCTACAGTACGTGTATTATTTGAAGAATCTAGTTACATTTCAGGAGACTGCCTTTCCAAGAGACCACCCCCTTCTGAAATGTCAATAAAATATTTTACATTTTGCAATAAATAAACAACCAGATCTAGCTTCTTCGGAAACAAATCAATCCCAATATCTGACACAGTAACATCTGAAAATTTAAAAAAAGATCAGATATTTAATCATTTGTGTAACATTTAAGGCCTAGTTGCTCAACTGTAAAGCGCCAGAACTTATTTTATTCTGGTGCCATGGGCAACTTCATAAAATCTTCAGTTGCATGTAATGTACATATCTTGCACATTCAGCCTTGTGAGAATGGAATCTGTTGATTCCAGTGTTTGTGGTTCAGCTAAAATCTCATGAATCTTCTCTTATTTATCATCTATTATCATCAAGAGTCACTCAACTTTATTTGGTTTTCTTATTACAATTTCTGATAGTTGCAGGAATAGATTGTCATCAAGCTCACAATCCATTTGCTGAAACTGGGAAAGCATTACATTGAGCTCCCATGCATACAAAGTTCATTACCTGCATTGCTTCACATCTCTTACCTTTGCTCAGCACAGCACAGAAAGAACTTCCCTACATTTTATCCTAAATATTCTGGCTTTGATCATGTGTGTGAGAATTGGAAGCACAGATTGTACCCCCCCATCAGTTTTGTGACTATATCATAAACCTTATTCTTGGGCCTCAGATTCCTGCAGAATATTGCTGACCCATATCAAAAACTGAAAGAATTGGCTAAAGACACCTGTTAAAAAAGCTTCATTTTTTTCCTGCATATTTAGACAACATTCGTTTTGTTGTAACTGTTGTTAAAAAGAAGGATTGTTCCTTATTACAGGTTTCTGAACTCTGTAAGAATTGTGAGGACGTAAAAGATTGATTTAAGAGCCTTGGTGGAGCAGTGGGCTAATGCCTCCTTAAGTAACACCAGCTGCCTGCAATTAGTGCAGGTTCGAGTCCCACCAGGCTCAAGGTTGACTCAGCCTTCCATCCTTCCGAGGTAGGTAAAAGGAGGACCCAGATTGTTGGGGGCAATTAAGCTGACTTTGTAATAATGCCGCTTGGGGGTGTGTGTGAAAGCCCTAATAAGCAGGCATATACATAGAATGAAGGCTACTGCTAAGCTTGTAAGCCGCCCTGAGTCTTCGGAGAAGGGCGGGATATAAATGGAATTAAAAAAAAAGATAAACAGGAGGAGCAATAAAGAATCAGTTGATGCCAAGATTCATTAGTGGTTTATCTAATCAATAGCAACTCCATTTTCAAGTCTTTATACCTTTCCCTCAATTCATGTTTTCAAATTCCATATTAAACTCTCTGTCTCCTTCTATAAGGGCTTGACAGCAAGTATTACATTGTCCCCCTCATGTATGAACTCTTATAATAACTACAGAAAGCACATATTTTTACTAGGTTGGATTCCAAAGGGATTTACAATTCTATAGTAATTTAATGAAAAGATAGCACCTTGTGTCCGATGATTCTGCAAAGCCTGACTTTGGACCCAGACCTGGGGTTGATGTTTGAAGTAGTAGTGTTTTGCTTGTTTTGTGTTATTTTTTGATCATTTTAGTCTGGGGTGACTTTGCGGTTTTAGGTTTTACTTGTTTTTTATGGATTTGGATTGTGCTTGTTTATTTGGTTCAGTTTTGTATACTACCCAGAATCCATAAGAATTGAGCGGCTATAATAAATGTAAATAAATAAGATTTGGATACACTGACAAGAAGGAATGACCATATTCAAGGATAAACCTTTTGCAAAAATTGCAAGAATGACAAGTAATAAAGATATACCAATGCAGGAAAATTTATGTAGCTCAGGTTGAACTGTGGAGTTTTTGATGTTCTCTGAGCTTGGTTATTTGCTTGCAAACATTTTCTTACCAGACTAGATAACATTTTCAGTGCTAGAAGTGAATGAAATTTATGTGTTTATATACTGTTCTTGCCTTGTCAGTGTTGGTGGAGGTGTTGTTTTCTCTTTGGCAATTAGGCTGTTGTTTACTGCTTGATTGTTTGTCTGGTGATAATCCTAGTGTTACTCTGTGCTTATCTAAATGTTGATTACTTTCAAGGAGGTGTTCTGGTCTCTTGGTTCCCTTTTTAGCTTTGTTATTGTCTCCTTGGAATGGTGTGTAAGTGTTGTTTATCTCTATGTGCCTCTTTAATGGCCGATTTGCCTGAGTGCCAAGCTTTCAGGAATTCCCTACTATTTTTGGATTTAGCTTGGTCTAGGAAGCTTTCCCAATCAAAATTATGGTTACATTTGTCCATAAGTTATGAAATTAAAGAGTTTTAATCGTATTGTCTGATAGCTAGTTGGTGTTCATGGATGCATTTTGCTAGTCTTCTGTCTATCTGTCCTACACAGTGGCTGTTACAATCCTTAAACTATGTGTTATAGATGATTCCTGTTTTTATTTTTGGGCTACATGAGTTTCTTAAGATGGTTTGGAGAGCTTTAGTTGGTTTGTATGCTACAATAATTTCAAGTGGCATTAGTCTGTTTATTTTTTTCTGGGATGTTTTTAATGTATAGTAGTTTTATCCTTTTCAAGTTTGTGTTGGTTTGTGCTATAGTGAATTCAATGGTCTGGCTTTTTTTTTTATAATGTTCCGTGTGCATCCATTTTGTTGGCTATCGTATTGAAATATATATTAAAGAAAGTAGGAAGTCATAAAAAAAGTATTTCAGCAACTGAAGTGTTCCATATGAAGTCCAGTATATCCTAACACTCTTACATTTCATTTTCCTTCGCACTGTATCTAGGAGGACATCCTCTCTCTTTTGAGCACATTAGCTTGCCTCTTTGCAGTCTTTGTTTTTGTCTTTGTCACATTATCATGTTGTTCTGCTATCACGGTACATTTGCTATTGTATAATTTTTCACTGACTGAGAACTAAATATCATAGCATTATGGGCCTGGATTTTTGCTCCAAAAAATTATGCCACAAGAATAGGGTTGTTTAAATACTCCAAAATGTCTAGCTCGTTGTCTGTTTTGCAACGACTGCAAAATTACTTCCCTCAAGGAAGATTTGGTTATGGTAGCACATTTTTCCCTGACCTTTTCTACAGTTATTCTACTTGTATTTGCAGATCTCATCAGAAGACCCAGACAAAGAATATCTCTCCAGTAACTAATAATATGGTGAGGTGTACAGTAATTTACAGTAATCCATACCAGATTGGTCATCACCCTAGGTCAGGGGTAGGCAACCTCGGCTCTTTTATGACTCATGGACTTCAACTCGCAGAATTCCTGAGCCAGCATAGCTCCCAGAATTCCTGAGCCAGCATAGTCCATGAGTCATAAAAGAGCCGAGGTTGCCTACCCCTGACCTAGGTCAACAAGGACCATGCTAGGTGTTGGAGTTCCTGGATATCTGGTGACAAATGGGCTACAGGACTCTCAGGACTGTTGGCTGAGCATCCAAGGCCAGCAGGACTACTAGAAGAAAAGTTGTTTATCAGTCAGAAATATAGAAAGATTGAAAACAAAGAAATAATTATATGTTACCACAATTCAAGTCCAGCAAGAAAAGGATATCTGAAAAGAATGTAGCAGTTCTGGAAAGAGCAACATCCAGAATCAGAAAGTAACAAAACGGGATAGCAGATCAACAGTGATTTATAATACAAAAGCAAAGTATTCACAGGAGCAGAACTGGAAGAATTACAAAGGTCTACCCAGGGTAAAGAAATCAAAACCTTGCCAAAGGTGCCTCAGACTATAGAGGCAAACCAGAGGAAACCAACATTAGAGGAAGCCAGCATATCTATTGAATCATTTTCATTCCCAAACCAGTCACTTTCTCCTCTGCCTTCTCTTCAGAAAGAACAAAGCCTTCTAACTGAAAATGAAGAATTAAACAAAGAAAAGAACAGTATAAAACAATAACATGTTTGCCTGTATTGAAGATTGTTCCAAAGTGAGCACAAGTATTAAAAGATGCCAATACTATAATATCAAATATAGGCATTAGGTCACTTAAAGAAACAAAGTGAATACCATACAGTATGGCTGCAGTTTTAATTGAATACCTGGAATGCAGAATCAATGAAAAAGAAAGAAAGCTAAATACTGCATATACAGTGACTGGAAAATAAAATCAGCATGCTAAAATCAGATGCAAACAAGTTAAAGCAGTTTAAAGAAAAGAAGCTGAGAAACAAGAAGACTGTAGAATACTTCATCAAGAAGTATCACTTAGAAACAAGGAAGATTAAGGAACCTCTGGAAATAATAAAGCAGCAAATAACAATTATTTAATTGCAAGATGATCATCATACATGTAATTTGAATTGCACACTATAGGTAAAATCTCCAATTTCAGTCAAATCAGAAACATTTCTACCAATCCACTCATGGAGAAACTGCAATGAACTAGTTAATACCTGACAAGGAAGAAACAGTACAGTTCTGGGCGCAGATATGGGATAATCCAAAGAAATACAACAAGGATGCAGCTTGGTTAAAAGATGAGATGAAAGAACTTGTAACAACAACAGAAATTGTAGAGAAAAGAGCAAGGAAGATCAAGAATTTGTCAGCAACAGGTGAAGATGAACTGCATGGTTTTGGGTTGAAATATCTTACTGGTCTACACCCATACATTACCAAGCAGTTTAGCAACATATTGCAAGGAGGTGAAATTTCAGAGTAGCTAACATCTGGCAAAACCAACTTGATAATGAAAAATTCAGCAAAAGCGGTAGCACCAGGCAACTGCAAGCCAATTACCTAGTTACCAACAACTTTTAAATTGCTAACTGGTTTGTAGCTGATGCAGTCCAATAGCATCTTGTTGAAAATAAGCTCTTTCTACCTACGCTGAAAGGAAACTATCCAAAAGCAGAGGAACAAAAGATCAATTTCCAATTGACAAGATGACTTTGGAAAACTGCAAGAGAAGGAAAATCAACTTGAATATAGCTTGCTCTGATCACAAGAAGGCACTCAACTCCCTGCCACATGATTGGATAATCAAGTGCCTAGAAGTAACAGGAATCAGTAGAAACATCAGAAGCTTTGTGCAAAAACCATCAGTGCAATGGTAGACACAGTTGCTGATTAATGGTGACAGACTGAGAGAGGTTAATATTAAGAGAAGAATCTTTCAAGAAGATTCCCTGTCACCATTCCTGTTTGTTATTGCATTAATTCCTCTGTTAACAATACCGAACAAATCAGGTTATGGCTGTCCAACATCACTGAATTGTCCTGTGGAGAGTTGTCCTGTGGTGAATTGACCACAGTGAGTTGTCCTGTGGAGAGTAGGCCATAGTGAGTTGCTCCATTCTGTGCAAGAAGATCACGCAGACTGATTACAAACAATAAATGACAAAGTAGGAACAATAATGCATTGGAAGATCTGCAAGAAATACCATTTACCTGCAAGCAAGAACTGATGGGACCATAAGAGAAAGTCATAGAAAATGAAGAAGCTAAAGTGCTCTGGGACTTTAAAATTCAAAGACAAGTATCTGCCATATAACACCCCAGATTTTACAATTGTCACTAAGAAAGACAAAAACATCAGATAGTAGTCATTGCAGTATATGAAGATGGCAGAATAGAAGAGTAAGAAAATCCCAAAGTACAAAGACCTGCAAATAGACTATGTAGAATGACTGTGGCAAAAGAAAACAAAAATAGTACCAGTAGTAATAGGCTCTTTGGGTGCAATCCCAAAACATCTGGAGCACCATTTGAACAGCATTGAAATCACTGTCAGTCAATTGCAAAAGGCAGCTTTACTTAGAGCAGCTTACATCCTGCAACAATACCTTGGTAGATCAAAATGCCAAACCAGTCTAAACATCAGGCTGACTGTGTGATGAACCACAATAATAATTATTTAATTCCACTTTTAAAAATAAATAATTCAAGGTAGCAAACATAACTAATGCTCCTGCATCCTATTTTCCCCACAATAACCCTGTGAAATAGTTTGGGCTGACTGAGAGTGACCATTTCCTGGCTTCTAGGTCAGTATTTTAATCATGCACCAAACTGATTTTCAGCAAAATGACAGTATCTTTGTCTATATCTGATTAAGTAAAGTTTCTGCTTGAATTTTACTGTCATCCTGCCAGCCAAACAGAAAAGTGCGGAATGTGCAGGATTATATATAACAAAGTTTATATGGAGGATTCGATAATTTATAAGCAACTAATGTAATCTATTGATAAATGAATATGGGTTATGATATTTCCCGCCTCAGAAAGATTAGTTATCTGTTCACTTTTCCTTTCCTGCACATAAAATAAATAAAATATGCAAACTATATTTAGAAAGGGCAAATATTAACTCCTCTTTATGCATGACTTTATTTTTATGTTTGGTTTTACAATTGAAGTTACTGTTCTAAATTTTTTTTAAAAAGTTGAATCAATCACACAGTGGTCTATTAAGTTACTTTCGTGAGCCTGGTAGGTAATCTAGTATCTGATTTACAAAGAAATGTGAGTGTATCCTCCTTTTATATATTTATAGAATTAGTAAAACTTGTAAAGAAGAGTCTTTCAAAGGCTGACTTCAGATTGATGTATTCTTCATTGTGGTCTCAAGATTCACACAGATAGGTCTCATTCTTTCACAGCGCCACTTTGGAATTGTTTAATTCTAAAAAAAACACCCTATTTTTTATCTCCTTGAATTTACTCATTGAAAATAGGTTTTTAAGTACCCATTATTTTGGATTTATTGAGCTGGAAAATTATGTGTCGTGAAGAAATCTTGCCTTCCTTATTTTTTCAAAAAACAATCCTTTACAAAATACTTTATTTTTTGTAAATTCATTTTAAAGTTCTTTCATTTTACTGAACACATTATATTGTCTGCCAACTCCTCAACATCATTGGAAAAATTTCATTCTTCATTTCATTTCATCTCATTTTGTTTCATTATTTTTTGGAGATTTATTATGTTTTTCCTTTTTAACTGCTATAATTTTTTTCATCTCAATATTTCCCCAGATGACAAGCTTTGCTATGGACTAGCTAAATACCTATGCCCTTTTATGTTTTGTACTGACACCACAAAGCAGTAGTAGTATTGTAGAAAAACTTTCTCCTTGATGGGTTTGTTAATAACAGAGACCACAATACCTATCAATTGGTAAAAGCAAAAATTGCATTTATTTTGAAATTGGAAACTATAGTAACAAACCTAAAAAGGCAGGGATGCAACCCTGTATACATATTTTTGTAGATCAAAACATGCATATATCCATGAGGCTAGAGGTAGTGAGGTAATGAGAATAAATAATGGTTTATTGAGAAAAAAAGGTTCTGTGTTTTAGAATAAAGATTGTTTAGTGAGTCGTTTTGTTGTCTCCTCTTGCTTGTCATAGCTTTCCTTGCCACCAAATATGCTTTATCCTTGTTATTAGAATCCTTTTGCCTTGTAAGCATTTTTATTGCTTCTCTAAGAAACCAGGAAAGGTGACTGGGGATGGGTGGTCTGGTTAATCTAATTAATTGAGTATCTCCATAGACAGTCTAATTAACTTTTTTTTCTTCAACCATATATTTCTTGACTGGAATCATATCTGGTGACCATATAAGCTCAATTATTAAGTGCTGTAGATTGAATATCATTCTAAGACAGATGCAATTTTTGAAAGAGCTCATCCATTTTCAGTTGCCATATGATAATCAATTTCTTTTTCTGGTAAACTGGCTATTTACACAGTTTGTGACTCACGAAAATCCACAATGAAAGGGAAAAAATGGTTATTCAACTATAAGTACAATTCTTTGAGTGGTCATCTGTGAATAAACACAACCCAGTCTGCTAACTTGATTAATCTTAGATGATTTAGTTGGTTATACTAGAAGTGTATGGCATATAAATATGATAGATAACAAGTACATTGATAATGACTTCACTGTTCCTTTTGTTTCACTCTGTTGGTCTTAGGAACTGAAGGCATTCAGTGGAAGCTACATTTAGTACATATGTGAAGCAGGGCTCCCCTCCAAATGGTTGGGTAAACTGTAGGTTTCAGTGAGACCATGTACAAATGCCTGTGTAATATTTTATCCTTGTGAACCTCTAGGGGTCACAGAGTTGGGCGGCTATATAAATTTTCTTAAATAAATAAAAATATTTATTTTTTACTTTATACATGGATACTTGAACTTACTAATTCTTGGTCTAAGCACCTGGCCTGATTACTGTACTGCCAGGTAGCAGTGTAGAGAAATGTAGACTTGACAAAGTGTCATATAGATAGCAGTATATTGAAATATAATTGTCAGTATTTCATTGTTTTATCTACTTAACACTATTCTTGGGATGGGAAATTTTTTCACAGAAAAATAAAATTAATCTAAGGGCAAGAGACTTCTTTGAAAGTGCTGTTAGCATCATAGTGGTTGGGGTTTGAATTAACATGCGTCTGTATTTTAATGAGATTTCTCATTAAAAGTAAGGAGTTCGACATCACCACTTGCTGTTTTATGGTGGTGCCAACCCCTTTTTGCTGCTAAGCCACCACAGAATCCTCTAAGAGCTTGACAGGTATGGGAAAACCTAAACACTTGAGCTGGCCTCCTCGTGTTATGGTCTTGCTGCATCTTCACTGAACAATCTGTCTTTTGGCCATTCTCTAGCTGGGTCATACGGTTCTGTTTTATCAGTAAGTATACGATGGCCCAGGCTGAAGGCTCCAACTAACTTTTGGATAACTCTGTCTCCTGCCTCCAATTTGCTACCTTCCTGCTAAGCGCTCATCTTTTGGAGTGAGAGCCCTAGCAATGGTGTCTGTTCACGCTCAGCAGCTGGGCAAAGAGCATGCCAGGTCACCAAGGGAGGGTTATGCCTCCTGGGCTCTGCAGCCGCTTGGATTAAGGGGCTATCCAGTGATTTACTTTCTGCTCCTGCTTCAATTCCTCTGCCTCTAACATTCAGGGTAGGGAACATGCAAGCAATGCAAAGCAAACTAGGTCATTTGTGTATCTGTGAGATCCTCTGGGGGAGGCTGCTGGCTCTTCTGGCTCCCAGCTCCTGCTTGTAGCTCCTGTGCCTCTCTTACCAAATCATACATCTGCCTTCTCTGTATCTTGAAAAGCGATGTGATTAACACAGGCAGCAGATGGGAAATTTCTGCAAGCTTTGATGACACAGTTACAGTGCCCAATCCTCCTCATCCTTCTAGGTACAATAGGAAGTGATTTCCTACTGACTGGAATCTCAAACCAAGGTGTGCACTGGCATCTAGAATCTGTGCTGCTTCTAACCTTCCTTCCTGGATTTAGTTGCTATTCTCCCTTCAGTCTGTAGAGCTATGGATTTACTGATCAAGGTGGCTATGATCTTCCTGCATGAATACAGGGAACCAATTCATAAACATCTGTCTTCCCAATGGCATTAATTTCAGCATGTTCATGTTTCAGGTAAGCAGGGTATTGCTTGCAATACCTATCCATCCTAGCACTTCCTTTTTCTAGATAGAAATACTCCAGGGTTATTAGGTTTTCAGGCCTGTCTATACTTTCAAACAGACTTGCATCTTCTTTCAGAAGTTATTTGTGGGCATGACATCCTGCTTTTTTTCTTTGTTTTAAGGAATTGAAAAGGTGTTACGATAGGTAGCTCCAAAGGTCTTTGTGAGGGCAAGAGGACTTGGGCAGTGTTAGTGTTACTGGTTATACCACCAGCATTAAGCGCTAATAGTTCTAGGGTTGTTTCCTGGGATTGGTATTTATATGTAAGAAATGGGCCCTTGACTTTTGGAAGCTACTCATCTAGAAATGCTTGTTCTTTGCTTTAGGGTACTTGAACAATCAGAGAAAATTGTGTGTAGGGTTCTGGAAGGGAGTAATAGCTGAGTGAGTATGATCTTGCAGTTTGTTAAATCCCCCCTGCTGTTTCAAACTGCATGCTGTATTTGTTGATTAAAAGGGCAGACATTTATACTTTGTTCTATACTCCTATGTTCCCAGAGGGCAATTACCAAGAGTCCTAGAAATCATATGTAGAAATGTTATGTTAGAATTAGGATATTTAAAGAAATCCTGGAATTAATTTCCCCCCAGTTCTTTTATAGTTTCTGGTCAAATAAGCTTGCACGATTTGATAAGTTAGCGCCAGAGACAAGATTAGTTTTGCTTCTTTGTATATTGTACTTTGACAGTTTTAATATTTCCCTCTAAAGAAACTTACGGTATATTGTAATTTTAAAGAAGTCAATTTAAATTTATACCTATAACTGTTGTAAAAGGAAATCAGAAGCCATTCTTTATATTTCTTTTTTCTTCCTTTTCTTTCTGCACTTTTTGCTTTGTTTCCTCTTTACTTTTTCTTTCATCTTAATTATTAGTTCTTAGCTTTTATCTGTCTTGTTTCACACACACATGCACACACTTCAGTCTATATGTTTAAATAGCCACAAAATTAAGTTCTAATGATAACATAGGGCTCAAATGATTGTTCACTGTTCTCTTTTTGAAGATGTTTTTATGCTATTGCCAAAATCCGGGGTAGCACATTTTGAATACCCCATTCTAAATACTTTGAATGAGGAGGAACAGGAGAAAGGTGTTGTCATATTTATTGTGGGCTTCCTAAAGCTTCTCACTTTACTATGTGAGAAATAGTATGGTGAACTGGTGATTTTAAAGATAATCCAACAGAAAGACTTTTATTTTTGAAAGAATGGCTTCAGAGACAATTCTGAAAATATTCAGGCTGTTCTCATACGTAATCTCAGAGACACAGAAAATTTTGTTGTTTTATTATTATTACAGCTATCACTACTGCTATTTTATTTTCTAAGATTTCAGCTAATATTTGTTACTGCAAACTAAAGAGTCATATTGACAGTTATGAGAAGTTTGAAACCACTGTGCTGATTGACTGGGACAATATTGTCTTTTCCTTTTTTTTCTTTTTTGAGGGACAAGGGTTTTTCTGGCTGCTAAAAATTGGGCTAATTTTGTAATGCTTAGTCAATAGTACTGATTGCTTTGGCATCTGTTTTGATTTACAAAATAAGTTTGGCAGAAACCATAATTGCAATTAGATGCCTCAAATGAGACCAATACTCCTGATTTATTTCTCCCCGAAGAGCCAGCGATTGTCCGAGGACGTCTCCGTGGTCATGTGGCCGGCATGACTAGACGCCAAAGGCGCACGGAACACTGTTACCTTCCCACCGTAGTGGTGCCTATTTTTCTACTTGCATTTTTACGTGCTTTCGAACTGCTAGGTGGGCAGAAGCTGGGACGAGTAACAGGCGCTCACTCTGTTACGCGGCACTCGGGATTTGATCCACCAAACTGATTGACAAGCTCAGTGTCCTAACCCACTGAGCCACCGCGTCCCATATATATATACATTATATATATATATATATATATATATATATATATATATATATATATATATATATATATATATATATATATATATAATGGTTTATTATGGACTCCATGCAGACATAGTCATGCTTAGAACTGATCTATTCAGATAGATGGTATTCCAGTTAATCATTTCAATCATTTCAAAATTCCACTGATTTTAGTGGGTATGCTATTCTAGATGTATGAATCCTATTCAAATACTTTAAAAGGTTTTTTTTAAAAAAGAATGAATATATGACATCTTCATATATTACTGCATTTTTGTCGATTTGTTTCTAAAAAACATACACTAATAATTATTAAATATTTAAATTTAAAAACAACACGCGTTATCATTTATCACAGGCATGTGATCTCATTCTACAGGTAGACAGATAAAGTGTCCTCCCTAGTTTTCTGAAGAGTAAAGAGAAAAGAGGGGAAAAGTACTTTTAATCTTGCAAGGTTTAGGTTAACTATTTGAGATTGTCCAGATAAGAAGCACAACCATGAACACTAACTATCTGTTAACTTACTTGAACGGTACCTTGCAAGACCAAAGGAAACATGAGTCCCAAGCAAAAATACTGACATGTTTCTTTAAAAAACTTTAGATACTGTGATGTATACCAATCACACTATTCTCTTTTAAACAACTTTCATATGTCCTGAAATTCTGCTAAAATCTTTCTGACATTCTTAAGAAAAAAATCACTTTGTAGTTTTTGGATATACTTTTGCTACCCTTCCTTTTGTATAAGGGAATAATAATGGTATATTTTTAACCATGAGGCATAGATGTAGTACTTACAATAAGGTGCAACAGCTAATTACCTAGCTTCTCCATAAACAAATCATATCAAATATTTTTGTATTTCTCCATGTTATATCATCTATTCTTGCAACCTTATATTTTTTAACTTTCTCACAGCATTTTTGATGTTCATAATTTATAGCAATTATTTCAATTCTACTACAACTCTATAAATTCTGATAGAAAGCTATAAAACAATCTTTCCAACATTCCCCTCACTTCAGTTGCATTCCAAATTTTATCACCACTGTCAAGTGCAGGAAAATCAGAAGTCCAAGCAGTTCAAATGAATATAAAGGTTTATTGCAAGGTTACGCTCTCTACAAGAATCTGAACTCAAAGCAAATTGGCGGCAGATAAGAGTCAGTGGGCTGTACTTAGACCTCTTGTGGGTGAGAAGGGACTCAAGACTGATGATATGTTTGACTTCGCTGGCTCAGCTTGATCATCTCCTACAATCACTTTTATTTTTATTTCTATTTACTCTTCTGAAGCCTTCCTGCATAGCCTTTGTCATAGATTTCCAAACAATATTTTATTTCCATTAAAACTGTACCTTAACTAGTAATAATAATAATAATAAGTTGGAAGGGACCTTGGAGTTCCTAACTCTTTTTGATATATATTTTGCTATGACCCTTTTCTCATTAAACACCAGGTGCAAACAACCAGAACGATTCCATGAACAAGCCCAAGTAGATACTTTATTGTTGCTTACCTATATTACAAAAATCTCACCAGACTTCCCTTGGGAAATGACAGATATAAACCTAAGGGTTTGACCTCAGATGTTTTGTCCCCTGAATTGACTCTAAGCTGGAATGTCTTTCTACTCCTCCTAGAGGTGCTCCCTTCTCCTTTAGCTGGTGATTCCACCCTCAATCTTCTGTCTTCCTCCCTTCAAATAACTGTCTTCTGTCAATCTTCTGTCTTCCTCCCTTCATTTTTTTGCAGCAGTTATTCTCTTACATGTGATTTTTTTTCTCATCCACACCCCTTTCCCTTAATCATTCCATCAAGCAACCTTTTTCATATTTCCCATTAACCTAACTCCATGTGCTTCTCTAGCACTTTGTAACATGATTATTTTTATTTCATTCCATGCAATTTCATTGTCTTTCTTTACAGCTATTTGCCAATCATTTTGGGTAAGATTCAAGGTGCTGGTTATGACCTATAAAGCCCTAAATGGCATGGGTCCGGGTTACTTACGGGAGTACCTGCTGCCGGCATCAACTTCCCTTCGTCCAGTGCGCTCCCACAGAGAGGGCCTCCTTAGGGTGCCATCAGTCAAAGAGTGTTGACTGGCGGCCCCCAGGGGGAGGGCGTTCTCTGTGGGCGCGCCAGACCTTTGGAACCGTCTACCGGTTGAGCTCCGGATGGCTTCCGACCTTCGCTCCTTCCGACGGGACCTAAAAACACATTTATTTGAACATGCCGGCCTGGTCTGATGGGTTTAGGGGTATTTTATAGTTTTGTATTAATTTATTGAATAGGGCTGTAGTATTTAATATTTTTTAATTTTTGTATATTGTATTTTATTGCATTGCCCTGTACACCGCCCTGAGTCCTTCGGGAGAAGGGCGGTATATAAATAAAATAAAATAAAATAAATAAATAAATTTATCCTCTAATCACCTTTAAAATAGGGCTCAACCTTTTTCTCCCTGTAGTCATTCTCCTTTCATTCTAACATAAATTAGTTCTTTGGATGTCCATTTCCCCCCAAAATTGATTTTTGATTCTACCAAATGATGGTACAATCTCTCTTCATCTTAGTATCCTTCACTAATTCTCTCACTGTTTCTTAATTAATCAAACAATTGTGCTTTTAGATCTATTCCTTGTGAATGAATCAATTATTTCTTGTATGTACAGGTGGCAATACATACGTTAATCATGTATTTGAAGCTGACTTTATCAACTGCTTAAAACAGTTACTCATAAGTCATCATTCTCTTTCAGGTTTGGGTCTTTGGGTGTCTCAAACAATTTTCTTTTACTCTTTCACTCTTTCTGACAAATCCTTTCATCTCTTCAAATGAAATAACTTTTGCTTCTGAGATGCATTCATTCAGAAAATTGCAGTTTTCCTGTAAAATAATCTCTGAGTTTCTTTTATCACCACTCATTAGTTTTATTGCACACATATTTCACTACCTATGAATTCCTACACACATGCAGAGTAACTTAGGTGAAAGCAAATAATATTTTCTGAGATATATTTAAGTGCTTTTGTTCATAATAAAACCTACACCTTCATTTCCTGCGTGTATTCATCAACTCTACTGCTTTAAGTCAGGTCATTTTCATTCATATCTATTTCACCATTCCCCGTTCTTTTGTTTCACAGTCACAAAAATATATCTGTTTTTTCTTTCTTTTTTTCATTCCATTCATTAATTCATATGCTTTATCATTTACTTCTGTTACAGTCCAAGTTGCAATCTTCCATAAACCATCTTCGTCAACCGATGGGCTCATGAATATTGACCTCCACCACTCATCAAGAAGTAGGTTACCAGTCTTAGTTTTAACCATGTCAGATGCAGCATTCCATTTTAACAGTAAGGACATAACACCCATCAGTTGGGCACATATTGGTTAATGTGCCTCAAGCACAAATGAAATGCAGTTCCACCCCAGGCATATTCACATTACATTACGCAAGCAAGGATCTCTGGCTGAAAGGTTGCCTTGAAAGTCAGCCTGCTATTGCTTACATTACAGTATAATAAATCAGACAATTACCATTTGCACTAACTTTCCTAATTTTCCTTACCAAGTACTACTTGTAATATACACATATTTGGATTTTGTCTTAGTGAAAGACACACACAGGAGGATTTCTCCCTTCTCACCTCTTACGCTACACTACACTTATTTTACTAAAATATCAAGCCAGAGAAAATTCAAGCTGATTATATGAATGCTGTTCTCTTGTTTGCATTCTAACATTTAGGAAAGATGTCCGATTAAGAGCACTTTGAACTATTTCAGATGCTCTTTAATATGAAAGTACAATTTATTAATGTCTCCCCAAAGAGAATCAAGTATTTTCACAAGTATAAAGAATCTCACAAAATAGTTTCTGTTGTAAGGTAATCTGTGTCTGTAGAAATTTCTCCAATTGTCATTTAATTTTTAAAGTCCTCTGAAATTATAGAAGGAACATTTGAGTGAGAGAAAGTAAGAAATGGGTGTTGTTATTAGCTTCCTTTCTCTCCATCATCAGGAATGTTTTACATCTCTAACAGAGTCATCATCATTGCAGCTTCTCTAACTGACAAATACCTGGCAACACCATTGTAATAAAAAGGTAAAAAGACTACTTACCCGAGTTTTCTTGGAAATAGATAGTGTCTCATAGTAGTGAAAGTTTCATTGAAGGGCAGCTGTAGCTTTGCACTGTCAGAGACAATATTGTATGTCAAAGAGGGCAGCGACAATCAGAACATTTTTGTTGATTATCTTGCTTCTCCCCCAGGACAGTGTCGCCAACATTCAATGGCAAATGATCAATTATGAACTATGGTTTAGTTCTTTCACATTAGCAGGCGACAGCACCTCTTTGATCTTGTCTGGGTTTAAAAGCTAACCAGTGTTAGTATTTGAATGGGAGGCCACCATGGAATGCCAGATGAAGTAAGCTGAAAAACATCTCATCCCAAAGGGTTTAAACATAAGAGAAAAACCAACATCTAACCTGTCAGTCTAGAATGATGCCCTTAAAGAGCAATCAGCAGTGAGAAGATTTCCCTCAGAGCGTGCATGGTGGTGGCAAAATCAATTTTGTCTTGGTTTTGTGATTTCCTCTCATGGGAAAACAGAATATCTCTCCCAGCTGGTTCACAACTAGAAAAGCAGCACTCCATTTCCACAGAAGTTGGAAATTGAGAATGCAATAATCAGTCTAGGAATTAGTAAAAGCTTGATGCAAATTACAACCTTAATTTGTTTAATGGGAAATGATCTGAGCTGTACCTTGTTTTATGTATTCTGTATATGCATTTCCTGTCTAGAGGAGCAGCCACTGAGACAAATCCTACAGACTTTCTCTTTCTGGTTTTATCTTCCATTTAGTTCCTTAACTTTGCTACTCGTTAGAAAGTGTTACATTTCTCATTGAATTGTTCTGATAGAAAATTTAACTTCTATCATTTGCCTGGCTAATTGGCTAAGCAATAATGAAGAAAAGAAAGCAGAAGAGATAGTTTGTTACCGTACTTCTGCCCTCTCCAAATAAGTCAGTGCAAAGAAGGACTTTATCTGGAATGAAATGGATAATGGCAATATTTACTGATTCGATTCTTGCCCAGAAATTGTAGGAGGGTGCAGGACAGTTGAGGGTGGGAGATCTGGATATCTCTACATGGGAGCCAGGAGCACCAGTCAACTATACCTCTCTGCATGTGGTTGGAAGCACCTCCAATCACACCAGGCCTGCAAGTACAATCTTTCACGCCAGGGCTGTCCCCTCCTTTTCTGGTGATACTACCCTTTGATAATGAAAAAAATGCTTACACCACAGAATCTACATAGCATAATGATTACGGTCATCTTAAGACAGGGGTGTCAAACTGCTGGCCCGCATGCCGAACGCATCATCCCAAAACTGCGCCCACCCCATTGCCGGCAATGGAGAAAAAGCTCCAATATGTAGTGCGACGTCACGTGACGTCGCGAGTTTGACATGTCTGTCTTAAGGTCTTACCTGCCAAAATTCAAGCTCAGAACTCATGGAATAATGTTAGGCAGCCACTCTCAGCCCAGACTATCTCTTGGGTTTGTTGTGTGAATAAAATTAAGAGAGGCCCCAGTGTAAGCTATGTTCAAAACTCAGAGGCTTTCAGAAAGCTGATCAAAATCTTGCTTGGTGGGAAAACAAACAAATAAAAGCAACTATGTATTGTTCTGCTACCAAAATGCACTTTTTATATACCAAAAATGGACTTACTAGTAACTGTCTTAAATGAACAGACTGCTGTTTCTTTACCTGATGTTTCTTATTTTCTTGAATTCACATAGGAGAGGAACTGAGGGCAGAAGTACTGATGGTAATGGAATCTTACTGCCATTTCAGATTACACTAAAATAATAAATGTAACTTTGGAATGCTTGAATGCCTTGTGAAGTATAAAAACCTGCTGATAAGTGTCAGAACAAACAAAAGTGCTGCTTTTTGTTTGCTGAAGAACAACTATGCATTCTATTCAGCTGGTTTTATAATTCATAATCAGATGTGTAACAAAAATCCAGTTTCGGTAATTGAAATATTTTATGATCTTCTTAGGCAGGCGGGGAAGGATAGGGGTGCAATTCCCTTTTTTGTGGCATTATGTTTCTTTAGGCAAAATCTATCGAAACCTAACTTAGTTGTGGAGTTTATGGCTGTCTTGCAGGAATTTGCCACATTGACCAGGGAACTCAATGCATGTCGAGAGCAGCTGTTGGAAAGGGAAGAGGAGATCTCTGAGCTGAAAGCAGAACGCAACAATACGCGGGTGAGTAATAAACGAGTTTTATGCTGGATGCCATTCTGTTGGTAGCTTAATCCAACAGCAACATTTACATTTGCAGATAACATTCAGCCGGGCTTTAATCATAAGTTGTTGAATGTACCAGAATGGCCTGATTTGAGCATCATTAGGCCAAAAGGAAAGAAATCATATGGTTTCCTTTAATGAACCTAGAATTAAATACCGAGGTTAATTGAGATGCAGCATGGTCTGCCTTTCTCTGAGGTTCTCCCCGACACTAATCGACAGCCATACAGAAAATGTGCAGTTTTCTCTATCCCCAAGTTTTAAGAGGATTGAAAGCTTTTTGTAGAATTTGCCATCTTCAGTAATATTTGATATTACTGTTCTCTGGTTCTTTTGATTATGGCAGGGTTTAACATAATCTCTGTTAAAGCCACTGTAATTTCTATAGAATGTTGGCCTTCTTTGTTGTATTTCTTAGAATCCAGCTTGGTTTTCATACCTGTAAAGGCACTTTAGGACCATGTCTAGTTATGGAGAATAAATTCATACCCTTCTGTTTGTGACAATCCTTCAAGTATTTGTAAACCACTGCAAAGAACATTAGGGACTTGTTAAAGGCAAGTTCTGAGATAGCTAGGTTGGTGTAGTGGTTAAGGGAACAGGCTAGAAACCAGGAGAGCATGAGTTCTAGTTCCATTTCAAAGTCAACTGGGTGACCTTGGGGTGGTGACTCTCTCTCAGCCCTAGGAAGAAGATATTGTAAACCAGTTGTGAAGAATCTTGCAAAGAAAACTTGCAAGCAGTCTCTGAGAATCGGACACAATTGAACTGGGAAGAAAGCCAGTCTCTAAAGAAAAGCCAAGTTCTAGAAAGGAAAATTGCTAGCTTGCCTGGCGTTTTTATTTCCATACCTTAAGTAATATAATATAGAGGTCCTTAAAATATGAGATACTGCAACTCTTAAAATGATAATTTATACGACTACTTCATGAATATACGTAAAGTTTCTTTTGAAAGTAAACTTGGGCATGAGATGCACAACTTTCACACTACTTTCTTTGCTTAGGTTTACTGTTTTCAGCATTACTGGAAGATTGTTAGCTTTCTCAGCTACACATCAATGCATTTTCCATTTGAAATGCTAGAAATTTAAAATGAGAAATAGAAGTATTGAACTTCACTAATTCTATACTTAGAGATGCTTCAAAGATTGGATGTACTACTACATGCCACACTAGCAGGAAACCATCTGCCAGACACAGTGCTGTTATGATTGGCAAATGGTTTTGACAGATGGCTAGACTCAGGAGTTTAGCCATCTCTCAAAACTCAGTCTGGGCTTTTGTCTCAGTTTTGGCTGCACAAGACCAAAGTAAGCCTGCCAAAACAAAGTATGAGTGAATTTTAACAATACTCCCACTTCGCCTGCACAAACTTGATCAACTTAAAAAAAAACCTGTCCCTTATAGCTTGTAACCATCTTAGGGTATTACAACCCCCATTTTGGGGACCCCAATGTAATAAATCATCTTATAATACATTTTTTTAAAAAAAGGAGGATAATTTCTGAATTAATCCAAGGATAGTTTTAAAAAACTTACCCATCTCTCCCTGTGTTACATTACCTGTGAACAATCTCTCCATGTATGCATGCTTATTAATTTATTTTTATACACAAAATCTTATCTAGTAGGTTTTAAGACTTCAGCCTTAGTCTGATGTCTATATTTCTGGTGCAGAAAATGCTCTTGCAGTTAATTATTCAAATCAAGGACTGAAGGCTTCATCTTGCTTATGGTGACTTATATAAGGAATAACTGGAGCTGCTGTTTGATTTTCAGCTTTTGTTGGAGCACTTGGAGTGCCTGGTCTCAAGGCATGAACGCTCTCTGAGGATGACTGTAGTGAAGCGGCAAGCTCAGTCTCCGTCAGGGGTTTCCAGTGAGGTTGAAGTTCTGAAAGCCCTGAAGTCTTTATTTGAACATCATAAAGCATTGGATGAGAAGGTGAGACTTACGTAGCGGTTAGTTTTGTGGGAGAAAGTTTAGCTTTAATAAAGCCATCTATTTTTAACTCATAATCTTTTTAAGTAACAAAGTTGTTGTGATCTCTAGTATTGCTTTGGCTCAGCACTTCCTTAGAGCTCTCTTATGCATCTTATTTATTTTTTATTTTTTATTTTAATTCCATTTATATCCCGCCCTTCTCCGAAGACTCAGGGCGGCTTACAAGCTTAGCAGTAGCCTTCATTCTATGTATATGCCTGCTTATTAGGGCTTTCACACACACACCCAAGTGGCATTATTACAAAGTCAGCTTATTGCCCCCAACAATCTGGGTCCTCATTTTACCTACCTCGGAAGGATGGAAGGCTGAGTCAACCTTGAGCCTGGTGGGATGCGAACCTGCACTAATTGCAGGCAGCTGGTGTTACTTAAGGAGGCATTAGCCCACTGCTCCACCAAGGCTCTTATGATCCTTCCACTAAATGATTTCCATATTAAAAGGCTTTGCCCTTTGAAGAAAATTCTCAAATATTATTGCTTTACATTCCTGGAAGCTACTGTCAAAACTGAATTTGTACAAGTCTCCTCTAAAGGGATATTCCAGCAGTCCGCTTCCACTCTAATTCAACTCTATATTTCAATTCCCAGAATGCTGGCTGGATAATTCTGCGAGTTGGTCCACACATGTTAAAGTTGCTGAAGTTGAAAAATACTAATTGAGACAACTTTCTGAAATCTGTTTATGCTTACAGACAGTGCTCTTTCCAGATGCAGACCAAGTCACTATATGAAAGATCATAGTCTCCCACAAGAGAATCCTTTGTTATTTGAATGTGGTCCAGGCTCCTATTCCTGACACTTCTGCACCCTTATGGCAAATAATTTGAGAGGAGAGTGATCTCATTAAATTGTTTGTATTATGAAATG
This sequence comes from Vipera berus, assembly GCF_964194415.1. Lineage (NCBI taxonomy): Eukaryota > Metazoa > Chordata > Lepidosauria > Squamata > Viperidae > Vipera > Vipera berus. Next base: position 34,978,038 of record NC_138204.1, read on the forward strand.
GAGTTTCAGATGCTAGGTGTTCTTAAATCTGGCACCTTAGTCCAATAAATTGCAAGAAACCGCTCTATCAGTTTCCCTTTTAAATAACAGTTCAGTTTCTTTACATTTTCAGGTAAGAGAACGCCTAAGAGCAGCACTGGAACGAGTAGCGACACTAGAAGAACAGCTATCCAGTGCCCACCAGCAAGTAAATATGCATTTCATTTTCTATCCCAGATTTCGTAGGAATGTTTCTCAAGTAATCTGTCAGTTCTGTTTACCACAAGCACAGGGCACAAGCACGCGGCACAGAGCAACAAAGCCTAATGTAAAAATGCGAGTGATCTGTCATTATAATAATATTTTGGGCTAGCTACTGTCTCTCAGTCCAACCCATCTCACAAGCTTATTGTTGTGGGAAAAATAGGATGAGGAAGGTGTGTTTGATTAGTTCGGGTGCAAATTAAATAGATGATATCTAGACAGTGTCATATCCAAGGAAGGGAAGAAAAAAAAAAGAACATGACAGAATAGATGGCAGCAATGTAAGGAGTAAGATTAGATAAATGCGTGCATGCTTTATTTTATCACGTGGTTTAAACTGTACAAAATAACTTATTGGATGTGGATTGTTCTATCCAATAATTTGTCATAAGTGAAAAGTAGGTACGCCTCCTTTGAAAGCTTTTAAAATATTGGTTTAACTGTCAGAAATGTTTCAAGTCCCTTGTTCTATAAATGCGTTTCACATTTTTTTCCATGTTTATGAGAAGTGTAAGTTCTACTGAATATGTATTTTCCAGGTAAATGCTCTTCAACAAGGATCTTCCCAAAGGGAAGCACCTGTAGGGGAAGATGAAAAAAGGACTGAGGGCAAAGAATCTGGGCAGAAAATGCTTTGGAAGGTGAGAGGCAACTTTCTGGGAACTGGATAATGGCCAAGATACTACTGAAATACAGTATGTCTGCAATTGTGAGTTAGACAATTAATCTTCCATGGGACTCCTTAGCCTGTAGGCAAATTTTGTGTTTTCTTTGCTGTGTTTTTAAAATTTTGAACTAGGCTGATTGAACAGTTTCCCAATTGTTCTAAGATTTCATCTGATTTAGACACTTTATTTTCCAAAGTTATATTGTGTAGAGCTATACACTTGTGTAGAGCCAGTTGGGTGTAGTGGGTAAGGAATCACTCTAGAAGCCAGGAAACTGGGAGTTCTAGTTTTATCTTAGGCACAAAGCCATCTGGGTGACCTTGGGCTAGTCACTTACTTGCAGCCTTAGGAAGTGGGCAATGGCAAACCTAAAAAACCTTGCCAAGAAAACTGCAGGAATTTGTCCAGGCAGCCTCTGAGAAGCAGACACAATTCAATGGAAGAAAAAACTCACCTTATTATGTTGTTGACAAATAGAATTATTGATACCTTGGCACTTGCTGAGTAGATATTAGAAACATGCAATGACACTTCTTCAGTGTTCTAATTTATCTATTCTCTATGGATATGAAAAATTGGATTTTTTTTCTGTATCACTTGACAGAGACTCCCCAATGGCTCTATACACCCAGATGATGAAGCAAGTCAGATTGTGGAATTGCAGGAGCTTCTAGAGAAACAAAACTTTGAACTAGCGCAAGCTAAAGAACGGTTAGTTGGTCTGGCTGCCAGTGTTGCTGAGCTTGAAGAAGATCTAAACACAGCCAGGAGGGACCTCATCAAATCTGAAGAAATGAGCAGCAAGTACCAGAGGGACCTGCGAGAGGTCAGAGTGCTAAATTCCAGTTGTGAAAATGATGGCATACAAAAAAAACCCCTCTTCTAAATTAATTTAAAATAATTCAGTTTTTCTAGCTAGACTGAAGCCAAATAGCAGCCTGCATTTATTGAAGTAACTGAAGAAATGGGTTTAGTTATGAAGTGATAAATTATAAAATTATTGTAAGCCCTCCCGGAAAGCTAATCTAGTTTAGAATATTCTATTAAAATTCTTGAAAAAGCTTGGCAGGTTCCTTATATATTTAGTGCAAGTTCTTGAAAATCCAGGTTACATTTTTTTTCCTACCAGCCTCTCTTCCTTGTTAATCTCTCTTTGCTTCTTGAAGCCCCCTGTGGTAATATCTTCGACAGATATTGAAAGGCACTAATTTAATTAATTAATTTAATTTAATTAATCAATACTGTACAGATATTCTACAGCTGCAAATGATGTGTAGAATATACTTTGCTGCCACATATCGGAGGATTTAACTTGTTGCCCACTTCCAACTATAACAATGTTAAAATGGATACAGGGTGAATCTGACTTACAATGGAACTAGATCATGTTAGACTCGATGGTTAGAAGTAAACCTGCGCTTTTAATATTTTCTTTCCCAGGCTTTGGCACAAAAAGAAGACATGGAGGAGAGGATAACTACCCTAGAGAAACGCTATCTGGCAGCCCAGAGAGAAGCCACTTCCATTCATGACCTTAATGACAAGTTGGAAAATGAGCTTGCCAATAAAGAGTCTCTCCATCGACAGGTAATGGGGTCTAATATCGTGGCAAATGGAATGCCAGTGTCAGTCTGATAGAGAGCTTCGTGGATGATGTGCTCTATTTTTGAATGCCCATTTTGCCTCTTTAGCAGAATTTTCTTCCTAGATATCCTTCTTCTTGAGATGATTCTTTCCCAGGAGCTTTGCCTTCATGACTTCAGTACTGTATGTACTGTTCAAGTGAACAATTGGGCTTGTTTATTCTTGCACATAAACCTGTAATAAAACTACAGAATTTAAAAATAATATTTACATGTAAACACAGTTAAAAGTTTCTTTGAGTAAAAAATGTTTAAAGCCTTGTCTTTGCCAACGATTCCTTGGCTATGCAACCTTTTCCCAAATGGGACATGGCAATTGAAAAGCCCTATTTTCTGATTGTGGAACATTTAGAAAATGGCCTATTATGTTGATTCGTGTGGAAGAACCTGATCTTTATGTACAGGTTCCAAGCAATACCTAATATTAAACTTGGTTTTGTACAGGGCCCAAATCCGTTTACCTTAGTGGTTTAATATTCAGAGTATTAAAATTACAAGACTGTAATTTTAAAATTTTTGCATGAATTTGCTGCTTAACATTTTATTTATTTATTTGGGAAGATATCTGCTAAACTCCCATTATGAAGAAACTTGGTAATATGTAAAATTAGTAGGGGTGTGCAAAATGTTTTGATTTTGAAACATTCTGGGTCAAAACATTCCATTTTGAGCATTTCAGAAACATTTTAAGCTGAGAACAGTTCTGTTTCAAATACAATTCACCCTGTTTCAGGTTGAACCATTAAAATGCTCAAAACAGTTTGTTTTATATTTTAAATAATTGTCGTACACAGTTAGAATAGAGACAGGGTGTTTTGGAGTCAGAGTGTTTGAACTCAGAACATTAAAACATGTTCTAATGAACATAATGTAAATATTCCACAACCCTGTACCAGTAAATGTTGATAAACAGCTTTTTTAAAGTCAGAATCAAAAGCGTGTATAATGAAAACCAGCATTCAAGCTTTTTCTTTGATTCTGGTTGGAATATATGCATTAGAGTACAGAGCTCTGGCATTGTTTGGAACTATCCTTAGTATTTCTGGCTCCTGGTATACGAGTACATTGCTGCCATTTTGCATCATTCCACAGTGTGAAGAGAAGGCCAGGCATCTTCAGGAGCTTCTGGAGCTGGCGGAGCAGAAACTGCAGCAGACAATGAGGAAAGCTGAGACTCTGCCTGAGGTGGAAGCTGAGCTAGCACAAAGAATAGCAGCTCTTACCAAGGCAAGTAGACAGGACTCTAGTGAGCTTTCAATAAAACCTAGGATACTAGGTGGTCCAGGCCACATGACTTTCTTGGGATGGAAAGCAAGTTGGAAAAGGTCACGAATTACTCATTTGTCTTCTAAAAATTGACTTTTGTTAAAAAAAGAAAAAGAAAAGCTCATCATTATCAATTGGACTAGCATAAAGTTCTCTTAGAGACATAATTATCCTAAGAAGTAGCTACTAGCGATGTACAGTTAAGATCCAATATGATTCAAATAGTTGATGCTGTCCAAATCAGAAAAACTGAGGCTTTGAATATCTAAAACACTGGATTGGGTTATTTTGAGTTAATTTTTTTGGAACTGATTGAGAAATCCAGTTTATATTCAGATTGTGTATAGCTGCCTCCTACGCTGGTATTTAGGTAAGATTGGTTGTGCTGAACTTTTTTAGTGGATTATACTAGGCTTTACTGTTTAATGCACACAGAACTGGAGGGCAGTAACTGCTGTCCAAGGATGCTTTAAAGCATATTTTAGCCCATTAAATTGTCAGACATTTTGTGTGCTTATTTTAGTTTGGGATTAAGATCCATTTACCAAGTCCATGGTATTGCTAGAAAGTCTGTTATTTGCACATAGATGCATATAAGGAATCTGATGCGAGCATTTTGTACACTTGAATGAAATATAAGGCTTGATATAAACCAGAACTACCGAGGAAATATGTGCTGTGAGGTTCAAAAAGCTTTCTCAACCATAAAGTAATGAATTCAACAAGGAACTCATGTCTGTGCCCTGAGCTTGAGAAGGTCTATTTCTAGAATCTCTCAGAGAATAGTTTGCTGCCTTTCCAAATACTTTACAAAAACAAATCCACATTGGTTATATCCCAGATGCTAAGTGTGATCTTATATACGGTAAGAACAAGTCTTCTCCATTTTTCCCAACCCACATTTCCACAACTGATTTGTTCATTCCTTAGAGCAGTGTTTAATAATAGGTAATGTTTGTACCACTGATGAGCTACAGATATTCCCTGGATAGGATGTGATTAATTTTCAGGTAGTCCTTGACTTACAACAGTTTGTTTAGTGACAGTTACAGCACAAAGTGACTTATGACCATTTTTCACACAATCGTTGCAGCATGCCCAAGGTCATGTGATCAAAATTCAGATGCTTGGCAACTGACTCCTCTTTATGTCTCAAGGTCATGTGATCACCTTTTGCAACCTTCTGACAAGAAAAGTTAATGGGGAAGCCAGGTCCATTTAATAACCATGTCACTAACTTAACAACTGCAGTCATTCACTTAACGACTGTGGTAAGAAAGGTCATAAAATGGGACAAAATTCACAAATAATTGTCTTATTTAGCAACAGACATTTTAGGCTCAGTTGTGATCGTACATTGAGGGCTACCTGTATTTAAATCAATGCATGGGAAAGAATGGGAGAGACCGATAGAAGGGCAAGCAATCACTCTCCTGTTTTAGCAGTATAGCAGGCAGAAGGGCCTTCCCAACTTCTAGCTGTTGCCGGCAATGAAATAAGCTAAAAGAAGCTGTTTATTGGACAAAGATTGATCTTTTGACTCATCGATAAGGTATATATTTCGTTAACTTAGGGTTGTGCAGAAACTATATCTGGACTGAAACAGAAACTTCATTCTGATTGTTTGAATATCTCAGAAGAAAATCAGCTTTCTTCTAACACTGGAGTAAAAGAGCCTTGGTGGAGCAGTGGGCTAATGCCTCCTTAAGTAACACCAGCTGCCTGCAATTAGTGCAGGTTCGCATCCCACCAGGCTCAAGGTTGACTCAGCCTTCCATCCTTCCGAGGTAGGTAAAATGAGGACCCAGATTGTTGGGGGCAATAAGCTGACTTTGTAATAATGCCGCTTGGGGTGTGTGTGAAAGCCCTAATAAGCAGGCATATACATAGAATGAAGGCTACTGCTAAGCTTGTAAGCCGCCCTGAGTCTTCGGAGAAGGGCGGGATATAAATGGAATTAAAATAAAAAATAAATAAAAAAATAAAATAAAGAGAGCCTCCAGAATACAATCACAATGTCTTAATCCAATTAAAGTAAATATTAGGGTTTTTTTTATTGAGATGCCAGTCAGTGAAATATAACTATAGGCTCATATGAAAGTGTTTATTATCTGTTTGTTTTGCAGTTATAGTTGTACAAATTATTGTTAAGAATAATTTTTCATGTAGTTAAAACTTACAATAATCAATGAATATAAATATACAAATCTTCTTTAAAAAGCCAGAGTTTTTTTTTTTTACTTTGGTGGGATTCAGGTACTTTGATACATTGGTTGAGGAGGTTGAGAACCACCATTTTAGAGAACATCTTTTTTTATATAGGCTGAGGAAAGGCATGGCAGTATTGAAGAACGACTGCGGCAACTGGAAACTCAGTTGGAGGAGAAGAACCAAGAGTTGTCACGGGTAAGTTGTTTTCTCTAGAGAACGTAGCTTTATTTTATTTCAGACCATAGTATTGTTAAATTGAAAATGGTAATTTGGTGTTACTTGTTATGTTTGCTTGTATGATATTAATGTTTTACTTACAAATGTGGCATCACATGGATTGCTTGTTGTGAGAAAGGATAGCCCACATTTTACATCTTCAGCCACATTCACGTTATGGTTAAGCGATAGGTTGTTACAGTGTAGTTAAATCTGTGGCACTGAAGCAATAGAAGAAATCACTTAAGTTCCATGTTTACTGTATGCAAATGTAGTATAATTGTGTTGGGTGTAGTTATCTAAATAATTAGCTGCACTTCTTAATTATTAAATTATTATAACATTAATTTAATGTTATAATATAAGATAATAAGAATAATGAGAATAGAGCTGGAAGAGACCTTGGAGGTCTTCTAGTCCAGCCCCCTGCTCAAGCAGGAGTCCCTATATCATTTCAGACAAGTGGCTGTCCACTCTCTTCTTAAAAACCATAGGTGGTCCCATCCAGGGCTTTTTTTGTCATAGAACGCTCAGAACGGAGTTCCGGCACCTTTTTTGGATGGAACCTTGTAAGTTTAAGTTTAAGTTTATTTGATTTCTATACCGCCCTTCTCCCGAAGGACTCAGGGTGGTTCACAGGGCATATATAAATAGCAGTACAAAAATTAAAAAGAAATTAAACCAATGCCCAATTAAAATACAACAACAATAAAATATTAAAAAAACCCATTAAAAAAACCCATATTCCCCCATCAGGCCAGACCAGCTAGTTCAAATAAGTGGGTCTTCAGCCCGCAGCGGAAGGTGCGAAGGTCCGATGCCATCCGGAGCTCAACCGGCAGTTGGTTCCATAATGTAGGGTAGGCAAGGCAGGTTGTATGACGTGTTTGAGTTCCAGCACCTTTTTCTTTTACAAAAAAAGCACTGGTCCCATCTATGACAACCTCTGTCTAAAACTCCATTTCTACATTCCCTTTCCCTGTTTCTGCCTCAAGCAAAGTGATCTGTCTTACTTCTGAGATGTCATGTTATGGCCCTTCATATAGAATACAGATTAATCATGAGCTAGCAGAAGTTGCAGCCTTGGCCTGAATCAGTAATATTGAGATCATGGCCTGTGATGACCTGGTCAGACTGCATCTGGAATACTGTATCTAGTTTTGATTGTCATAATGCAAGAGGGATACTGAAGAACTGGAAAGAGAGTACAGCTAAATACAGTCACGTTGGGAGGCTTCAGGCTAAGTCCTATGAAGAGTAATTAAAATAAGTGGGTATGTATAGCCTAAAAAAATAGGCAAAAGTGAGGCATGATATCAATCTTCCAATAGTTGAATACTAGAAGAAGGTGTGGATTTATTCGCCATAGTTTCCAAGGGTAAGACAAGAACCAATAGGACAAGCTTTATATAAAGAGATGCAAACTTGAAATAAGGAGGAATTTCCTACTCTGAGAGCTATTGAGCAGTGGAACAGCCTCCCTCCCACCTAGAATTGTGGGTGACTCCATCCATAGCTCAAGGTTTTCCAACAAAGGTTGGACAACCATTTATTTTTATTTATTTATTTATTTTATTTTAATTCCATTTATATCCCGCCCTTCTCCGAAGACTCAGGGCGGCTTACAAGCTTAGCAGTAGCCTTCATTCTATGTATATGCCTGCTTATTAGGGCTTTCACACACACCCCCAAGCGGCATTATTACAAAGTCAGCTTAAGTCATTTGTCTGGAATGGCCCTAGAAGACTTCCAACCCTATAGTTCTGTGATATGCTAATTAAAATTTCAACAATAGTTAATGGAGATATTTTTTTGAATATTATTATATCCTAGAATAAATATTTGCTCAAATTATAGCGCAACTCATCTCTGATTTTCAGTGCATTTAATATTTATATTTTTCTCAACTGGTGTAAGTTAAAAAAAATTAGAGGGTAGTTCTCTTTTAACATTTTCCAGTCAGTAAAATGACCATGACATTTGTTGCAAACATTTTCTTACATTATAATGGGCTAGTTATAGTGAATAGTAATTACTGTTTTCTTGAATCATTAAGGTTAATTTTAATGCAGTCTCAAAGCAAAGTGCTTGGGAATATTTGGCTGATCTTGATATGTCCCCCAGGCCCGTCAACGGGAAAAAATGAATGAGGAACATAACAAGAGGCTCTCTGATACTGTGGACAGGCTGCTGAGTGAGTCCAATGAGAGACTTCAGCTTCATCTTAAAGAAAGAATGGCAGCCCTTGAAGAAAAGGTATAGTGCAGATCTTTTTATTATTATATATTCAAATAGGAAAATTAATTTTGCTGATAACTAAGATGGTACTAGAATGTTCATAACGTCAAAAATCTGTCTTAAAAAAAGAAGCTAATGGGTCATATCATAGATGTTTTGAATACAGGTAGGCCTCAACTTACAACAGTTCATTTAAGTGACCGTTCAGAGTTACAACGGCACTGAAAAATGTGACTTATGACCATTTTTCACAGTTACAACCTTTGCAGCATCCCCATGATCATGTAATCAAAATTCAGATGCTTGGCAACTGGTTCATACTTATGACCGTTGCTGTGTCCCAAGGTCATGTAATCACCTTTTGCAACCTTCTGACAAGCATTCAATGGGGAAGCCGGATTCACTTAACAACCGGGTTACTAACTTATCAACTGCAGTGATTCACTTAACAACTGTGGCAAGAAAGGTTGTAAAATGGGGCAAAGCTATCTTAACAAATGTCTCACTTAACAACAGAAATTTTATCCTCAATTGTGGTTGCAAGTCGAGGACTACCTGTAGTAAGTGTAACAGCTGTATTCAAGCCAGTGATTTATGTAAAAAGAATATTAGAAAATTATTATTGCTCCAGAGTATTAGAGCACGGGGACAGGTTGGTTAGAGGGGTTGACTCTTTGCTGCCTTGGTTTTTACAAGACTTTGCCTCCTTTCTGGGATTTTTCTCTTTGTTCTTATCATGAACTATGAAAGTATGATTTAAGTAGCTGCTGCAATAAAAATGGAATAGAATTCTGGCTTAAAAAAAATTTTTTTTTGAAATCCCTTTATTTCATTGACCCATATTCACATCGTGAGTTTCTGAGAAACTTATCATGTACTTCTCTGTACATAAATATCTGTGTGTGTGACACATAGTCTCACACACACACACACACTATCAAAAAGCCAGATTTTGGTTGCTTGAGATGCAGTTGAATGATCATGGGCAAGAAAGGTAATTTTGATTTACAGCCAATTGGTTGATTTTTGTGAAGAGTTAGTCCTATTAAATAAATATATGTATTTCTGGACTGAAAATCCAGTTGTTGCCCATTTGAGAAAAAATTATCTTCAAATGCTGTCAGTTTTGATGGTAATTGGGTCTACTTTCTACGATCTGATCTTAGGCCCCTTATGTTTCTAACTACTCATCTTTTGGTTTTTAAGAACACACTGTTGCAAGAATTGGAAAATACTCAAAAACAGATTGAAGAGCAGCAGCATGACAAGGTAAATGCTATTACTAAACCTTGTGTAAGGAATACCAGGCATATTTATCAGAGTTACTTTTGATATCTTCAAATAACGTAGTCAAACTGGCATGGCTGATAGTTTTCATAGTAATAACCAACAGTGAATGTAACTATTGTATAATGAAGCACTTGGTGCTTCTTTTCCTGATTAGAAAAGCATAATTCTAACTTCCATGCAAATGAACCACAAGTAAATTGAGTACAAAGTCATAATCTAGAAAATATATTGTCGAGACTTACATTCAATAAAAAGTTAGATAAACAGGTCACATAGATTAGGTTTATTCTATATTTAGTTATAGATTCTTCTCTGAAAGACTATTTTCTAGCAGACTCTCAGCTTTTTTTTGGGCAGCACTTCAGAAGTGTCCCTTCCAGTGCTTTTTTTGTAAAAGAAAAAGGTGCCGGAACTCACACACGTCATACAACCTGCCTTGCCTAACCTACAAGGTTCCATCCAAAAAAGGTGCCGGAACTCCGTTCTGAGCGTTCTATGAGAAAAAAAGCCCTGGTCCCTTCTATCTTGTCTCTTTGCATTAGTATTTTTCTGTTTTCTGCTTTGTTTCATTGTTATCTGCTTGTATGCATTTTAGCTTCACAAATGCAGTTAATTTGAAGGTTAGTTATAGCTGACTGTAGCAATTGTAGAGAAACAATTTCTGCTTTTATTCTGAACAGAGGAGGCTTTCTGATGAAATTGACAGGTTGAGACTAGAAATTGACCAGTTAAAGGCAAGAAGTGGACCTTTACTTGACAGTGTACACACCAGGTGAGGACAGTCATTTCTTTTTTATTTTATAAACACTTTCATAAATTAATATCTTGAATACGTCTGTAAGGAAAAAATTTATGTATGATTTTCTCTAGAATAAAAATTAAGTTTGCTGAAAACCTATCAGTAGGAGGTTTCTTGCACCTTTTTGAGTTTTTCACACTGAACAGAAGAAGCTGGGAAATGGTTGCGTTCATTCAAACTTGGGAAAAAAAACTTGTTATCCAATACAGACTGTTCCCCTTCATTACATCCAATGTTATTGTGATAGATGCTGTATTATTTTTGTGTCTCAGAAGTAAAAAGGCAACCTGGATTCAAGTGAGTCACAAATTGTCTTTATGTAAGGCAGTTCAAACTCATATTTTCCACTTACTCAGTGGTTGCTTCACAGCAACATGCACTTTATGATAGTCTCTTGTACGTTTGGATTTTATTGGTAAGTTCTAAACTCATAGGTTTTTTTTTTAAAAAAATCATGACTAGAATCTTGCCTACTTGGGAGAACAAATTTTACTTATCTGTTTCAAGGTGGGAAAAAAAACTCATTTTCCCCAAAATAATTATTATGGGCATAGGGAAAGGATTGCTTCAGGGACAGCACATCAAAGGACACAATGCCAGGAAGTTAGTCATCTGCCTCTTAAGCACCACTCAAACTCTTTGGAACACAACAAGGAGATCAACCTCACAGTGATTCATTTATTGGCAGGAAAGTGCTATTTTTTTCAATGACAAAATATACAATTTGCCACTCAGACTGACTCCTGGTACCTGGAAGAGACTCTTGCCTGAAACACTGAAGGAAAAGCATTCGTTCTTATGAATTGAAGTCTGATTTGGCTTAAGATAGCATCCCATTCAAGATAGGAGAAGGATATGCTATCCTGATGGTCAGATAAGGAAAATAAATAGTTCTCTCTTTTTCATTCAATAAAATTATTTTGTAAGCCTGATCAGAGCTGACTACTACCGGGAGCATTCTTTTATGTAAGAAGGATATTATAGATGCCACTAATTTGGGAGCCAGTCTTTGAGATTTGAAAAGCCTGTGACTTTTACTAAATTATGAAGTAAATTGTATATTAACAACAAATACATTTAGTGTATATCCTTTATGAAGCCAAATAACACTTGACAAGAAGGATGGTGTCAGTAGAGTTTGGGTAACCACAATAGACCCCAAAGTACAAAAAGATCTCTTTTGGGGGATGGCTATTAGACCCTTAAAGCAGATTTACAATAATGACTTTAAATCTTACTTTATGTTCCAGGATAAGGTGTTTGCCATTCTCCTGCATTTTCAGGTTGCAAAATAAGGCTAATGAAATTCAGATTGAAGTGAAATTGGCTTGTCAGTTATATATTCAGAACTAGGTGTCCTCTATATATCCCAACAGGAAGACCACTAGGAAACTGCAGGAATGGTGGCAAGACTATTTTTTTAAAAACAAACAAACAAATCCTACAATAAGAAAGGGGGAACTTTCCCCCCCATATTTTTTAATAAGAAAACAACATGAATTTGCCCATGTAGTCATTATAAAGTGAACTTTGCTCAGAGAAATTTTATCCTTATCTTAAAATCTGGATAGTTGCTGTAATTTTGGGATCCAGTAGAGGGTGCATTTATATAACATGCCAACAAATTTAGTAAAGCAGACAAACACATAAAATGCAATTGCTTTGTTTACTTTTTATTTTGTAATGTTGGCATAGGAATTATCTCTGTATAGTGTACTGAACTTTTCCTCATTCCATTTATACTTTATATGAGAATATTACTTGAATGTAATACAATTTATTGAAATCATTATCTGGATTGTCAACTGTGTGTACATTTCATGTTGTAGCTGATTGCTTTAACCCTTGTTGATGCCACCTTACCAAATCAGACTCCAGTTTATCTGGTAAGATTTGTAGAGACAATATATTATGAGGCCCTCTGCCTGAGAAAAATCGTGCACTCTTCCTTTACTGAAAAAGCAAACAACATTTTTGTAAGCTTGCCATTGCTTCTTAGAAAAATGTATGAAATATACTGTAGCTCTGTATGTTTAGTCACTGTGGTCTAAAGAATATTATTTCTGCCTAAGCTTTTTGTCTGATTAATCCCCGGTTTAAGTAACATTGACTTTTTCCCCCCTTGATTCTAATTGGAGGAAAAGGGAGACAGATATCTCCCTTGGATTGAATAGTTGGTGTGGGGAGGGGTCGGTAGCATATTACAATTTTTAAAGAAGGAATTGATCTTCTCTTTTAATCTTCTCAGTTAATAATTATTTTGGTTTTATACATTTTAGTAATTATTTTTGGTTAATTTTGGTCTCTGTGCATCACATTCCAAATATGGATTCCCCATTTGTGCAAAAACCCTATTATTGAATTACACTTCACCAATGGAAGCACTCCCATAGCTCTTTCCAATAGCTATCCCCAACAGATACCTGCCATTTAATGAATTAGCATTCATTCTCTCGCTCTCTTTTTCTGTTCTGACCTGGCACTGGGTTGGTCATTGCTTCTTCTTTTTTCATTCACACTAAGGTGTGTGGATCATTGTCCAAACTGGAGCCCATTCCTATGACTCAGAGCTCTCAACTGCAGTTTATACCAGACCAAAAAAACAAACAGAAAACCTATGCCTAATTGATATGATCACTTTCTATTACTGAGCTACAGTTGGAATTGTTTTGTATTGTCTCAAGGCATCTCAATCCTGAACAGCCTATAGCTAAAGAACCTGTAGACAGGTTACATGTGAGACAGGTTACCAACTGGTACAGAATGCAGCCGCGAGAGTTGTGTTGGGAGTCTCCCGATACTCCCATGTTACACCTCTACTCCGTGAGCTGCATTGGCTCCCAGTTGTCCTCCGGGTAAGATTCAAGGTGCTGGTAATGGTTTTCAAAGCCCTACATGGCATGGGTCCGGAGTACCTTAGGAACCACCTGCTGCCAGCGTCAACGTCCCTCCGTCCAGTGCGCTCCCACAGAGAGGGCCTCCTAAGGGTTCCGCCGTTCGGAGAATGCCGTCTGGTGGCTCCCAGAGTGAGGGCGTTCTTTGTGGGCGCACCTGACCTATGGAACCGTTTACCGGTTGAGCTCCGGATGGCTCCCGACCTTCGCTCCTTCTGACGTGACCTAAAAACATATCTGTTTGAGCAATCCGGTCTGGTCTGACGGGTTCTGTTGTAATTATTGTTTTAAGGTAACTTATCTTCTGCATTTGGGCAAAATTAAGGTTTAATTTGTTTTCAATATCTGTATTTGTGCATTCTGATATTTATGTCACTGTTCACCGCCCTGAGTCCTTAGGGAGAATGGCAGTATACAAATCAAATAAATAAATAAATAAATAAATAAATAAATAAATAAATAAATAAATAATAGGTTACAAGGATTGTAATTCCATAAAAATTCCATAAAAACATTTTTAACTTCTGCATTAGTGTTCTAAAGAGTGACACCCCCCCTCTGATGAGCCAACACTGCCCAATACAGGTAGTCCTCGACTTACAACAGTTTGTTTAGTGACCATTCGAAGTTACAATGGCACTGAAAAAAGTGACTTTGACCTTTTTCACACTTATGACTGTTGCAGCATCCCCATAGTCACGTGATCCAAATCCAGACACTTGGCAACTGACTCACAGTTATGATGGTTGCAGTGTTTTAACTTGAACTGATGGTTTTGGAAACCTGTCCAAGATTATCTTAATAGGTATATAAGCTTTATAAAATTGAAATATAAATTAAAAAGCGCACTCAAGTTTTGGTGTTCATCCATTTCATGTTGAGCAGGCTGTATTTTCAACACATCCTCACAAGTCCCCAACTGCTCACCACTGATATTAAATACTTAGGATTTCATATTCTGCTTGTACTAATATAACAAAAATTGTATGCGATGCAAAATAAAGTAGAACACTTTAAAAATAATATTGTTGTGTTTCATGTGATGATGTTAGTACTTACTATCGAATATTATTTATTTATTTTATTTTTATTTTAATTCCATTTATATCCCGCCCTTCTCCGAAGACTCAGGGCGGCTTACAAGCTTAGCAGTAGCCTTCATTCTATGTATATGCCTGCTTATTAGGGCTTTCACACACACACCCAAGCGGCATTATTACAAAGTCAGCTTAATTGCCCCCAACAATCTGGGTCCTCATTTTACCTACCTGGGAAGGATGGAAGGCTGAGTCAACCTTGAGCCTGGTGGGACTCGAACCTGCACTAATTGCAGGCAGCTGGTGTTACTTAAGGAGGCATTAGCCCACTGCTCCACCAAGGCTCTTATTGAAGGTTCCCTGTCAGGTATTGGCCGATCATGAAGTTGGAATTCATGCGTAAGAAGAAGCCAGTTGGTAGGACTGAAAAGTCTTATATCCAGTAGATATCACAGCTGTTGCTTTTCCTTTTGATTTTATTCTCTCCAGAATGAAATGAGGATCTCAGGCATATCCCATGTGGTGAGAGATTGGTTGCTGGCTTGGGTGGGAGCTTAATGTGGCATATGACAAGCTTAACAGATAAATATTTTAAAAAGAGTTGAGGACTTCAGTTATGTCATGGGGATAATTAATTTTAAACATGCACAGATACATTATTTAAAAAATAAATATCATTTTTAGACAGTACATTTCAAGGATGTTTTTAAATCACTGAAATCCTGTGGAATACTTCATGGAATTTTTAGGCCTGGGTTGAATTTTAAGTATCATCAATGGCTGCTTAATATTTCTGAATTTCTTTTGATATCCAGGTACAAATTCTTTAAGTCTTTTATTTTTATCTTATTTTTATACCCAATTTTACCTTGGAGAACATGTTACATTTAAGTATATATTTGCGTATTTACGTATTTATTACATTTATATACCATTAGATCAGGGGTGTCAAACTGCCGGCCCGCAGGCCGGAGCGTCACGGAGAAACCGCGCCCATCCCATTGCCGGCAATGGGAAAAAGTTCCGATACGTCTCGCGACGTCACGTGACGTCGTGAGTTTGACATGTCTGCAACTGCATTAGATGAACAAAGAACTCCTGGTGGTTAAAATTATTCATTACACATACACAAGATAAAATAAAGAACCACTTTTTTGTAGTGATTGAGTTGCTGGTCTAGCATCCAAATACTGTGAATTCTAGTCCTCCTTAGGCATGAAAGCCAGCTGGGTGACAAGTCTTTCTCTCTCCTCTCTCCTCTCCCTCTCTCCCCCTCCCTCTCTCCCTCCCTCGCTCAGCTTGTTGCAGAGAAAATAGGAGTTGTACAAACACAAATGTGGAATGTGAATCTAATAATAATAAATATAAATTCTTGCAAAATTGTTTTCAGTCTTAATGAGACTTTCTTTTTAAAGTCAAAATTGTCCCTCTTTAAATATTAGTTCTACTGTTGACCTCTTTCCAACTCTCCGGCATATTTCCTCCCTGCAATATAGAGTTCATCGTGTTTTGTAAAGGTTGTAAAATCCTGAAATCATGTATAATAAAACCTGATAATCCACCTGGTCTAGGTATTCTTCCTGGTTTATTTTTTTTATAGCTTCCGAAACTTCCCTTATAGTTATAGTCCATTCATATCTCATCCAAAATAGCTTGTGTTTCCAGAGTATGGATTCTAAAGCTTAAGCCATCAGGTATTGTAAAATTGGTTGGAATCATAGAAAGAGGAAATCAGAAATTAAATACTTACCTCTATTCCTTATACTTTTTACTTCATAAAACCAACTTAACACACTCTGCTTCTTTCTTATAAGAAGGAAATAAATGTATTTCTACTGTATTGTTGTTAAATAAAATTTTAAAGTTGGAGGGAGAGAGGGAGGAAGGAAGGAAGGAAGGAAGAAAGAAAGAAAGAAAGGAAGGAAGGAAGGAGAGAGAAACAATTGTGTCTCTATTCTCTGGAGATGAAAAAGTATTCCTGAAACAGGTCTTGATCTTCAGGACACCAGGTGTTCCTTCACTGATAATTAGCAGTACTCTATCCTAGCTGCTATAGGGACGCGGTGGCTCAGTGGGTTAGGACGCTGAGCTTGTCGATCAGAAGGTCGGCAGTTTGGCGGGTCGAATCCCGAGTGCCGCGTAACAGAGTGAGCGCCTGTTACTCGTCCCAGCTTCTGCCCACCTAGCAGTTCGAAAGCACGTAAAAATGCAAGTAGAAAAATAGGGACCACTACGGTGGGAAGGTAACAGCGTTCCGTGCGCCTTTGGCGTCTAGTCATGCCGGCCACATGACCACGGAGACGTCCTCGGACAAACGCTGGCTCTTCGGCTATGAAACGGAGATGAGCACCGGCCCCTAGAGTCGGAAACGACTAGCATGCATGTGCGGGGGAACCTTTACCTTTACCTTTATCCTAGCTGCTACTTAAATTTATTCTTATATTTATATTTTTTAAAAATACTTTTTTCTGAGCCACCTGGACTGTATTTTTGTTTCAGGATTTGGTAGTCTTGGAGATACTTATTTAGCACCCATTATCTAAGTATATGTTTGATATATATATAGATTATGATAATGTAAGCTAGATTTTTATACAAAAGATGCTCATTTGCTTATAAATGTATTCAGTGCTTTGGTTGTTTCTTAGATAATATTGATATTATTGTTGCCTTAGTCTTTGATAAGGACCTTGGGAAACCAAAGGACATGTCTGCTGATATTTTCCTCAGTATTTGCCAAGCATCCTGCCCCTCCTTATTTTATTTTAAATAAGTCTTTCAATTAAAAAAAAAACCTAATGTGAAGTTGAGACGCTGCAAGGCAAAGTACAAGTCTTAAATATAAGACTATATTTCCAACAACACCATCTACACATAAAGTCTAGATAAGATTTACCTTCTCAGGACAGAATGTTGTAGGAAACCCTGAAAAGTTCCATTTTTCTACTGGACTATGGCAATCTATACAGAAGAGGGTCTGCTAGCTTCTAGAAGTTCTTTATTGTTCCAAAAAAAATTACTGTGGAGTTCTTGGTGCTTTCTGAGTTTTGCTTGCAGATGTTTTTCAGTACCCACCTAGGTAGCATTCTGGAAAACTACTAACCACCTGCCCAGAAAGGCTTGAATAATGCTGCCCTGACTTAAAACAGAACATTCATAGACAATGAAATAGCCCAGTTCTTTACAGTATTGCCCTTTGATATGTAGGTGGGTTGTGACTGGACACACTCATCATTGCAACCTTTGTGTAAGAATATCTATTACATAGTTACAATTTCTCTAGAAATGTTTATTAGCACAAACTTTTCTCAATAACCAGGAAGAATAAGGAACCCATCCTGTCTTGTGATTTTCAATGCATAATCTCTGGCAATATGTGTGTATTTTAGAATATTGATAGAGGATAAGAAAAACCATATTAGATGTATTTAAATTCAGACTCCCAAAACATCTTAGGGAGATATTTACGAGAGCGAGATTCGAACAGCTTGATACAATGGTCAGATATGGGAGATTTCATGCCATACCGTACAATGAGCGTCTCTGCATTTGCGTAGCGGCAGAGGTAGAGGACCTGGCTCACATCCTATTTGACTGTTGTCTGTATAAGAGGGTGAGAGATAGGTATCTTGATCTATATACCAAACGAATGACCCATCGGGATCCCCATATCAAAATAACTTATCTTATGTCCGGTCAGAACTTGAAAATAACATTTAACGTAGCACAGTATTTAAACAAAATGATCCGGTTAAGAACTGCATATGTGGGACTGATTGGGGTAGATTACAAGGGCGACTCCGAAATATAATGTTATCATATTTTATCTATATCTTAAATTTGTATTTTATTACTATTTCATCTTAAATTGTATTTTATTTTAATTCCATTTTAAATTGTATTTTATCAAATTCCATTTTGGATTGCTTTTATCAAGTTTTGGTGATGGTTTGTTGCTGGAACTTTGCACTTTGATATGGCCCAAGGGCTAATCAATAAAGTTGTTGTAGGATTTCTCTATAGAAAGCTAAGCTTTAAGCAATACAGCTTCCATTATTTCTTTAAAATAAATATTTTTTCCATTTTATTTTTTAATAGGTCCTTTGTGGGAAGTACTCCTGATCTCAGATACCCATTGAGTACTATGGTCCATCCATCCACAGACCCCTTTGCAACCTCTAGTCTTCATCGGGCACCAAAGAGCCGTTTTGTTGCTCTGCAGGAAGAACCCTCCAAGGTAGAAACTCCTGATGTTTGCCTTGCTGCAACAAATCTCTAGAGGGCAGCTCCAGTTACGCCTGCATCTTGGAGTACACCATAAAATCTTTGTATTGGCAACAGCTGCAACAGCTGTCTTGTGCTTTTAAAATTGGAGTGGGGGGGGCACATTGGCCTTTCGCTTGGCAGTGACAGCTGCAAACCTAAACCCCTCTAAAGGAAAGAGACTCCCTGTTGTGCAGAAAGGCTACTTCACTGGATGGTGGCCAGGACACTACTTATGTGATGGGCTTATACAGAAGGTGGTAAGATAAATTTCAAAGGATCTTTGCAATACTGTGAAATCTGGAAAACAAAGAAACAGCTCTTAGCTTTTGTATTTCAGTATTTGGTTGGGATCTGGTGTTGCTATTTATTTTCTTATATTTTATAATTATTTTCATCAGCCACATTGGAGATTGGAGCTAGCCATGTATATATTTTTAAATTGTTTTTTGGGGATCAAATAAGTATTGCTTACTTTGGGTAAAATGACATATTGAAATGAATTTTGAAGTTCATTAAATTTCTTCCTATTTTTTAATCATGTAATTAAGTCATTCCTCAATCCAGCGTACTCGGTATCATAGCAAATGTATTAACAATTTCCTTAAGTTCTTTTTGTTAAGAAAGTACTTTTCATGGAACTCAAGACACCATACATACATACATAAATTTAATAAATATATTTCCAAACTGTTCCCATAAATCTTGAGAGCTGAAAGGGTGAATTAGCTGCAGAATAAAGGGTAATAAATTTCTTAAATTCTAATATAAATCATTAAAATTCTGTATAGGGCCTGCAACTCCCATATAAGATTAGACTGCTATAAATTTAATAGAGGATCACTGCCTGCTCTTTGCGATAGGCTAAATCAGAAAACAAATGCCACATGAATTACTATAATAATTACAGTATTAATGAATTAATATTGATATAGGGTATAATAACACAATCTTGAAAGCCTGACATAGGTTTTCTTCTCTTTTATTACACTAAGGAGAATCAAGGCAGGGCAATCTCTGGGTTTGTCACTACTCTCTTCCATCTATCCAGGCTAAGGTGATGTTTACACAAAGGTTTTGAATTCCTTCTTCAAGGCCACCTCCATATTCCTCCACAATCATTCTGCTATGAATCTTTGATTTCAGGATTTACCAAGGCTTCAGCAGAACTGTGCAGCAGAGTCTCTGGGATATCACAATTCCCTCTGAAACTCAGTCGGGTCCATCCCTGTGGAGGGGGTGGCATAAAAAAAATCTCAAGGGCACCAGGGTGTGATATGACCATGACAGGAGGGAAAATATTAGATTTGATCTTCTTGTTGGAGCAAGGGGCAACATAATCTCACCAGATAGTGTTGCCATTGCTACAACAAGAAGATCAAATCTGGTCTGTAATCACTGAGATGATCTGAGTAAGCCCATGGCTTCCATAATAGTCATAAATTCTTAAGCCGCTTTTGAGGCCGAACCTAGGGATGGCAGATTGAAGTCCTTCCCAAACCATAAGTCTTGGGAACTCCACTGTCAGCCCTGAGATGGCCTCTAGCATGTCAGGTGGTGAGATAAGCAATCTGGAACATCTGGAGTGGATGAAATTGCCCACCCAGAATCCAAACTTATTTTAAGAACCAAGATTTTTGGTTTAATCAGCTGAAAGTCAGTTATATGTTTGCTAACTTGCTAGTTCAATATTTTCTTGTCTATATTGCTGAGGGCTATTGTTTTGCTGTTTGTATTTCTGTAGCATAATGAATGCTATTTTATGCTGTTTTAAGTGTTTTATGCTATTTTGCATAAAACACTTAAATCACTAAAATACAATTTTCCTAATGTTGCATAATATAGCTAGCTTATTATGAGTAAAATGCAGCTATTTTGCCAACCCAGAATCTGTCCCCCAACCTGAACTCAATTATCTGAAGCATTGAAGAACTATCGATTTTTCCCTTTTTTGTTTCTTTCCTGGCTTTGTGCCTGTGTATGTGACCATTCTTTAAGAGAATAATAGAGTGGGAAGGGACCTTAGAGGTCTTCTAGTCCAATCCCTATGTCATTTCAGACAAATCATTATCAGGTCCTTCAGTGTTGGAGCACCCACAATTTCTGGAGGCAAAAATTCTTAAATTCTTAGTCAAGCCAAGTCCATAAGGCTAGGAAGAGATACATTAGGGAATGAGTAATGTGTAAATTACATCTCTGGCAGAGGCTCGCTCCTTTGCTTGGCATCAATAGGAAGGCCTGCATTGTACGTTATACATTCCTTTCAAATGCAAGAGATTCTCAAAGAACTAAATCTATCTTCTTAAGGCCCTGTTCTCAGCAGCTGGTTTGCTTAGCTGAAACATTGGAAATCATTTAAATGACATATATAACAATCTGTCATTTCAAACAGATATTTCAGCAAGATGGTGAAATTGACATGGCAGTTATGTGGGAATCATGCCTTACGTGGGTACCTTGTAATTATTTGTGTCCAGGATTGGGAGCATGGTCAAACAAGTGGCATCCTGAGTACTTCAGCTCACACTTTTGATAGTGATCCGGAGATTTCTGATGTTGATGAGGATGACCAAGAGACAGTCTTCAGCTCTATGGACATGCTGTCTCCCAGTGGTCACTCTGATGCCCAGACTCTTGCCATGATGCTGCAGGAACAACTGGATGCCATCAATGAGGAGATTAGGTATGTATATCAGGTGTGTGTGTGTGTGTGTGTGTGTGTGTGTGTGTATGTGTATGTGTCATTGCTGTACTTTGTTAATTTGTCCTGTCTATGTTCATATCTATCTATGTACATGCATATTCCTGCTAGGGCACAGAATTATCCCTGCAACACATTTTTTTAAAATCAGCACACTCATTCTCAGTGCATATATCTCCCCCCCCACTTAAGCTGTGAAAAGGAAGGAAGGAAGGAAGGAAGGAAGGTAGAGAGGAAGTCTCCTTTTCACCTATTCCCAAGTAATTCAGCACCAGAGAGATTTCTTTGGGGAAAAAAATGATTAGTGTCAGCAAAGTGAAAAGGCTGTCATCAGGGGTGTGATGAACAGTAGAGAAGGTTGAGGGACCGTTGCTTAGAAGAATCTGAAAGTCCAATCCACCACCTTCCTAAGTGGTGTGTGTCTTTGGCAGCAGGCCTCATTATACCGGCATATTGGCAATAGCTCAGCCAGGAACTAAGATCTTCCCAACTCCTACTGGATGCTTTCCGCTGCAGGTACAGTATATATGCTATCCTGTATGCTTGCTGAGCATAACCCTTCATGGCCAGTTGATTTGTGTAGCTGGGTTGACATAACAACTGGTTTCCACAGGCAGCTGCCTGCAACATGCCTGGCTGGTGCTTTCTGAAATGCAAATCAGCTCTTACGTGAATTCCTGTATTCACCACTCTTGTGAAATAGTGCTAGACCTGTTCAAAAACATATATTGAGTACTTGGATGAAAATATGTGTAAATGTTTGTGTGTGTGTGTGTGTGTGTGTGTGTGTGTGTGTGTATGTGTATTTGGGTGCATTAGGAGCAGTGTTATACAATAATCTTCATGGCTAGTTGTAAGAAAAGAATATTTGTTATGAGTGCAACAGAACAAGTTTCAGCTGAGACTATTTCTGTGTTGCATTCTGCTTTTTTTCACTGTGCCCTTGACTTGTCGGCTGGTATCTTGGGGTTCTTTGACATGAATATGCCTATATGCGTACAAATACACATCACTCTCCCAGAACAGTACTAGACAGATATTTAGATCTAGCGGAGCATCTTTCTGCTGGTCACCTATTATGTAGGCAACTTGAAGGATGGTACAGAATGTTTACTTTGTTTTAAATATGACCATTAAGCTGTTTGGGGTGAAAGAAGAGGGCCTGGTCTTTTCTTGGTAGGTTCCTATGACCCAAAAGCGAATTATGCTGGCAAACTTTTGTGCCACCCCACAAACTGGAAGAAAGCATATTAAATATGAGTAGGTAGCAGGGAGAAATATTAAATGCAATCTGGTTGGCTCCCACTCTAACAGCATTTTGGAGGGCCTTGAAAACCTGGTCTTGGAGAAAATGATAAACCCAGGAAACAACAGAACTCACAAGGCACCCCAGCCACATGAATTCTGTTGTTTGCTGGACTTACCATCTTGTCTTTGCTTTGCTTTTATTTGTTTTTGGTTTTTTTGCTGATGGTGCTTTTGAATTGAATTGAATTTTATTTTCTTTCTTACGTTATGAGGTGATAGAGTTTGATGATACCAAGATCAAATAAATTAAAATGGTTGCCTGGATGAGTTCTTAGTTCAGTTGCCTCAGACCCACGGGTTGTTCCAAGGGGACAATTAGAGCATGATGGAAGGTAGTCCAAAATTACTGATTGTTTCATGAATGAATGCTGGTTTTAATTGTTAACAGTCACGAGTCCTTGTAAAGTATAGAGATACAAACATAAAAACGATAACTGAATAAATAAGGTGAACCAACATGGTACCAAATAGATATATCTTATCCCAAATGAATCTACAACCAAGCCAGTTAATGAGCAATTTTAATTCTGTTAACATCTTAATCTCATAGTTGAAAGTCCATCACAAACATTTTTTGGCTTTGCTCCCTGCAAGAGTTTTTTTTTTAACTAATGACAAATTGATTTACCAAGGCTTTGCCTAAGGTCTCCAATGACATACAGGAAACAAATCACATGACAGTCTTAATATTGTAATGGAAATTACATTACATTACATTAATGTTGTAATAAAAGTTATACTGATAATTTTGCAGGAAATGAAATATAGCCATAGATTAAAACACAAGGAGATGTGTGACCACATCACAATTTTCAGCTATTAAAAAAAGATGAATTTTCTAGCATTTTGGATTCTGAGAACACTGAAAATGTGAACTATAGATAAAGAGTGCATCAGATCAGTGTTAGGTTGTATGGATAAATGTTTCAAAATATTATTTAAAAATGATCTCTTTTTATTTGTTTGAATAAACCCAAGTAAGCCTACCTAACTACATAGATGGTTCCTGTTTCTTTTGGTATAGTACATAAGCATGGTGTACAGAATTACTCTGTGAACTAGAGTTGTGTTTAACGTAGAAATCTTGAATTCTTCTATCTGTCCCTCTTTATGAAAAATAGTAAAATCCCAGCTGAGGTTAAATTATGATTTGGTCTAGAATGATCCAGGAGGAGAAAGAATCAACTGAGCTGCGGGCTGAACAGTTAGAAAGCCGTGTCACCAGTGGTAGCATGGAAGCCCTAAATCTGACACAGTTACGCAAGAGAGCGTCCATCCCCACATCTTTAACTGCCCTGTCTCTGGCAAGCTCATCTCCTCCTGTCAGTGGACGTTCCACTCCAAAACTCACCTCTCGCAGCACAGCTCAGGACCTTGATCGAATATGCAGTATGACCCTGGTAAGAGTTGAAAAATAAAAAATAAAAAGTGTGTTCTGCTGGGAAGTGGGATTTTTGGTGGCAAGCTATGCTCTCTACAATGCTGCCCTTATATCCTATAACCCGTCTGCTGTATTGCCCAGCTACTAAGGCCATTGGCATTTCTAATTGTTTCTATTTAATATCTAAAGCTATTTAGTCTAATATTGCAGTGCCACATATTTTTTTCTTGACAAGTCCTCCACCATAGCTATTGCTCATAGTTTCTTTAGCCCTCTCTAGTCCCAGTTGTATTGAACAGTGTGCCGTTTGCTCCCTAGGGTAATGTTGAGCTAACTTCCACTGTTTTATGTCAATCTTTTGACAGCCAAGTGATTTGAGGAAACATCGGAGGAAACTACTTGTGAGTCTATCTGTTTCTTTCCTCTTCTTTGTAGATTTATATTCTTGCTCTTTTTCTCTAACTGTATTTTGTCATCTTAAACATTGGCTAGTCTAGGTTACAACAAAGCAATTGTTGTATTCTTAACAATAAATTTATACTGAGAATATTTAAAATAAACAAAGCAATGTTTATTCTGCCTATTATTTGAAAATGTGTCATTCCCAGATGCAGATAAAATGTTACCATATAGTCAGTGGTGGGATTCAAATATGTGAACAACTGGTTCTTTGTGTGGATGCCGCTTCTGGAAGTCCATTCTGGGCCTGGGCAGCAAAAAATTAGCTACCGGTTCTGCCGAAGTGGTGCGAACTGGCTGAATCCCACCACTGCATTTAGCTCTAGTCATATAAGTGGTTTTCTTATATGGTCTACCATAAGTATAGAGCTATAAGTGTTGCAGATCTTTTCCAATTAAGTTTTGTTGCTGAGAGACCATGTGTTCACTACAAGCCATTCAGATCCTAACAGATTACTGCTGTTGGGTTGTAAGTAGTAATTGATATATTATGGACTCATATAATTAGTACTTATATGAACTTATATATGGCATTCATGTCCCTGTGCTTATTTGTAAATCATTAGAATGTTTACAATATCACACTTATTCCAAGAGTGCTTCTCCTATCAGTGTGAATAGATGTATGTATTTGGTTTGTTCATGTATGCTTCTAGTAAAGTCATCTTGAGTATTTGCTAGCATAGAAAGGCAGGGTGCATATTAAACAAGTAAATAGGTAAACTTTGAAATCCAAAAGTCCCAAATTCAAGATAAACCTAGCTATTAATACAGTAGGAAGTGTGCTAAAATGTAAATTAGACAGGAAGCTTTAAAGTGAATATAATTAGATATTAAAATAATTAAAGGATAAGACTCTGGAGGCAAAGAACAAGTAGACAAGAAAAAGCACACATTGCTAATTTTCCATAACTATGTTACATCCCATAAACTACAACAGATTAGAGAATATTGCAAGACTTATGTTGTAAACAGAGAACATCTTCCGTGAGAGGTGGAAAAGTTGCAAACTAATAGCTTTCTCTTCATTGTATTTCTGCTTATTTAAATTGGGACTTGGGGCTTTGATATTTAAATCCAGTGCTGTTGCTGCCATATTTATTTATTTATTTATTTATTTATTTAATTGATTTTATATACCGCCCTATTCCCGAAGGACTCAGGGCGGTTTACAGGGCGAGTTAAAACAATACAAATAAGTACACTTTAAAATAGAATTAAATAAGACTAGCCCACAATTAAACAAATTAAAATTAAAATTAAAATTAAAATTAAAATTAAAATTAAAATTAAAATTAAGCTATTTCTTGCCTGCTTTCACCTGCCTTTCCATTTTCTACATCTTTGCATTTAACTAGAATGGCTGATGATTCTATGCTCAGAATAAATTGGTTTGTGGCCAATTCCTATTTTAGAAGTAGTTTTTTCTCTGCTAGGGGCCTATAATTTATTTCTCTTATGGAATGCTCTTTGTTCCTGGATGCTTAAATAACTTTATTTGCAGTGTCAAATTCTGTTTACTTTAAGAAGAATGGTTTGTGTTCTAGAATATTCTGAATTAGTCTCTTTGCTGATTTGCCAGTGATGGTTCAGAAATTTCTATGAGTGAGAATTGTGAACATATTTTTTATGAGACAGTAAGAGTGGCTTTGTTCAAGACCAAGTTCTGACAAAAGAGTGTAGTGTATTGATCTATTTTTTGTTACTTTTCTATTATTTTCACTTACATAAGCAGTGCTCCTTGAACTGTGATTCTGATGATTTAATAGGCAGTTTCTGCAGGGTACTTCTTCCAGTCCTCCTTGGTCTTTGGCTTAGGTAGTAAATTGCCAGCTTCCATCTGACAAAGATGTATTAGCGATGGTTATTTCAAGAGTAATCCTTATGCCCATAGAGTACTCCTTTGTATATGATTTTTACAAATTTTGTCTTTTTTATTTCTTTGTGTTTTTTTATTGAAAAGTTTTACAATACATTTTTAAAAATATAAACTCCCTCCCTCCCCCTTCCCTCCCCCTTACCCTCCCCTCCCCCCCCCGACTTCCCATAGCTGAATACAGGGTATAAACTTTACAAACTTAAACTAAAATATGCTAAGAAACTAAAAAAAACACATTAAAATCTATCGCACTTTAACTCCCCTAATGATTTTTACAAATTTTAAATAGAAATATATGACTTGCAGTTTAAATGATGGCAAGTCAGAGGCTCCTGTCCTTATTGCTACATATTACTGCCTCCATATTGTTAATGGGTCATAATCTATCTTTGCCTTCCTGCTGCTGTTGGCTCTATTGCCTCCTATTATGACTATATCACTCCAAATAACACTCATAAGTATAACTTGACCATTCAGTCCTTTCATTGGGCATACAGTGAGCAGTAATCCCCATGGAATACTTGATGCATGTGTTTCTGTTCTGTCTTCTCCTTTAATTAATTAACAAGTGTGCTAGGTAAGCGTGCTTGAGATTGGAGGAAAGTTTTTAGACAGGAAGATCCTGTCTAAGTCTGATTTTACCTTATCTGTTCAGTCACCAGCTGGTCGAGATGAGAGTCGAGAAGATAAAACGACCATCAAATGTGAGACTTCTCCTCCTTCTTCACCCAGGAGCCTCAGGCTGGAGAAACTTGGACATCCTGCTTTTGGTCAAGATGAAGGCAAGAGGTACATAAGTCTTGGAAAGGAACAGATGCATTCTGTCATTTTATTGGCTGTCAGTTATACTGAGTTATATGAGGTGAAAAGGCAGATATTATAAAAAAGTGTTTTCAAACTTTTGCAGTATTGAATTGGGATAGACAGTATACTCCATCTATAAAAACGTATTGAAGAATGTGCCTAATATTATTTTTTCCTTCTATGTGGAGCAATAGTAGAAGAATATGAGGCATGGAGGATTCTTTTCAAGCAGCGTTGTTGGAAAACATTTAACTGTTTAATCATCTTGGTTGTACACTTCCATTTCTCCCAAACGTATATTGCAGTTGATATAACAACACTCTTGAAGAGTTTTATCTTTGTGGTAATACTTATGGTTGCCATAGACCAAATTGGGTGCATGCATTGAAACATGGCTGCTGCCATTCCAATTTGAAAATTAATATCCTTATCTATCTCTATCGATAGATATAATCCTGCCAAGATAAGTAAATTGTTAAACTTGTTCTATAGCCTGGTCACGGACTATTATAGGTGTATTATCCTGAGCACTTCTGATTTGCATGAACTTGGCCTTCTCGTAATTTATATATTAGCTGATCTAGTTGGCCTCATTATCTAAACTGATGGTCATTTCTTGCAAGCATCCCTTTGTTTCACCAAGCACTGCAATGTCATCCACAAAATCTAAAACTATTAGATGGGCTGTTGCCCATAGGGTGCCGAAGCCAGGGTTATCCATTGGTCTATTCATAACAAAGTCCATGGAGAGGAGAAACAAGAATGGTGATAGTATACATCCCTGCCTTACTCCAGGATTTATATTAAAGAAGGTTGTGTTGCCAGATTCCATTTGTACATAGTAGCAGGTTCTTAAAAATGTTGATAAAATGTTGAGGAATATCATAGGACTTTACAATATTCCATAGTGATTCTCTATGAATTGAGTCAAATGCCTTTTTGAAGTCAGTAAAATTAATTACCATTGGATTTTGGAATTCTAAACTCTGTTCAATGATATTTCTTAAGGTCAGGATTTGGTCCTTACAGGAGCATCCTTTCCCAAATTCTGCTTGTTCTTCACATAGGTGTGCATCCACTTGATGCTGCAATCTCCTGAGCAACACAAGGCATAGAACTTTTTCAAGGACTGATAGCAATATTATGCCCCTCTAGTTGTTACAATCACCGAGGTTGCCTTTCTTTCATACTTTAATGATGATAGAATGATGATGAATGGAAAATCTGTTAATGAAAGTCTCATTACAGTATATAACGTTCAGTGTATGATAGTCTATAGCAGAAAAATTGGGGGGTTCTTTTCTGGGTTCTAACATTCTAACTAAATAATTCTTCATATCTGAAAGATTCCACAGAACAAATTTTAGATACATGTCTCAGCTGTGTTTTCTCTAGATGTTTTGCACTGCTATCCTTTCCCACAGACAGAGATTAGCTGAATATGGTCTCTGAGAAGAACTAGGGTATTTTGAAAACAGGTGTGGGGGGGAATGAGGCTGATCCCAAGAGGAGGACCTTAACTTCACTATGTGTAATGCCATCATAAACTTTTCTTTCTCATCCTTTAGTTCTCTAGAGGATCAAGCAAGTAACCCCAGCAGCAGTAATAGCAGCCAGGATTCATTGCATAAAGGCTCCAAGAGGAAAGGCATCAAATCTTCAATTGGACGCCTATTTGGAAAGAAAGAAAAAGGACGCTTAATCCAACTGAGCAGAGAAGGCACTACTGGGCAAGGTAATTGATTCTCTTCACCTTTTCTGAATAAAAGAATTCACAAATTTTGTGGAAGCTGACCATTTAAGCATAGTGGGCTGTCTTTCTGTGTCCTTGGAAGAACAGAAAATAATACGATGGAAACAGTAAAAATAGAACTGACAATGGCAGTTAAATTTCAGTTTCCTTCAGTTTTTACAAATTCCTGGATTATATTTTCATTTGTTTCAATTGTTGAACATTTACATACCAAAAATGTAATAGCTGTAGACATCCATCAAAGATATTAGAAAGAAATAATACGTGGCTGCAAAAAATGTATGTTGATAATATCCCACTTATATCAATAAAGTGTTAGCCATTGGCCTATCAATATGATTGCAATAATTGGATCTTCTAAATAGGAATTTGAACTATGAATTACTAGAAGCAGTGAATAAAGGTAATGGCTTGATCACATAGAACTGGATGGATAGGGAGTGGCATAGCATGAAAGTACAATAGCAGAAGCAGAGGAATTGGCCAAAGGATGGGTGAGGATAAGAGATAATTTTATAATTGTATTTATTTAAGATTTAGTGTATTGTTGGGGTACTATAAAAGTATCTCCTTGTTTATTCTATTGGATTCTCATGGATACTGCCAAATATTAAATCTTCAAGCTTAAATTAAGCTAAGTAAAGCTTGCTATTCTTGCAGATTGAATTACTGAGTTTAAATTTCTCGATACAAAACTGAATTTGCTGAGTAGTCAAAAAATAGTTTCTGTTTTTGACGTTTTTCTTTAAAAAGGTAGTACTATTGTATATCACGAGGAGTATCTAGTCTAATTCTTCATCTATTGTGTTTCATAGTTTTGCTAACGGATTCAGAAATGAACATACAGGACTCTCTTGGTCTTGGCAAGCTAGGAGCACAAGCAGAAAAAGATCGACGGCTCAAAAAAAAGTGAGGACAGTTGTAATTACTGTCTTAATAAGTATTGTAGCAATTATTGCAAATTTATGTCTTGATTGGGGTATAGACTCTTGATGGATTACGGGTCACTGTAGAATATTTGGAAGGTATTTTAGCACAAGCTTTCACACTGATTGAACTGAATTATCATCCTAGAATAAGCTCATTTCTTTCCTGAAATAAATTGTAAGTAAAGCGTAATTAACTGCTTTGTGATAACTGTTCTGTTTCCTTCTCCTGAAACTAATACTTCATAACATTTTCAAGTTTTTTAAAGAAACAATTTAAATAAACAGAAAGATGGAGGTATTCATGGAAGGCAGGTTAACAAGAAAGAGGAAGATTTGAACCTACATGATTCTTATATTTCAAAGGCTTTCTTCTCTATGCTGTGAAACTGGCATAAAAGGATTATCACAGTTTTCAGAATAGACTTGCCTGTCACTATTTGGGCAGGTGATCAAGACATACCTCTTTCAGAAAACAAAGCTTTCCCCAGATTTTTTTTTTAGTTTTTTTTTAAATTAAACCAGGTTTTGTTTTAACAGAATAGGCTTTTAGGAGGTTTCTGAAAGAGGTATGTCTTGATCACCTGCCCAAATAGTGATAGGCAAGTGTATTCTGAAAAACTTTTCCCAGATTTTTTAAAATATTTATTTACTGTTTTATCATAGAGAATAAAATACAAAACAATAAAACGAAGAAGCAAAATGAAACAAAGCAGAAGCATGCATTCAACCTTAACAACAACAACGAAAAAGAAATAAATAGTGTACAAAAAAAGAAGAAGAAAAAGTGGCTAATTAAATTTAACATTTAACATGTAGGATCCACCCTGACTGGGTGCTGAAAGAAAAGAAAAAGCAGTAAATTCTCCTCCCCTTTTACAAGTATATACTGTATATAAGTTTTAGTTGGAAGGTATAGAGCAGACATGTCAAACACAAGGCCCGGGGGCCAGATCCGGCCCGCGAAGTGCTTTCATGTGGCCCGCGAAGCCATCCTGGAAACAGTGAGGGAACGGCCCCCACTGCCTTGGCCCTGGCCCAGACACCCTCCTTCTGCCAGAGACCCTCAGATCTGTCCCACTCCTTCCCGGGCCCCCATAGGCACCCTTGATGCCAACGATGTAGAGCTGGCCACGCCCACCCAGTAGGCCATAGGCACTCTAGCCATGCCCACCCAGTAGGCCACGCCCATCCTGGCCACACCCACCCGGCCCCCTGAGCGCAACCGCAATGCTGATGCGGCCCTCAATGAAATTGAGTTTGACACCCCTGGTATAGAGCTATAGAGTTAGATATAATTGTGGAAGGAGGGTCTTTAGCACCCGTTGTATATGGTTTCCCTTGTCTAGTAGTCCATTATTTCCCAGATTGTTTATAACAGGGGTCTCCAAACTTGGCCCTTTTATGACTTGTGGACTTCAGCTCCTAGAATTCCTCAGCCAGGCACTGTCCAGGTATTACATCTGGCACCCATTCACTTCCTAGAATAGGGGTAGGCAACCTTGGCTCTTTTATGACTCAGGAATTCTGGGAGTTGAAGTCCATGAGTCATAAAAGAGCCGAGGTTGCCTACCCCTGTCCTAGAACATGGTAATTATTTACATACAGAAAGTTGACTCTGGTTCTGATGCTAAAGGTCACCCTTCCACACTTATATGTAATTCTATAGCTCTGTACCTTCAAACTAAAACTTAGGCAAGAGGCTTGTTAACCCCATTTTGCCAAGGAATAGAAACAATTTTCTTCAATGGTGCCAGCTGCTTGTTCTTGTGTCTTATGCCAGAGCACATATGGTGTTGAACAGCTGAGATGTGTGAAGGAAGCACGTTGCCAAAATGTGTATCAGTAGTCATACTGGAAAACTGTTGCTAGCTTTCCAGTTTTGCTCAGTGAACTCAAAATATATGATCAGGGTAGAATAATACCAAATGGTATTAACTGCATATTGCATGCTTTCCTGTTGCCACATTCTGTGGGATAGTTTGCTAAATTTGCTATCAACTGTTTAGATCAGGGGTGTCAAACTCGCAATGTCCCGTGACGTGTCACAATGTATTGTAACTTTTTTTCCATTGTCGGCAATGGGGTGGGTGTGGTTTCGGCATGACGCATCTGGCCTGTGGGCCGGCAGTTAGACACCCCTGGTTCAGATTCAGTTTTGGGGTTTTGTTTGTTTTCTGGAGTAGTGCGCAGCTAGTAAAAATTGTTGTATTACTGCTTTGCTTTCCAGACATGAACTTTTGGAAGATGCTAGAAGAAGGGGTATTCCCTTTGCTCAGTGGGATGGCCCAACTGTGGTCTCCTGGTTGGAGGTAAGTTTCTTTTAAGTATTCAGTTTAATGAATCCTGTTTGGCCAGATAACCTGAGTTCATAATGCACTGATAGATTTGGAAAAAGCTGATGCATATCTAGATTTAAGGCAAATGAAGACATTTAGTGAAAGTATCTGCAAATAGAATTTCCATTTTACACATTCATAGTGTGAGGATCTGAAGTTTTATCATCAATCTTGACTTTGCAGTATAATCATATGCCCAGATTGTTGGGGGCAATAAGCTGACTTTGTAAAAATGCCGCTGGGGGGGGGGGGGCGAAAGCCCTAATAAGCAGGCATATACATAGAATGAAGGCTATTGCTAAGCACATTGATCTGTGCTTCTAAGATTGTAAGCCACCCTGAGTCTTACAAATGGGATTAAAAAAAAAGTCTGATTTTTAATTCCCCGGGATCATTTTTTAAGGCAAGGCATGTGACTGTGTGCGTAATAGCAGTAAAAATGATATGGAAGAATATATATATATATATATATATATATATATATATATATATATATATATATATATATATATATATATATATATATATATATATATATATATATATATATATATATATATATATATATATATATATATATATATTCTCACAAATTTTGATTTAAGCTGTATTCATAAGAGAAATATTTTTTTCTTTGGATACTATCAAATTTAAATAAAACATTTGAAAATATTATGTAAATATAGAGCATAGTTGTTGTTTTTTTAGTATTTTTGTTTTGACAACCCTCCCCAAATGGTAATAATTCAGCATAATGTATCTTATACCATGAAATGTGGAGAGGCTAGAAGAAATATACAGCATTGTCTTAAGAATTTATGTCATAAGAATAGGAAGAATTTAACAGTCAGTCAAAATCTCATATTTCAATGCTTTTATTCATTGTAAATTCTTAGTATGTGAAACTTGTGCAGTTCAAAATGCAGACTCATCTCTGGCCTTTTATGTTGCAGCTTTGGGTGGGCATGCCTGCCTGGTATGTTGCAGCTTGCAGAGCTAATGTGAAAAGTGGGGCAATTATGTCTGCCTTGTCAGATACAGAGATCCAGAGGGAAATTGGAATTAGTAATGCCCTTCACAGGTTAAAACTGCGCTTGGCAATCCAGGAAATGGTGTCTCTCACAAGTCCTTCTGCTCCACCCACCTCCAGAACAGTAAGCACTTTATCTTGGCTTCTTGGGATGTATAATCTGGGCTTTTTTCCCCATATTTAACGCTAAGAACCTTCATTTGAATAGATGTAAAAAAAACCACATAGTCCTTTAGGCAGACTCGAGACTGTAGGTCCTAGCTAGGATTCTGATGACAACTGAAATCCCCATATTCCTCATAAAAAGTCTATTGTATCATTTGTGTCCCATGTTTGTAAAATGAATAAAGGATGTTGTGCCTTTTCCATTTCTCTATACTTGCCAGAAATAATTTCACAATAGTTTTATATAAAATGCTGGCCAACTTAAATATG
This sequence comes from Vipera berus, assembly GCF_964194415.1. Lineage (NCBI taxonomy): Eukaryota > Metazoa > Chordata > Lepidosauria > Squamata > Viperidae > Vipera > Vipera berus. The sequence continues at coordinate 35,011,821 of NC_138204.1, forward strand.
CATTACTAGCAGCTATGACAGCTATTGCAAGATGGGTTGGGTTTTGGTGAACAAGGCCTATTTTTTCCTGAAATATAATGATGTACTGCTTTGCGTTCCCTGCTTGCTGTGTGAGAAATATTAATACTATAGTCAGAAATATATGGAATAATATGTACTGAGATCCTTTCCTGTACCCACCCAACAGGAAGAGCAAGTAATAGGCTGAAAATTGAAGAAGCAGACTATAGCTGTAGGTTTTTTAATGTGGATTTTCTGAAAGGTACTTCATTCACTTTACAACAGCTTGATACTAAAACAGTCTATGTTTACCAGCTGGGAGAAAATATCTATGACAAAACCATAATTAATATTTGACAGGGGTGTCAGCAGGGTGTTATGAAAGAAGTCAGGATGGCAGACATTTCTGGTATTTGGATAAAAGATCTTCAGGAAATTCTGTAGGCTACAGGCTATTGATATTGTGCAATAATGCTAACTACTTCCATATCATGTAAAAGAAATAAGTTATCGCCAGGAGTTGAGTTCAACTCAAGGGAGTTTTTAACTACTTTTGACATTGTCACAACTATTGATACTATGACCTAAGCTATGGCCACAGCATTAGTTTGGAGTTGAAAAGTTTTATTGAATATTCCTTGCTTTCTTATTCATATGTGTTATATTTTCACCCTAGTCATCTGGAAATGTCTGGGTTACTCATGAAGAAATGGAAACCATGGCTCCTTCAACCAAAATGGTAAATTTTTTTTTGTGGTGTAAGAGAATTCTGCCATCTTGTCGTCATTGTAAACAACAGGAAAATAATTTTGCTTCTCATTAAAAAGAAAAGAAAAGAAAGCTCAGTTTTCGCCAGCAGTTAAATTCTTTGGTTTAGATAAGAATAATCTTTGAGATAACATGAGGAACTAATATTAATTGTTGCAAGCCATGTTGGGAATTCTGAAAATAGTTGGAAGGACAGGGCATCAGTGGCCAAAACTCCAAATATGCCCTTTCCTATCTGATACAAATGGTCTACTTCATGTTCAGAAAGCCAACCTGAATGCATAGTAACTGATTTGTTCTAGTAAGGGGCTCTTGTGTGATATGTTCTGGCACTAGGCTGGCTGTAATAGCTATTTTAACTTATTGAACTAATGTTTGTATGTTAGTGCCAGAGCAAGTCAGTAAACAGATCACTTGTTCTTATTTAAGTGGAAATGAGTTTATTATATCCCAAAATGAGTATGTTATATACAGAAATAAAAACTTCTGCAGAACAAGAGAAACATGCTCATCTATCTAATCTTTTTTTCTATTTAACTATTTGTGTGGGTAATATATCCTTAAATATCTAATGCATGCATTTTGATGACTACGTGTGGCATTTTGTTTAAATCTGTTTGGAGCTCTGAGAACAAATAGAATGGTTTATAATGACACAAAATGCAGCATATACATTTCTTTATGGTTAAGCAAAGAAATACATTAGTTGTGCCTAGTGGCAACATACACCCAAATCAGCATTTGGGCAAAGCCAATTGTAAGACCATAAGTTTGGCTATTCATTTTGATAGTTCCTTAACAATGAAAACAACTGAGAATTTAGTTTGTTGTTTGTCTGTTTTCAAAACATCAGCACGTTCTTGAGAGATCAAAATACTGACCACAATGAGATTCTCTAAATTAGAAATAGTGAACAATGGGAGGCTCTTACTTGGAACCGTGTTTATGTGAGAATTTCTTGATCATGTTCATGATAGACAATGTGTTTGCTTTATTGGGGGGTGGGGGAAGAAACAAGGTTTCATGCAGTATCTGACTTTACTTATTTTATTGACATGCTACATTGTCACACTTAGGATACTGAGGAAGGCAGTTGGGCACAGGTGAGACTCCTGCATTATTTTGTGGATTTCCCCCCCTCTGTACTGGAAATACGAAACCCAGTAATTTCTAGTAAAATGGAGTTACGTACAAATATGAATCATCTGATTATATCAAATTGTCTTTTTGAGCAGTTTGTCTAGATTCATTTAAGATCCTCTTAGAGAATAATGGAAACAAATGCAGAATATTTGAAAATTTTCCTATATTTCCTTTTGGTTACCATTGTAGTACCTTACTATTTTGTCCAAATGGAAAGCTAGTCATATTTCACTTAATAATAACTAATTTCTTGTCAAGTCTTCAAAATATTTCACCAATTTTTATAATATATATATTTAGGATATCAACATATAAAACCTTCTACATTTTTATTGGTGTTTTTCATTTAATTTTAGCATTATTTATACCTAACCAGATTCTTTATTCTTCCTGTTTCTCTATATACACCATGAATATATGTGTGTTCTTTAACTTTATAAAAAAACAAAACCAGATATCTCTTGTTTGACAAGCAGAAAGTAAAGAATTCTGTCAGGAATGAATATGGAATAGTTCTCCGTTCCTTTCAGATTTTGCTTTCTTACCACTGAAAATGTTGACAGTTAAGAGGACAGATCTTCCTTTGACAGCTAAGATCTTCTGAGCCAAATATTTTCAGCAATTCAGTTACTTACTTTACCTATTAATTCTGTGCTTAGCATGTAACAAATCCTATTTCATTGTGTCAAATAAGATTAACAATCACATAAAAATATCCTTCAGATAAGTTGCATATTTAAAAAGCTATGCAGTGTATTTATTCCTAAGGTATTGAAAACAATATAAATTACCGACCAAATCGCTCTATGGAGGATGCTATTTCTTCATCTGAGCTTGAGGCACTTAGAGGAAAGAAATACTCATGTGTGTTTATTGTTTGTCGACTTCAGTTTGGCATTTAACACAATCATTCCCCAACATCTAGTAGACAAACTGGGCCTTTTAGGCTTAAACACTCCTTTGTGCAACTGGATTCTTGATTTTCTTACTAACAGGCCCCAATGTGTGCAAGCTGGAACAAATATTTCTAACACCATTTTCTTGAGCACAGGTTCTCCTCAGGGTTGCATCCTAAGTCTGCTGCTGTTCACCCTATTGACCCAGGACTGTTGTGCTAGGTTTGCTACCAACCATATTGTGAAGTTCACAGATGATACAAGAGTAGTAAGCCTTATTCATGAGGGCTTACCGCAAGGAGGTTGAGAGTTTGGTGAACTGGTGTAAGGAAAGCAGCCTAGTTTTAATTACTGGAAAAAACAAAGAGATCACTGTCGATTTCAGAAAAGGCAGGCACAGCCACACTTCTCTGTGCATTAATGATTCACCTGTGGAGATGGTTACCAGCATCAAATTCCTGGGTGTGCAGTTAACAAGTAGGCTGGCTTGGTCGCTCAACAACGAGACACTGGTAAAGCGGGCACAGCAGTGCCTGCATTTTCTGTGCTGCATGAGAAAAGAACATCTTCCTTCCCCTGTCCTGACCACTTCCTACAGTGGGATGATCGACAACATCCTGTCATACAGCATCATAGTCTGGTTTGGAAGCATCACTGCTTCAGACAGGAAGGCAGTGCAGAGAGTGGTGAGGATGGCCGAAAAGATCATTGGCAGTTCCCTCCCTCCCATCCAGGACATAGCACATAAGTGTTGCTTGAGCAGGGTCCATAAGATTGTCTGGGACACTACACATCCTCTTCATGTCCTGTTTTCTTTGTTACTTTCCGGGAGAAGGCTCCATGGTATCTGAAGCAGAACATTCAGATCCAGTCACAGTTTTGATCCATACGGTATTAACCTTGTGAACTCTAAAACTTCCTCCTTAGGTTATGTATTCAAGATGGACAGTGATTAATATTTATATGTTACTTATATGTAGGTCTATACATATGTTGTATATAGTATGTTTAAATGTGTTATGTATGTGTACACTTTGCGAGCAAGCAACTAAATTTCATTTTTATGGTGTGACAATAAAGGTTAGGTTTGTCTATCTATCTATCTATCTATCTATCTATCTATCTATCTATCTATCTATCTATCTCTATCTAAATACTTTATTTGTATTTAAGGTTTTTGAAGTATGACATATTTATGTTTAACATATATTGTGCATGGTTAATAATACTCAAGTAATCAATTTGAGACAATGTCACAACTGTCCAATGTAAGTCATACTGTCATATATTGAAAAATGTATTTGAAACTATGTTATTTAGAAGTTACAATTTCTGTTTGCAAATTGTTTCTCAACAAGTGTTGAGATAATAGAATTATCTCAGATCTACTGAAAGTGTATACCTGAAGCATTTTAAAGCTGTTATATCACTTTTTTCTGTAGCGTGACTCACTAGTATATTTCATTCAGTTACCTCTGGTATTTTTTTTTTGTAATAATTACAATCTGTAGGCCTTCCAGTCAGGATTCTGTCAGTATTGCTAATAGGTATACTGACATATGAAAGCCAGTTTGATGTGGTGATTAAGGCACCAGGCAAGAAACTGAGAGCCTTTGAGTTTTAGTCCCACCTTACACACAAATCCAGCTGGGTGATGTTGAAGCAGTCTTTTTCTCACAACCCCAGGAAGGAGGAAATTGCAAACCACTTCTGAAAAACCTTGCCAACAAAACTGTAGGGACTTGTCCAGTCAGTCTTTGAGAACTGGATACAGTTGAATAGGGGAAAAAACCCAATTATATGTCCTGTATGTCACTTGCTTTTTCTTTTTTAAAATTTTCACAGACTTTGGCGTATGGGGACATGAACCATGAGTGGATAGGGAATGAATGGCTTCCTAGTTTAGGTCTACCACAGTATCGTAGTTACTTCATGGAATGTCTTGTGGATGCGCGGATGTTGGATCATCTGACTAAGAAAGACCTTCGAGTACACTTGAAGATGGTAGACAGTTTCCATCGGTGAGCAAATTTTCTTGGAACATAATATGAAGCACTCTTGCAACCACCTTAAATTCCTATAGTTAGTCAAAGAGAGTGTGATTTTTTTCAGGTTGAGGTCCACATTTGGCTTTGGAGAATAGGGCCACACTCCCAACAGAGGTGAAGCCTGGACAGACTTCAAATCTGATTTCATTTTATTCAACATAGTTGTCCAATGCTTTGGATTCAAAGGCAAGAACGGGTTTTGGAACATACCAGTTCCAAATATAGCAGTTGTCTGAAACAGTTTAAATCACACATCTTTTTCACGATCCCACTTTAGCTCCAAAATGCAACAATGAGGGAAAGAAATGAAGCTACTTCAAGTAATTGTGTAAAAATGCTCCATGAATGTGCTGCAAGTTTATTTATTTATTTATAAAATTTATTGGCTGCCCATCTTACCATAAGGTAACTGGGTGGCTTACAGTTACATATAAGCTAAAACATAAAAAGTTAAAAACAAACATTCAAAACCAAAGACACATGGGGAGGGTGGGTTTAGAGTGGGCGTGTGTGGGATCTATTATTACTCAATCAACCATTCTACTGTTCCATTTTGCCTTCAGATCCAAAGCACTGAGTGACTTTATGTTTATTTAAACACAATTAATACTATTTCTCTGCAGTTATATGTATTAGTTATGATTGATCATATTAAAATTAATATGATTAAATATTTGCAAACAAATATTAAATATCGCTGAGGCCATATCCTAAATTTGATTTAGTTTAATTAAAGTTGAAATTTAATGGATAAATAATCATTTGATAAGAGTTACTTCCCATGTATTTAATAACTTTCTGCTTCTGTTACATTAGAAAAGCTACAATTTAGTGACAGCTTGTGGAGAGGCTCTGGAAACCGCATCCCATGCTTTTGAGAGTTGCATGTGATGCTAGAAGTTCAGCTCGTACACTCTGCCCTTTATCAGTCCTTCCTTTGATGGGAAGAGCAATAATGACAGGCATGGTAAGAGTTTTTTAGGCAGAGTAGCAACATATCCCATAAATATTAAACTCTCAAGTTATGCTACATTAAAACCCAAAATCAGAAAATTGGACCCATAATGTAGACAGTTCAGTATTTTTGAAATAGCGTCAAAAGTAGCTATGTATTAATGCCATAGGCAAAAAATATGTATTCGGATGCACACTTCTTGAAAGTAAAAGTGGTTGGAAAATTGATATGCCTCGTTCTAAGTATTGCATTGTTGCAGAACAAGTCTCCAGTATGGGATTATGTGCCTCAAAAGACTGAACTATGATAGAAAGGAGCTGGAGAAGAGGCGGGAAGAAAGCCAGCATGAAATCAAAGGCAAGTAGCAATTTAGAAATGAATTCAAGGCAAGCTGCAAAAATATAGTTGTAGTGGAATATAGTCAGGAGTCACAAAAGGGAGGGGCTCTTTCCCAGAGGGCAGAGTGGCAGTAGAGTTTGGAATGTCTGGAGGCAGAAAGACAGTAAGGTCGTAACCTCCCTAGCAGTTCTCAGATTATGACAGAATAACAGAGTTGGAAGGGACCTTGGGTGTCTTCTAGTCCAGCCCCCTGCTCAAGCAGGAAACCCTATACCAGGGGTGTCAAACTCAATTTCATTGAGGGCCGCATCAGCATTGCAATTGCCCTCAGGGGGCCGGTTGGGTGTGGCCAGGGTGAGCGTGGCCTACTGGGTGGGCATGGCTAGAGTGCGTATGGCCTACTCAGTGGGCATGGCCAGCTTGACATTGTTCGCATCAAGGGTGCCTATGGGGGCCTGGGCAGGAGTGGGACAGATCTGAGGGTCTCTGGCAGAAGGAGATGGGACCGGAGCAAGTGCCAAGGCAGTGGGGGCCATTCCTTCACTGTCTCTAGGATGGCTTTCCGGGCCACATGAAACCACTTTGCGGGCCGGATCCGGCCCCCGGGCCTTGTGTTTGACATGTCTGCCCTATACTGTTTCAGACAAATGGTTCTCCAATCTTTTCTTAAAAACCTCCAGGGTTGGAGCACCCACAAGTTCTGGAGGCAAACTTCTGGAGGTTTACCTATAGTTATTGCAGTTAATTGCTTTAGTTTGGTAATATTCTGTTTTTAATGATGAACAACAATAAAGGAACTACTCAGAACTCCACTTAAGGTTCCTGGTTCTCTGGACATGACAGTAGTTCATATTTTGAATTATAGTTTTTAAAGCTCTTTTTCTTTCTATTTTTCAGAAAAGTCAAATCTCTTTATGAAATGTAGACCATTTTTTTTACTCAATGCTGTTTACTAAAACAATTTTCCTAGTTATAGAGAGAAGAAATACTCCAGAGTCTTTCTAGTTACTGACTGTTCAGCAGGATTTGTCGTGCTTGAAACCTGTCCCGGTTTTATTACTTTAATCTTTTTAACATTATTATATTTAAATATATTTCCAGTGGTTTTATACGTCATACTCACATGTCCTTGCAGGGGATTGTGACTGATGGAAGGTTGTAGACTTGGAGTATAGGTAATTGCCAAGGATCTCAAGTGCAGGGTGGCTGGGACTGGGTTGTGGCGGCTGTGGTTTCTTGGGTGGCAAGAGGCTGTTTTTGCACTTTGCTGCTGGGCTTTGTTCTGAGTAGAGCTTGACACTGTGCTGCAGCTCAGGGGCATCTTACAGTCCCATGCTGCAGCATGCCAAGAAGATCCTTTGTGCCATGCTGCTGGGCCAGGCCAGGCCAGGCCAGGGCAGGGCAGCTGAGGCTTCCAAGGCAGCTATGGATTCTTACTGTGCTGTGGGTTGGGACTTATTGAAGCCTCAGAGCTGTAACGAGCCAAAAAGCCCCTGAGCTGCAGCCTATTCTTTCTTTGGCCTCATGCACCCTGCACTCTTCTTCCCCAGACTTGCATCAGCCAACTTGTGCCACACCTGGGACTCCCTCCACTTCCCTCCTAATGACCCATATGTCTGGAATTAGAATGGCAAGCGGGACTGCCAGGATTGCTGTTGCTAAGTAATGTGGTTATGTGATGTCTTGCTTTGCAATCATATCACTTAGATATGGGAATTCTAGTGCCAATTGTGATCATAACTCAAGGATTATCTGTAAAACTGAATTAACATGCTGAGGAATAATAATAATAATAATAATAATAATAATAATAATAATAATAATAATAATAATAATAATAATAATAATAATAATAATAGAGTTGGAAGGGACCTTGGAGGTCTTCTAGTCCAACCCCCTGCTCAGGCAGGAAACCCTATACCATTTCAGACATTCAAACGTTCAACATTCAAATAATATTGATGTTATAGGCTAATTAACTATGGTTGCTCAGAGACTACATTTTCCGGTTTAGGAGCCTAGTCTAAAGCTACAGAATTGCCCTGAGACTACCAAAGTCACAAAGTTTCCAACTTCATAACCAGATCTGAGATGAGACCTGGAAATTTTTTCTAACAAAACCTAAAATATACGGTAATTTTGCTGTTTATGGAAATGCATACTCCAACTCTTCATCCTTCATCAGAAGGTCCTCAAAAGCTTTTTTATAGTAGCATATGATAATCCTGGCGATAATTAATTCAGTCATGCTATTCTACATATGGAATGCATCACCAGAGAAGCTTGTCTGGTACTAACTTTAATAATATCTTTGCAAAATTATTATCATGGAAGCAAAGATTTTTTTAAAAAAATTCCTTAGATATTATGGCATATTGTAAATATTCTTCATTTTACTTTGTTGATTTCTGGTTTTAGTAGCTTTGCTGATTTTATAGCTGTTGCTTATGTCATTTTGAACTATTCATTTATTGAATTTTACTGTATTTGTTCTCATGGTGTTCATTTATATTTACAGTACTGTGTAGTTAATCTCAATCATATGTCAGGAGCACTTCTGCCTGCTACATCTTATTTCTGGACTGTCTTCAAGATAAAGGTGTAAATATAGATTTTTGGTGTATGAATAAATTAGCACATACTTGTTTGACATTTTACAGTGGGACTTATTTCCCCAGAAACAATACTAGAAGAATATTATGACTTGAATACACAAGATGGACTATTTTTAGATACTACATCAGTATTTTGTTCTTTTTATGTCATGAACAGCTAAAAAATAGTGAGCATTCTTCTTGGTAATTTCATTTATGTGCATAATTTCAATGTCTTTTAGATGTGTTGGTCTGGACAAATGATCAAGTAATTCACTGGATTCAATCTATTGGGCTTAGAGAATATGCCAACAACATCATTGAAAGTGGGGTCCATGGTGCGCTTATTGCTCTGGATGAAAATTTTGATTATAATAGTCTGGCACTTATTTTACAAATTCCCACTCAGAATACTCAGGTAGGAAGAAATGTTTTACACCAACAGAGTTGATGGTTATTTTTCATATAATTAATAAACTTTTTGAGATTATGAAAAACATGTTCCATGAATTTTTAATCTAACACTGTTAAATTAAACAGAAATGATAACAATAAAAATTCCTTTGTTATACTATAAGTTATTTCAGTCACACATTTCTTCAACTTAAGGAAGCCAGAATCTATGAGATTGCAAGCTTATTTTACCTGTTCCTTCCAAATCTGTCTATGAAATCCTTTTTCTGTATCTCTATACTGTTATGAGAACTGAATCAGAGTCCTGATTTTCAGGTATATGGATATGGATATGGATGAATGCATCTTTTTTTTAAACACTCACAAAGGCATTTGTATTGTTATTTTTAAAGATAGAATGCTGAACTAAATGGAGGCAATTGATTTGCCTAGGCCAGGAATGATAAGCTTCTTGTTTGTGAGATCTAATTTATTTGCACTAAGTTCCACCAACAGGAGCAATTAAGCTAAAAATGGATGAGTGAAATCACATGCAGTAAAAACACTCTAGTTGGATCTGGTAGTCTCCCACAACTGCTGAGTCATATACTAAAGTTATGTAAATAGATATATAGAAATCTACTTCTGTGTTACAAGGGAAATCTTGCTGGTCCACCAGAAAGAAGAGATCTATTAGTGTAACTATCAAGTTATCTTCTTTGGTTCTGTTAATAAATAATGTGCATTAGTAGTTTTATTTGGCTTCTATTGCTTCTGTTGCATTATTTGATGTTGTTTACAGGCACGGCAAGTGATGGAGAGAGAATTTAACAATCTTCTTGCCTTGGGTACTGACAGACGACTTGACGATGTGAGTATAAAATATTTACTAAAACATGATGGGAATTTAAGAAATATTGTGCTGATAGTATCAGTTAGGAAACTGATGAAGCAACTAAAGGTCTGGAATAGGACTGATATTGTAGTTATCTCCTGGGAGGTTCATTGTGATATTCAGTTATGTGAAGGAAAAGCTGAAGAGGGCACTTCCACATTGCAAACATGCATGGGGTGAGTCCCTTGGATTGCAAGGCGATCAATCCGGTCAGTCCTAGAGGAGATCAACTCTGACTGCTCTTTAGAAGGCCAGATCCTGAAGTTGAAACTCAAATACTTTGGCCACCTTATGAGAAGGAAGGACTCACTGGAGAAGAGCCTAATGCAGGGAAAGGTTGAGGGCAAGAAAGAAGAGGACGACAGAGAATGAGATGGCTGGATGGAGTCACTGAAGCAGTAGGTGTGAGCCTAAATGGACTCCAGAAGATGGTAGAGGACAGGAAGGCCTGGAGGAACGTTATCCATGGGGTCGCGATGGGTCGGACACGACTTCGCTACTAACAACAACAACAATATGGGGTGAGAGAGTTTATAAAAGAGGTAGTGAGGCAAAAATTTAAACTGAAGCCATCTTATTTCCTGAGGGACAAAGCCTTAGGATTGGCAGAACACACACTATTTTCTCTTCTTTTAGATCTGTGAGGGAGGGTTGCTTATAAAAAAAACAATTCCTGCAACATAACAATTCTGTGTAGAACATTTGGTTTAGGTTAATTTAAACCAGGGGTCTTCAAACTTGGCCCTTTTATGACTTGTGGACTTCAACTCCCAGAATTCCTCAGCCAGGCATGCTGGCTGAGGAATTCTGGGAGTTGAAGTCCACAAGTCGCAAAAGGGCCAAGTTTGAAGAACCCTGATTTAAACTCTCAGCAGAACAGAGCTTATCGATGATCTAAGATGGTGCTTCTCAATCTTGGTGATTTTAAGCCGTGTGGACTTCTGGTCCCAGATTTCCCCAGCCAGCATTTCTCTGTTCAATATATGATGTAAGTAACCTTTTCTTTATAGGGTGAAGACAAGAGTTTTCGGCGAACTCCTTCTTGGCGAAAACGCTTCCGCCCTCGAGACTTTCACAGTATCACCATGGTTAGTGGGTCAGCAGAAACACTTCCAGCAGGGTTTCGAGTGACCTCTTTGGTGCCTCTGCCACCTCCGTCAGCACCACCAAAGAAAATGCCACCAGAAGGTAGGATGAAACTCTGCTATCTTTCATGAGACATGAATGACACCATTCTAAAAACTCAGAAGGTTTTTCTGGATCCTCCCTGGTGTGCATGATGTATGTTCTTCTGACATGCAGCCCAGTGCTCTGTTCTTTTAAGCACCACCCTAACTACTAGGTAGTTATTTTGCGTTGAATATTTACCCCCCAAACATTCAAGCCTTTATTTGAATTCCTTGAATCTGATACTGATATGGCAGAGGTTTGACACAAGACAAAAAAAGATAGAAGAATAATTAACAATCTCTTAAAAACATATATCTGAATTCCACGCAGAGCATTTGCTTAGTTGCCTTAATTGGGGTAAGGAAAGAACAAATTACTTTATTAGAAGTTTCTAATACAAAAATGTTATTTACTGATTAGTTGCTAATATGTTTGCCACCTTAAGTTGCTTGTAAAAAGAATAAAGGCGGCATACAGACATACAAACAAACAAACAAACAAACCTTATATTTGTTGGTTTGTTTTTAACATCTGGAAGAAAGAAACTGAATTAAGCCTTTGAACTTAAAATAGAGTATAAAAGTATTTGGATTCTAAAATAATTCTAACAATTTCTGTGGATGCCTACTTCCACCATCATAAACTCTGAAATTCATTTCACTACTTTTCAGGTTTATTAATACCATTTCTTCACTGTTTTAAAATCTCTGTTACCATATCCTAAAGCCACATTTTGTTGAGACCAGGATTATGTATTTCATGTCTTTTAAGTTCATTGCATAGTAATTTATTAAAATATAATAACTGCTGAGAAATGCACCTAAATTCTGAAATCCATAATAAGCCAAAATAGGCAGTCATCAACAGGCAACCAAAATTTTAATAATGTGCTTTGCATGAGAGCTTGTTGACCCCACTAATTGCATGCTTTTGTGTGCTGTGCTAAATGGTTTGCAGTTGGTGCACCTGGGTCCCAAAGGCTGGAAACATCCACAGTTCGGACATATTCCTGCTGAAATTCAGTTTCCAGTGGGAATTGGCCAAGGCTCCAGGTAAGTTTAGTAACTAGGACAGAACAAGCAGACTCTTCATATTCCATAGAGGATCCAGAAAATAATGGATGGAACCAGGTGTTTCTTGAAGTACGGGTAGTCCTCAACTACAACAATTCATTTAGTGACCGTTCAAAGTTACAACAGCACTGAAAAAAGTGACATGACCATTTTTCACACTTATGACAGTTGCACCATCCCCTGGTCACAAGATCAAAGTTCAAACACTTGGCAACTGAGTCTTATTTATGACAGTTGCAGGGTCCTGAGGTCATATGTTCACATTTGCCCCTTCTGACAAGCAAAGTCAGTGGGGAAACCAGATTCTCTTAACAACCATGTTACTAACTTAACAGTTGCATGATTCACTTAACATCTGTGGCAAAAAAGGTCATAAAATGGGGCAAAACTCATTTAACAGTTGTCTTTTGCTTAGCAGCAAAATTTTGGACTCAGTTTTGGTTGTAAGCCAAGGACTACCTGTTCCAAATTCAGTTCTTCATCTTCATGTTGCTAAATTCAGATCTTTTTTTAACCTATTACTGGGCATGGCTTAATCAGTTTTATCTCATAATAATCTGTTTGATCCATGTCTTCATGTTTAAGCAGGCCATAAACCAGTTCTCCCTACATTTAATTTTCAAGAGATAATAGTAAAAAATGCACTCCACCTCCAATCAAGCAATCTTGTTATATAGTATGAGCTAACAAAGAAATGATAAAACTAACTGACCCTTTATGTAAAATAAAGGATTTGTGAGATGCTAATAGTATATGAGACAGTTATATTTTAAGTTCAATTATACAGAAAAGAATAGCCTTTAAATGGCTATAATGTCAATAACAATAGCAATATCCTAGAGTGAAATATATTTTTTTTCCAAAAGTTTTATTAAAAGGAAACTGTATTCAAAACCAGTTTAATAATTATAACATTTGCAATGAGGACATATCAGTTATCACAGTAGAGCTTTTAGGCACCTTCTTCTATTCCAGATTATTGGGGGTGTTTACGCCACACAGCAGTTTGGTTACATGCTATAAGAGATACAAGTGGCTGAAATGTCCACAAAATCTTAGGGGGTTATAATAACAAAGAGGAGGGAGCATTAGGAATGTGCTGAATAAAGGCAGGGGAGGTCTCTGTGGAAGTGAAGATGACAGCTGTTGGATAAAGATAGCAAACTTTATCCCTTCCTCCCCAAGGCAACATCAACACTGATATCGATAACAGAGACAAAAACAGACTCGGCCCTGTTTATTGGGCATTCTAGCTGCATCACCCATTTCTTTGCTTGTGCCTACCACTTGTTCTGCTGAGCTCTGTGTTTATCAATACAGAATGCATTCTGCCTTTTCAATAAAGGCCTAGTGATGTGGTGTGCCAGCTACACTGTTTTGGAAGTTTCGGGTGAGGCATCCTTAATGGAATCGTGTAACCTGGCAGAGGAAAGAGGCATCAACCAGGAGATTCTCCCAAGTGTGTTCTCAGTAGTGTGGGCCCTTCACTCGAATTCAGTCCTTGGCAGATGCCTAGCCTGCCACCCTTTAGAGCTGCCCCTACTGAATAGAGTTATTGGGGGAGCCGTATGAGAACATAAAGCTAAATCAGTTTTTCTCGATATTCCTTTAAAATACTAGAGGTGAAGTCTTTCCAGGCAGGTGCCCTTGAAATATATTAGCACTGAACCTGAAAGCATGCAGTTTTAAAAATTGTGGTCCTAATTCTACTGGTAAGTGCCTAGGCACAGAAGGTGAAATGATTTTGTCAACAAGCAGTACGTATTTCAGGACAACTTTGATTGCTGTTGTAAAGCAAAATTAGACTGCCAGTCGAGAATGAAAACAAATGCAGAGAAACTTGACACAGTAGAGTTTCCTTTCTTTCTGAAGTTTAATTATCTCATTATTTCTAATCTTTTGCAGCACATTCCCACTATCTTTATGGATACATGCTGGCTGCTTTCCGGGAGTAGGAGATTATACCTGCTCTTTTAGCTCCAAAGAACAGAAGCTACTGGTCAATCATTGTAGGCCTCATGGCCAGCAGAACATTCTTCCTCCTGCTTGTATACAACCCTCTGATCTCCTGTTTGGTATCCTTAACTCCCAATTAAATCTTTTCCCCTGGCTTTAAAGATACCCTCATTGAGAAAGAGAACAGGCTTCTCTGTCTCTAAGTCTGCACTATGTATGACACAATGATTTTGACATAGGTTTGGTAAGAAGTGGGTGCACCTTAATGCTGGTCTGCAGCAGTTCCTGCACCATTGTCTGCCTGTGCTACACTCTGCCATTATGCCTGAGAGCAGCAGAAGCTGCTTGTTCCTACTGTACAGTTTGGACCTAATAAGACAATCACCAAGAAACAAGGCAAATGAAAATGGGAAAGCCCAGCTCTGAACTCTTCCTCAGGTGCATTGGGCTTCTGCTGGAGCTTCTCATCACGCCACAAGAATTTCTGTCCATGGACAACATAGGTCCTCAGTTAAGAAATACCCAGGCTAGAAACAAAATGAACTGGTGCTTGATGGAGAGAAGTTGGTTACCAAGCAAGTTTTGTATGGGCTTTTCTTAGATCCCATGTTCATGTATGGAAGAAAATGAAACCCGATACTGGGAAAGCAGAAGATGTTCTTGGACATCTCTGTACCAGGAGTACTCTCTTTTTCACATAGACAGACAGAAAATTCCCTTTCCTTCTCTCTGCATCTACAGGTAGCCTGTGATCCCCACAAAATTTTAGCTGTTACTATTTCTCTCTCCTAGGGTAGGATCTGTTTGTCTCTTCATGATGCCTTTTGCCTTGTGTGCCCCCCCTCCCTCTATTACTGACGTATTTCTTGGTGGCTGGAATGCCATATATTCATACAGTGCTGTTTGAAAGTGCAATATCCAAGAGACTGTACAGTTTCAATGTCTTTTTTGGTGTACAACTTGCCTAATACAGTATTAAATATTTTTTTAATTTACAGAGTAAGTGACCCCTTTATATGAATAATCTCTTTCTTTTGTTATATTGGTACTGCATGGATTCCAAACCCTGCAAATAGGTCAGGAATGGGTGTATGTGTGTTCCAATAAATCTGATTTTAAAGCAAGGCTGATTGATTCATACTTGTCTTCTACGTGAATGCAGTGTCTCTGTTCAGAATCACATCATGAATGTAGTCAAACTGGAAGGTTTATCTCATTTATTTATTCCAGTTGGAAGATTTATTATCTCTATCTATCATCTATCTATCTATCTATCTATCTATCTATCTATCTATCTATCTATCTATCTATCTATCTATCTATCTATCTACATAGCATCTAACTATCGTCAGAGTATATAAAATTTATATAATTGCCCATCTTACTAATGTGACTCTGGGTAATGTACAATAAAACCAACAAAAATATTAATCATTAAAACAATTCACATGAATATAAATAAAATCACAAATCAAAATCTCACATATAATATAACCATATTGTGGGCTCTTTATATTACCATGGTAATCCCCAGACTTGCTCAAAAAAAAAATCTACCACACATGTTAAGAGATTTCTGGAAGGACAATAAAGTTGGGGTTAATCTCACCTTGGGAGGAATCATGGGCCAAAGGATGGGTTCTACAGCAGAAAAGGCTGATCTCAGGGTCCTGTTAGGTGGAGAGCTTTAGCAGACAGGACCTGCAACATGCCCCTCTTTCTGCACCTGGTGGGATGGGTATTGTGACTGAGGACAGGCAGTCCCTCAAATGCTGCGTAGGGCTTCCCGTATTTCTCTGGCTGAGTAGGAGAATAAAAGTGGATGTCATGGCTTGATACTGTTCAGTATGCTGTTTTAGATCGGTCATGTTAATAACATAACCATTTTCTTTTAGCAGTGAGGTATTCAGGCAAGATGAGCTCATTGCTGTAGACACACAACACCTCTGTTGGGTGCCCTGCACAGAACATTTTGTCTCTGTGGATGTGCTGACCTCTTTTGTCAATTTCACAACTGTGTGCTATTTCTGTTGTTTTTCTACTAGTATACACTGCAGACAAGGGGAATTGTATCTTAGACTGCTAACAGTTGACACGTTTCTGAATTAATGTTGAAAGCACATTTTGCGACATTATTTTTCAGTGTCTAGCTTACCTTTTTCAACTGAGCTTGTTGAGTAAAAATATCCAATGCCCTACCTTTTTTCCCTTATGATTTAATGGCTAAAAATTATGCTGGCTATATAGTATCTCTCAATTTTAGCTTCAGGGAAGGAAATAAGGGAAATAACAGTATACAGTATGACTACAACACTGTTGTGATAGTATTACATTTTTAAAAAATGAATTGCTATTCCTAGTATTTCCGTGGCTCTTTCTAAATAGTATTCTTTTAGGGAAATATGGGCTCAGAGGGTTGCAGTGAAAACTAAATGAACTCATGTTTTTCAAATAGCCTCAGAATAAGTTTATTGTACATCTATATAAGTCATTATACACCTATATTTATTTCTTAGCTGTATATCCCACTTTTTCTTCAGGAATTCAAGGCAGCATACATAACACTTCTTCCTCCATTTCCCCCCCCACAAGAACTCAGTGAAGTAGTTGGAGTCTGGAGAGAGTGCCTGGCCCAAAGTCAGAGAGTAAACTTTCATGAGAAAAATGGACTGATATTCTGCCTAGGTATTCCCATTAATTTTGTAAGGTAATCAACAAGAAAATCAGTGCTATTCCTAGGATGGCATCTACATAGAACTGTCCCTCCCTCCGTGTTTTCTTTTAGAATATGTATAATAATAATTAGAACAAATTAGCCTGGGAGGTCTAATACTTAAAGTATGTCTCTTTTTACTTGGAGATTCATCACCATTTGCTAAGTTTTGTACTGGCAAAGAAAAGTGGATGTATCAAATGTAGCACTGAAAGGGGAAAGGCTGGGTTCAAAAGATATACAGAGAATATAATTTATATGAAATACATTTCTTTTTCAAAGAGTATTTTAGTACTTTCAAAAAGAGAGCATTCCATGCCATCTCAAAATAAATTTAACCAAAGAAAACCTTTATTTTTTATTTAAAAAAATCTCACAATAAATTATCAAAATACAAAAATGGTAACTGCACACAGTAAAAATAAGAGAGAGAGAGAGAGAATGAGATTTTAGTGGCAGCATTTTCTATAGCTTTTGCATCTGGAAATTGCAAACTAACTGCCAAAAGAAGTTGGTCGAATAGCATCTTTTTAAAACACACACAACATTTGCACACACCCACAATAAAAAAAAATTGGCCCCCAAAGGAACATTTCTAAAATCCGGGAATGAAACAAATTCTTCCTTAGCATGCTGTTCTGTTATTTCTTTCAGCCTTAATTAGTGTTTGCAATAATACATCAAATGACATTGGACATCCTATTCAGATCCACATTTTTTCATTGAAATCACAATATTTTCTTTGAAAACCAGGCAGAAACTTAAATGAGTATGATCAGGCATCTTTCTCACTAGCTTGCCTAGGTTTGGGGGACAAAAACAAAACCACTTTCAGACATATGGAATTGGATAAGTGGCTTCATTTGTTATCTAGAACAGTCAGCATTGGGAAACGAAATGCCATCCAGTGTTAGCTGGGAATTCCTCCCTATTTGGAATATCATTCAGTATTAGTGAGAAGAGAAATATCTCCTAATTATAATATCCTAGTATCCTGTTTCTTCTATTTTACAATGTGCTGGAGATGACAAAAAAAGTGTAGATATGGCCACTGTTGGCTGCTGCTTCAGTTCTGAGACCTCTCTTCCTGGAACGCAACAGCCACATCCTCTACCACAATACTATCCACAATTGAAGACAGAGAATGAAGATTGCGGTCTTCAGAAGAATCATCACTGAGCAAGTGATCTGTGGAGAACAAGGGAGTCATTTAAGTAGAGAGCCTTTTCAGAGAACACTATATAATTCCAATCTTCAGAAGGATCTCCAGGTCTCACATACAACACTTGCTTCTAAAAAAGCAAATAAACTCCTTTACAATTCAGAACTTATTGCTATTTCTTAAGAAACACAAATGTTTTATCATTGTATTATTTTTTTCTGTCTGTAGGTCATGGAAATAGTATCAAAAATGTATGTATATTAAAATGTACAGGAATGGAAGTTGGCAGAGAGTTACAATGTGGTACAACTTTAATTTCAAATAAGAATGGTCAGGTTTTTTGGATTTGGGTTTGGATACCTGTACCCAGCCTACCTGTAGGATGAGCGCTGAACTCTAAGTGAGTGCTCCACTCTGGACTGCATGAGGTGCTACTAGATCCATGGTCACTTGGCACCTGGAATCAGAAGATAAAAATCTGATTGTACCCTCCTTGCATTCTCTGTTGTACTAGATCAAACAGGTCATTTTTATTGCTTTCTTTTCCTACCATTGCATTTTGTTCTTCAAAAATATATTTTGTGAAGAATCATCTGTTCACCTGTTCAGAATCTCAATCCACAATGAAAAAATTGATGAGTCTAACATAAAGATGATATTATTGAAACAGATTAAAACGCTTATCATAACAAAACACAGAAGGGGAAATAGAGCCACAATAGTCTGATAACTAGCTAGACTGAAGGTTTCAGAAATAAAAATGGTTACAGTGTATATATATTTTTTCTGTGTTGAACATGAAAGGCAGAAAGGCCTTAAAGAAGAACCCAAACTGAAATGTAATGGGGCTCAAAAATGTTCAACATAACATTTGGAGATATCATTTTTTCTTTATCTTGGAGTTATTCCCCACCACTTCTTGTTTTGCGGTAGGTTCAGAGATAAGCCTCAAAATAGATACTGAGATATGAGATTTACAGGATTATAGTCACATATTATATTATGATATATGATATACAGTATGTGAAATGATATGAGATATTATATATGTGTGTGTAAAATAAAAACACAATGAGATATTCTGTATATGATTTGTGTTGTACTTATTAACCTATACATAGTTAGAAATATATGTAATGACAAAGTATTAAATACTAGTGGTGCAATAGCTTCTTCTTTGTGTGTTTGGGGGTGGGGGTGGCATGCAGCTGTTCCTCTTGTTCCTTTGGAAATGTATGTATGTATCTATGCATGTGTACACACACAAACATTCCAGATTTGGGTTTATATAGTATGAAAAGATTCCTCAAATAAAATAGTTTAGAAAAAGTCAAGAGACCCAGTTCTAGTGCATTTTGAACTTAAATAAATACACCTGACTATTAAAGTTGGATGACTTGTCTAAGACAACTTGCTTAAGCTGTGCCAATTGAATCAGCAAATAGTTTGTAAATATGGAAATATGCTAGGGGAAAATTAGATCTGTTGGCACAAAAATGACATATAGCAGTGATCATCGCTTATGAAATTTCTGCTAGCACACTCTTCTTGTTATTTAGAACAAATGTGGATGTGTTATTTGTAGGGAGAATTTCCTAAGGGAAAAAAATGAATTATCTCCATCTAGTGCTAATAAATAGAATTGCCCTGATGATTATCTGTAATTAACAGCTGGGGCAAAAAAGGATGTTTTCTTCCAAAGATGTGGACATTTGGGGGGGGGGGAAAGAGAGGGGAAATAAAAAAAATCTGTATGATGTTAAAGTTTCATTAATTCTATCCTTGGAAAATCAAGATGACAGCTGAGATAACAGTGAATAGAAATAAAAAGTTACAAGTTTTGAATATTTTATTGTAATTTCAAGCACCCCCCCCCAATGTAATTTCAATAGCTTTATTAACAACTCTAGTTTTTGCGGGATTTTATCTCTCTCAAACACACATTTCTCTCATTCTTTCAAACATACACACAAACACTCCTGATATTCTTAATTAATAATTCTTCCTTTTGGATTGATACTCCAAGTCTGTATCCAAATGTCCCTGCGTGTTTTCAAATGGAAATGTCTAGGAACCCACTTGAACTTAGAAATGTCAGCACCCATCGCTCATCCTCTCACTCTACTTTGGCACATCTGCCAGAGTTTGATTCTGACGTGTCATCTATTTACCCATCAGTCACTTCTGTTTTAATCATTGTCCTTTTTTTGTGTGCCCATCTTGAAAAATACATCTAGGTGCGATGGCATGATTTCTCTAAACAACTAAAGTATGATTGTAAAATGTTTTTGATCATTGTGGGGTTGCTTTGTTTACTATAGTGCTTCCACACTCTTTGCAGTGGTGTCAATATTTTGTGGGTTCAGGCAGTTTAAATGAGAAGTCCTGAAAAGTTACAAATTAATATTTTAAGCTAGAAAAGCTGGCATTCCTAATTAATTTATAGAAACACACATGATGCTGTCAAAGATTGCCCACTAATAATGTATATTTAACAACATATACATTTAATAATACTATATTAAAATAAAATGCGTTCTTCTGGGTATATAATCTTCCAGTTTAAACAAACCTTTCTGAACCAGGATTGAGTTACCTATATGCTTGTTAATTGATCAGATATGTTAATGAGCATGGTTATCTTATTACTTATGGTATATAACAAAATCTTTGTTGTAATTTATATGCTTTTTAAGGCATATTGGCTTATTACAATGATATCATTTAAGACAGTGTATATTCTGTTGTGAACTGCTGTCAGCTCCTTTGGAAAAGAGAACTGTATGGAATACGACTAAGTAATAAATGAGATTGGAAAAGACAACAGACTTGCTTTGTTTTGCTTTGAGTTAGGCTATTCTGTTTGTAGGCTCATAGAAAGGTAGTAATGCTGGATCAGATTACTTATTTATTTATCATTTAAATGGCACCCATCTCATAAGAAATGAGTTTGGGTAAATAAAAACAATAAACTAGTCAAACACAGTCATATATTTTTTTAAAAAAGGGATTATTAGTTTTTCTAACCCAGGATGATTGATGTTGAATAGTTCTCCAAAGATTCAGGCAGGAATCATTTTAACCTCAGTAGAATTACTCAGTAATAGGTACTCAGTATTGGTAATGCCAATATCTTAGGCTAGAAAAGTTGGCATTCCTCAGAACATAAGAGCCCTGTTGAATTAGTCCAAAGCCCCTTGTGGTGCTAGAGTCTACACAGTACAATGGCCAAACACTGCCACTAGCAGAAACTGCCATTAAGGAAACATTGCCTGTGATTCAAGAGTAGTTACATCAGTAGCCTCCATATCTTTGCCTCATCCACTTTTAGAGCTACATCAACTGTATGTGCTAAACTATTGTGATCAGTGTGAATTTTGAACATACTGTGGCCTGCCACACAGTACTGTGGCCTGCCCACATAGTTGGAAGGGCTCCTATTGCTGTGAGTTCTGTGTCCCTGTAGATAGTTGCTTGAACCCACCCCTGACACTTACCACTGGCTGGGTGCTGGCATTACAGAAGCGTAGTTCCGGTTGGTCCCGTTCCTGTTGATTGAGGGTAGTGAGCAGAGCTTGTAAGCGTTCAATGTATTGGATGGCACTGCGCAAGATCTCCACCTTGGGAAGCCGCTGGTTTGGGTTCAATAAAGTGCTCCGTTTCAGAGCTTCAAAGGCTTCATTGACTTTCTTCAGCCGGCGCTTCTCTCTCAGGGTGGCTGCACGGCGCCTATCGATGGACACACTTTTCCTCTTGCAAACTTTGCATGCCCAAGGCAGACACTGGCCAGGACTATGGTCTGCCACAACAGAGACTTTTTCTTCTATACCTGCCCGGCCATCAGGACAAAGTGTCATGGCCGTTCGGTCTTGATAGGCAGCCTGTTCGTAGTTGTGTAAGTGTGGGCTCAGGTAGTTTTCTCCATCATAGAACCGGTCTGTAAAAAGATATGGGTTGGTCTCTAGGAGTTCCATAGCAAGCGTCTGGCAAAGCAGAGTCTGTGTTGGGGAATGAAACTCTGGCTCCTCACACCAACTGCTTGGTGGCATTTAAACCCCGTGTGGGCATTAAATCACAGAGATAAATATAGCAAACCTCTAGGAAACCTGAGCTTGCCCTAAGCTGCTGCTTCACATCAAAACTTGTCCATCTGATTTCATGTACTCTCCCTATGGGGATTAGTTGGCTGCTTGGGGCAGTGTTGTGGCTGAAAGGGGGGGTTGGGGGGGTGAGTGGATGAAGGAACTGGCATGTGCTCCAGAAAAGCTCAGCCGCCTCTCCAACAACAGTCCCGCGGATTTATTTTCACTTGCACTCCTACAATGATATTGATGATCAGTTGCTGAGCTGGCTACTCTGTTTAGCATTCCTTTCTCATCTGCTCCTTTCAGTTATCGCTTCCTGCCAGTCCTTAGGCTTCCTAGAATCTGGGGGAAGAAAAGGGCCAGGACAGGCCCAAAGGTGAGTCCAGACATTTCCTGAGAGGAAAATTCACCTCAACCTCTTTCTTGGAGCAGGTGACACAATTTGGCTAGATTCTTCTGAGCTGCCCAAGCACTGCAGTTCCATGCTAGAGATGTTTGGCTGCTGATTTACTGACTCCCATGCAACTAATAGTGGAAACGTACTCTACCCATAAAATGGAGGAACTATTCACCAGATGTCATTCCTTCTTTAGGCATCTTGAGATGGGATTATTGTAAGGAGTTCTTCATACATAGACTAACACTGGGAAGACTTGTTTCCAACTCTCCACTAACCATTAAACTTACCATGTAACTTTGAGCCAGTTCAGTTCACACATTGAACTAAGCCATGAGGCTGGATATAAACGATTATTGTATTTCTTCAGGGCCAAGAGTCCAGGGCATTTTACTTCTTTATCAGCTGTCTTTGTTCTCAGATTGCTTTACTTCAGTTTCCTGGCTTTCCTCTTCAAAGATCAACCAAATCTGAGGGCAACCAAATCTGAGCTGCAAAAATCCAGATGACTACTAGATGGCCAGCTTTCAGTTGCATTAAACTTCCCTAGCCTTTCATCCTTTAAATATATTGAACTAACCACCTTTTATACCAAATCAGCAAAGCTGGCTAACAGTTAAAAAGTTACTGCTTAATAGACCTAAAAAGGACTAAATTGCATGGCCTAAGCTGCATTGGTGGTGTAAAAAGCATCTATCTGCATAAGGCAATAGGATCTATCTCTAGCCAAGGCTGGGAGTTGGGGCAGTCCTTGCCCACTTTGGATAGGAAGGAAAGTAGCTGCTGTTCCAGAATGCAGGAAATACCTTTTGATGTCTTTTTTATTTTGTTTTATTTATTTTATATAGGGTGGTGCTTATCTCTGTTTTGAGGCTATTCAATCAACACTGTCCCAAGATGTTTCAGTGTTCATGTGGCCAGCATGATGTCATAGAGTGCAGTTACCTTCCCACCAAAGTGTTATCTATTTATGAGCACTGCTCCCTATAGTGGGCAACGACTAGTGGAGTAAATGCCCAGGGACTCCTTTTATTTATTTTAGAGATGCTTTGTAACCTTTTGGGAGAAAGGAGGTGTATAAACCGCTGTGGTAAACAAATACAAACAGAAAATGTAATTGCTGTGCTTCATTGCACCATCTTCTGTTACATCTCTTTCTGCATTTCATCTTACATATTCTGTCATTCACACGAGGTGCTGGGAGTGAACCAACTCAACCAGCAGAACATAAATGAGAGTTCATAGTCAGGATCTCTTAGTGCTTAATGCATAACTAATCCCCATTAAGTGATTCTGAGAATGGGCCCTTGCTTAAGAGCGATAGCAGTGTGCTTCTAGATCAGACTCCAGGGTATTTAACATGCTTTGCAAGAATCCCAGCAAGCAACAGGTGGGAAGGGGGGATGACTGCATTTGGGGGACTATAAGTTGCAATGACACTGTGTGGCCATTGTCCAATCCTCTTGCCACAGTATCAAATGTTTGGTCCTGTGCCAGATTAATGGGTGGCTATACAAAACACTTTCTTTTGGGACGGGCTCACATATGCTTAATTGTAATGTGTTCTATTTGGTTTTGTCAAAACAAGTTGTAAGCATATTGCTATATGTTTTATAAATTATATTAAAGGCATAGTTTATGGCTTTGCTCAGGTGATTCTGATTTATTTAATAAACTATGGGTAAATGTTCCATGGCATAACGTTTGGTGGAATTTGAGCCTTAGGTTGGATGCATTTTAAGTTAGAATTAATCTAAAATCTAAACTTTTGGCTGCTTCCTATAGTATTGGAGGAAGCGTGACTTTCTATACATGTTCTGTTTCTAAATGACCACTAGGTATGTCCACTGGAACATACTGAAGCTGCTTAGGAGCCAAATTTGCCAAAGATATTTGTTCACTATCCATGCTGTATTCACATCGATTTACTGGATTATACACTAGTCCATATTGGTTCCTCCAGTGCACTGGATTCTAAGTACTGACTTGTTTAGAGGCCCTTTGTCTGCTCCCCTCCCCCAACCATTTGACAACCTTCCAACAATTATGAGAGTAGAAAAATCAACCAGATAGGCATGGATCCAGTAGGTAATCCTATAATCACAAGGGACTGCTATTATAAATGGATTTCTATGGAAATTTTCAATCATCCAGGTCATGGTTATCCCAAAGGTGCTTTTCAAAAGACAACTGGACTTGCTTGTTTTTTTTCCTTGAAAATGTTTTGCTTCTTATCCAACAAGCTTCTTGAGTTCTGACTGAATAGTGGTGAATGGAAAGATGTATATTCTTTGCAGAATATAAATGGATTATTTCTGTTCTTGAATAAATTTGAGTGCTGCACATACAATCCCTTCTTCAACTGAAGATAAACACTTTACGCATCCTACTAATTGATTCCAGTCCATGAAATGTTGGACCTAATAAAATTGCTATTTTATAATCCAAGGATTCTTTGGTTTAAAAGTTGAGTTGATCAGGCATAGTCTTTTCCTAAAATTACTTGTTTTATGGTAGGCTTGGGAATCTGTGATCATCTAGGAGTTGTCAGACTATCAGCTAGCACAGTCATGACAAGAAATCACCAATATCTGAAGTGCCACAACTGTCCCATCTCTGTTCTAGTCAAATAACAGAAAATGTTTTTGAGAGGACTTCAAAAGGTCTGGGTGAGAATTAAAAGGAAATAACTGGTTATAAAGAACCCATTTTGCTTCATTGTGATGTATTATTGTGTTTTGAACTGAGATAATCAATAGCAAAATCAATTTTCTCTCCAAAAAATAAAATATAATGGATTTTTTTCCCTATGTATGGGATAAGCACAGAAAAAGGAATCCAACCAAAATGTCCATCACATCTAGCATCAACTTTGCACCATCATTGACAGGATTGTAGCTCTCTTAGATTTGAGTGCACAGCTATGGCTATTTCAATTCAATACAGAGAAATTTAAAACCTTGCAATGATTTCCTTATTTAGCACCACCCAGGCATCTTGTATTCTAGCTACTTATTAAATAAAGTTTTATTTTTCATTTGCTCCACGTTCTTTACTCATTGTTTTTGCAGAAATAATTCACACTATGTTCAACAGAGCTTAAATCTGATTGGCATGCATAATGCTAGGATATGAGAGTTTACCATCCATCCAGTTCATCCAGCATGGCTTTCAGACCAAATACCAGTTGAGGGTCTGGTCAATGGAAAGAATGTCAGCAAAAAAAGAAAAAAAAGTGGTATTTTTCCTTTCAAAATCCCCCCACCCAGACAGAGGGACTTTCTATTTTATTCACATTTCTCAGCCCACAGGCTCAATGGGGAGGGACTTTGGGGAAATTTCTAGCATGTTTCGAATTTGCCCTACACAGTTAGCAGCCACACCAGCCTATGATTCATTAGGGAAGGCTACAACTTTTTGGGATGCTCATAACTGAGCTGCTTAAGTTATGACCAGAATATGATGTTTAATTTTAAACAGAGCACAAATATAATTGCTTTGAGAATGTGCCTCCCTTACTCACATTTTTTGGGCTGTATTCAAATTTTTGGCATCTGTGCAGTATGCAAATACATACATGGACACTCAGAATAAATTTTGCTTTTGCATTTATTTGCAAGTATGTGCCTTATTTTAACCTGCCCTAAATCACATGTTCATACCTAGAGATGGATTTCAAGAATCAGTACATTTTAATTATTATGCAGAGCAGAGAATTTCATCTAATGGAGTATGTCACAATGTTGTTGGGTGACAAAAGCAGCAATCTGGAAAAGGATCCTCTCTTGCCACATTTTTTAAAAAAGTGTAAGAAAAGTAGGGCACCCCTATCTGCTCTAATTGCTTTAATTGCATGCATACCTGGAATTGTGGAGTTGCTTTTACTACCACAGCTGCAAGTTTAGGCTGAACAATAACCTAAGTGATGGTTCAATATCTAGCTGGCCATCTAAACTTTAGATAGTGGATAGAAATAAATCAAGGGGAATCCTGCACATACACATTCTCCTTCATTAATGTGCATACAAAGAAGAGTGACACCTTCATAACTTTTGTGATTCATGGCAGCTCAACTCTTGGCAGTGGGCTTTTTTGTAACACCAATTTTTTTTATGATTTAAATTTGGCTTGTCTTAATTACCTCTGATTAGAACAAGCAGACATTTTCCAAACGTGGATGTAGGCCATTTGGGTACTACTGCTCTCCTATTTTTTTGTATAAAACTTAATTGTTGTTGTGACTACTTGGCTGTAGGCAGGATGTGCTAAAAAGGTGAAGATGGTGGCAACAATAGTGCAATTGAAATTTCATATATTTTTATGTGTCTACTTCTTGCTCTCAGATCTATGGGGTGAGTGTGTTTGCACTTTAATTGTTCTGTGTTTTACCATTACAGAGCTGCTATATTTTCATCCATCCACTGTTTGTCACACCCAATAAATGCTGGTCATTTCCATTCCTTGCCCGACTTATTTTTTCTTTCAGTTCTTTCTCCATTCTCTCCTCCAAACTGGCAATACTTCTGACATTTGTATTAAGTTCATCCTTTTTATTATTACTGTTGTACCTGAAATGAAGTATATCCAGCACTTAAGTCCTGTCGATTTTTCCTTTTAGCACCTCTAAACTGGTACCCCAGAACTTGTAGAAGGTCTGTCAGTAATTTCCATATACATTGGATAACTATATAAGAGGTGTTTAGGGGCCTGAAATTTCACACTTTCAGCCAGTCCTTTTTTCATAAGTGGTAGAAAGAGAGAAGGTGCTTATGTCTGTAACATGGAAAAATAAGTCTACTTCTTGTTTTTTTAAAAAAGAAGCTTAAACTCAGACAAGAGCCAACCAAATTAAAAATCCACACTATTTCACACATAGAAACACACTCATATGTATACAGCAGTTTATATCCTGAACTCCCAATGAATGGTAAAAAAAATAAACAACAAGAAAAATCTGATTTGGGATGCTAGAACAAGAAAAACAATTAAGAAAAATGCACTGATATGGCAGCTACCTGTGTGCATGCCTCTCTCAATGGTAACACAAATCAGGGTGGAAAAGTGAAGTATATAGGAGGATTGAGACCTGTAAGGAACAATAATAGCCATTGCTGACAAAGAGTTTTACCTCACTTGCAGCAAACTGTAAAGCAAACATGTCTACGGCAACCAGTTTTTTCTTCTGCCGTCATGATCCATTGCCTTCATGTGATCATCAATCTACTCCTGAGGTAGAAAACAATCATTACCTTTAATAGTATTAAATTAGCCAAGATATCCCCACCCTGAATAATTTCCATGCAGGTTGTAACATCTGCTGGGAGCTGAGGAAATGAAGCCCACAAAACCCACCAATCTAACATGCTCTGTATGGTATAAGGAAGGGCAGTATCATTTGCTGGTATCATGTCTGTGGCAAGAATGACACAGGTAGTCCTTGACTTATGACCAAAGTTGAGACCAGCATTTCCATTATTAAGCAAGGCAGTTTTTAAGTGAGTTGTGCTCGATTTTAAAACCTTTTTGCTATGATCGTTAAGAGAATCACTGTAGTTGTTAAATGAATTATGCAGTCATTAAGCAAATCCAGATTCCTCTATTGACTATGTTGGCTGGGAAGGTCACAAATGGTGATCACATGACCCCAGGATGCTACAACCATCATAAATACTTGCTGGTGGCCAAGGGCTGAAATTTTGATCATGTGACCGTGGGGATGCTGTGGTGGTTATGTGTGAGGACTAGTTGTAAGTCACTTTTTTCAGTGCCATTTTGAATGATCACTAAGTCAGGGACTATCGTATTGGTCACCAACAGAGGTAGCAAATTGTATTTTAGTACATTTTGGACAGTTCAAGAAATGATGTATAACATTTTAACTCGATCATAAAGAACAGCCCATCAAAGTTTTCCCATCAAAATACCAGGGACTGAAGCACAACACATCTTCAGTTTCAGAGCTTCCAGCTTCCATTTAGGCCTTTGTATCCAATTCTCTCTTCCTGAAATAAGGGAGAGGGGGGACACTCAAAGAAGATGGTTCATTAAACTCCAACTATATGAATCCTATGACAATCCTTACAACTATCATTTGGCTCCAAATGTCATTCTTATATTGGATACTGTATATAGATTGTTGTGAGTCCTTTCTAGTTGTGGCCACCGTAGTTCAGACTAGTATCTTATGGAATCCATTCCAGTTGTGTTAGCACAACACACTAGACTAAAATGACTAAAAGCCAAACTTAGTTGACTAGTTTGTAACTCGTGTTATACCAACTCAGAAAACGTGTTTTTTTTCTTAAGATATTGGAACAAGACTGGGAGAGTCAGATTCATTCCTACCCTCAGCCATGGTATCCCAAAGGGTGATTTTCACCCAGCCATCTCTCAGTCTACTTTATCTGGAAAAATCACCATGAAGAAAAATTGGATAAGTGAATGCCATGTTTCTTATCTTGACCTCCTGAAGGAAAGGTGAGATATAAATCAAATTACAAATAACAGTTTCCCTGTGTCCTGCAACCCTAAAAATCCTAATAAAATTGGAATAATTTTGTATACTGAGGTTTAATTAACTCTGGGTAAATGCACCACAAATGTATGGCAGTCTAGAGCCCCACTGGGTTTTTTATATGCTCTATAAGATTCATTTTATAATTTATGAAAGGATGTATCTCTGGCAACTTGTTGCAATGTAGTCTACACAGGGCATTCTCTTTTGACAATTGTCTGTCTGAAGGACTGTGATGTTCAAATTCAGTGTAAAGATCAAGAGCAATAAGAACAAACCTGACCCTTGAAGTTGCCCATCCAGGTTAACTGTCCAGCAGCAGATTAAGTAGAAGCACAGATCAACTTGTAACTTGGTTGCTGCACAGCTGGTTCTGCATTACCCCATTGAAATGGAACAAACCATCTTTGTTGATGAAAAGCTGGAAAAGTTTTCAAATTGTTCTGTTTTGCATTTCTTCAAGAGTCCCACAATTCCACTCTGACCTGGGGATGGATGAACCCAGAGTAAAATGGACTACTACCTAGTGAAGCCAAGTGATACCTTTTCTTAAATTTGGTTACACTGGTATAGGGGAAGGTTTGTGTGGAAGGATTTCTGGTTTGCTTGGCAAGGAATTAATTAGCCAATCCATGCCTGGATATGGCCAGGATGAGGCTACTAGGGACGGTCCTTTTGTGGCTCCGTAATTCCAAACTGGCTGGAGGGATTAAAGCTCTGCTGCCAGCTGTCAAGTTAGAACATGATGGATGTTCACTGATGGTAAGAACACAAAGGCAACACTGTGCACATAAGAGGTGAACGTGTTCCAATCTGTCACGGGCTGACATTTTTGTTTTAAAAGGAGGAGAATAGTTGGTGGGCCCAGAGTGGGGGCAGCTCACACTGGAGGACAAAAAGTAGTCACGTTGCAGAGATGAGTCCTGTTTCAAAAGAAGAAGAAAAAACACCAAAACACCTGGCACTCTTGAGGAAGCAGAGCCATAGTTTCAGACCTTGGATTCTGATTGGTGCTCTGGGTGCTCTCTGAGAATGGCTGCAGTGCCTCCTACACAAATAAAATTTCAACCAACCTTGATTCATATGTTTCCTATCAATTATATATATCTGCAGTATTTACCATGATTAAAAATAAATATTTCTTTCCTGGATGCTGAACCTAATCCTGCTCCTTTTTGATGAAAATCTTGCTTCCAGCTTTTTCATGCTTTGCTCTTAATACGGTAGCTTTCTGGCACAACATTATAGGAATCACATGCTATATTTTTAACACATTCCACTCACCTTTGAGCCCATTTCATTTCAATGATGCAAACTTTAATTAGTTTCACTGTTAAAGTTGAATAGCATGGAGAAATTTTCAGGAAAAATTAAACTGCTGGGGGCATTGCACATGGATTGTGTTGCTTAAATTTGATTTGTATGTATTCAGGAAATGGAGTAAAAATGTGACCTGTCAACTCAGGGTTAATCAAAAGAACAAACAGATATAAAACACAGACATATGCAAGGAATATATAAATATTAGAGCAATTGCAGGAATACACAACATTCTGTAACTGCAATGGAATTAGAGGTTTATGCACTATGGTGGATGAGCAAAAAGGAACTCTTCACTCATCCGTATTGAAATATGTCTCATCTAGCATAATTCATTTCAGACTCAATTTCAAAAGATGGCTGTTAACACACACACACAAATACATGAAAATACATAACTTTTACTGAAATTGTTGTGTAGTGAGTTCTTTGCTGGCAATAAGCGAGATGAGAGGTTGTGAACAGGAACACTGCTTTATTGAGGCAAACAGGAACAGAACTGAGAACAGAGGCTTCTGCGCAGCTACTTATACGGTTGGCCACTAGGCGGCGGCCAATAGGTTTAAAGGAATCCATTCCCACCCCAAATCATCCAATGATCTTCTTGGACAGCAAGTCTGGCTAGTCAGTGACGGTTACACAGACACACCAATTGAGCAACCTTAAGCAGCATTCAAACAGACACATGAAACAGTTCAAGTAAAATCCCAATACATTACAGAAATATTGTTGTTTTGGTAATAAATTATAGCTAAACCAAATTTAGACCCTAATTTGGATGCTGCGTATGATTTTTATTTGCATTTATGTTATGCCTCATTTTTCCTCTGGAAAGTCAAGTGATGAACATGCTGCAATCTTATTCTTCCCTTTAATTGATAGTTATACAGAGACGCTGCAAGGTACGGTCCAAAAAGTTAAATGGGCTTGTGATAGTATGGTTAAAACTCCAACTATTTTATTTTCAAAAAACCCAGCTTCCAAGATATGAAATGTTATCAACCGTTTTGTAACCAGGCTTGGGGATGAGGGAATTCCAGGAGTGAGAAAAACCGTAAGCCCCCCAGACCCATCACTTTTCAAAGAAAACTCTAGCACAATCCAAAAGTTATTAACTTGGCTCTCAAATCAGGTAGATGTGGGATGAGACCAATCTGATTTTGCTTCCAAAATGACCCAAAGCCCTGTAATAGAGGTGTCCAAAGTATCAGGTGGTGAAATACTGAGAAAATTCTGCAGCTCTTTGCCCTCTCCTGAAAAGAATTGAACTGACATGTTACTCATTTAAATATCTTTAACTTACATTTAATGATAATGTCAATATCAGTGTGGCCTGCAAATAAAGATATCAAATAAGAAAATGATGTACTCTCAAGATAATTGCGAGTTGAATTCAAGGAGATGAAATACTCCTGAAAAGAAATTTAATTTTTGTTTTAGGGTCCCCCCCGGTAATTGTAAGCAAGTGGCCAGTAGGATCTAGACTTCAAAGCCCTATCTTTCGGTGGCATAGGTTTTGATTTAGACTGGAGTAGCAAAAAAACAACAACACAACCTCTAAAGGGCAAACAAGAAATGCACGGTAGTTTACCTTTTGAACTACAGCTCCTGTATTCTTTGCCACTAATAATGAAAAGTGAAGCTGAAAATGTCTGGAAGCCCCCAGGCTGCCTTATTTGGATAAATAACTTACATGATAAATCTATTGTGCAAATTTACCACCTAATGCATAAAGAGGTCTATTTTCCCCAACCCATGATATCTAGTGATAACATGATCTTTAAAGGTTACTGTTAATATTTGAAACAAGTCATTCTGTCAATATTTTATCCAAAGTATAAGATTATTCCTTCTGGGACTATAAAATGCATTCCAAAGGAGGCAACACATTAAGAATACCTTTGAAATGAGCAGCTCAAGCAGATTTTGTGCTGCTGTGTTTCAAATGTTAGATCTTTATTAGAGTTTGTAAAGCAGAAACATTTTGGGGTTTAATTTCAAGGAAATATTTTAGAGAAGTTTTTCTCCTGAGAAGAGTGAAATGATAACAATAGTGTGCTTTTTTACTGATTTGTAAAATTTAAAAGATACAATAGTGCATTAGCAGGATAGTTGTCTTGGGAAAATTCATAGTATGAATTGCAAGAGTTGCACTTTCCAATTTTAGTTTGTGTGTTTTGGTGGGGGAAGATGAGCTATTGCTAAAAGCCTCAAGGGTTTCCAACTGTAGATAGATATTTGCCTCAAGGGTCTCCAACTGTAGATAGATATTTGCTTCAGATTTTTTTTCAACTTTTATATATATTATGGGTGAATTCAGGAAATAAATATCCAAAATACATACCTGTAGAATCTCTGAAGAAATTTGACATTCAGATGGATAGAAACCTAACCAGAGTCTAGACTTACCTCAAGTGAGGCTTGTCAGATATCAAATTCTTAGATAAATTAACAGCAAATCCATGCCATTCCATCCCCCTTACCTCCACAAACTTTCCCCATAACTCTTTCTTCCTAGCTGACAACCACCTTGATATATTGCAAAGATTCAGTATGTTTTGTAGCCCTGCCAGTGGGAGAAGGAGTTCCTGCTAAGATCCACCTTGTTAAGGCTGAAATGGGAGAAATAAAACTAAGGCTCTGAAAACACAAGGAAGCCTTCAATCTAGGTAAGAAACTCCAAAATCAAATGTGGGAGAAGATAATGGCAAACCATTTCTGTATCATTGCCCCCATCCTGCTTCAACTGTTTGGACTTGGCTGTATCATTTAAGAGTAATCTTGGAACATACCCAGCAGAGGCCAATTATGTTAAAGGACTTTTGGAGAGACTGAAGTACAAAATGACAGAAATTCTTGAACAGAACAAATATATTCAGATTTTGACTCCACCTGAAGGTAAGAAAAGCAAAAGACAGCTGTTTTGAAGAGGAAAGTATTGGGCACAGATGAACATTGCCAATCCCAATTGTAGTTGTTAAGCAAGGACCACCTGCATTTTGATTAAAGAACAACAATGCATATCCAGGGTCAGACAAAGTATTGCCAGGACATTTTTCCTTCTGGATACCATGATGGAAACCTTCTCACACACCTGTTAATTGAGATGGTGGCTATGTAGGGAAAATCTGAAGGACTATTAAGGATGATCCATAAATGTTTAATCCCTGATTATGTAAAACTTAAAGCCAGGATCATGAGTTCCATGATGGCAGCACCATAAATTATAGAAAGCTGACAGAATAAACTCTATTCTTAGTCCAAGGTTGCAACCCTGCAGATGTTGCTTGCATTTCATTTCCATTGGCTTCAGCCAACACGATCAATAGCAAAGATGCCAGGAACTATAGTTCTGCAACATCACCAATCTTCCATCCATATCCTAGCCTTAGTAACAAACTGCTGCTTTTCTATTGTCTTCAAACTTGGCAAATAAAGAGAATTAAAGGAATCCAGTGTGGCTGGAACTACAGTATAATCAAGGGCTTTTGGAAGTATGATGAACTGACTGAAGGCAATAGTGATTTTTCATCTTGACATTGTTTTAGTACATCTTCCGTTTGTTATACTTGTATGACTATCTCATACTTTTAAACAGAAGCACTGGATTTAGAGCCCAGTGCTAGAAGAAGATTTTTTGCAGATTTTTAATTTGGCTCTTTGTCTGTATGCTTTAGTTATGCTAAATTAACCTCTTTTATAACCTCAAAGGCCTCATCCCCAGTTTTAACAGCAGAAAACCTATATTGCACACTTGGAATGGCAGTCTCTATTCTCCAGCTTCTCATATTCAGAGAAGACAAATTAGTATTATGGTATACTGTATTTCTTACAGCTTTAGAATGAACTTAGCTTTTTCCTGCCTAAACAATTCAAAATTGATAGTTGCAACTGAACTCAGGCTTTACAACATTGCTGCAATTGTTGAATTTCAACTCCACTTTGTCAGGTAAGTTAGTTAAAAATATAAATGTAGAGGGGAAAACTTATCTTTATTGTTTTTGGAATCATGCCTATACCACTTACATTGTTAGATGGAAACACTGCAACCTTTAGACATGTAAGAAGTTGGGTCTTGCCAGCTGTGAAGTGATACTAAATTACATCATGATGATTGCTGGGAAGAAAAAGAAAACAAATATTGGTAAAATCTGCAGTTTTGGAAATATAAATTATTGCTGTTAAAGTCAATTTGTTTTACATTGTCTCCCTCATGGATAACATGGCTATTATTAGTTTGTAGGGACCTGACTAAACAAAGGATTGAAAGATACATTTAGAATGAATGCAGTGAGATTCTTTCAGAATATTTCATGTTGTTCTTCCTTACTGATAGGCCTATTGTTTCCTGATTGTCAAACTGACACCCAATTTATCTCCTCCTGCTTCTTGGATGCTTAAAGAATAATTCTATATTTTATTTCGAGGTCTTTTTCTACTGTCTTTCTTACCAACACTCAAATCTCCATTCACTTAGCATATATCCCTGATGCTTTGACAATGACAAGTTGCAACATATTTTGGAACAGCTGCTCTAACCCTGCCCTAAGATGCTAGGTTGACTCCACCCGCTCTCTTATCCCTTCTTGTGGAATGTGAAACAGGCTCTTCCCCTACGCTGGTGACACACAAATTTTCCAAGCAGGCTTCTTCCGGGGAGAATCAGTGCAGCCTGAAGTGAAGAGAACAGATGCTATGCTAATATGTGTTGTTGTGCAACCTCTCCCTGGACACCAGTGGTCCTAAATGGAAAACTTTAATTGTACTGGCAAGTAGAAGACACCAGGGTTTTTTGGGATTTGAGCAATCGAAATATTCAGGGCAAATAGTTTCTTTTTGAGGAGTATTAACAATGTACAACCTGAGGCCTAAGTCTACATGTACTTCCATTCCCAAGCTTTGGGTGCACTCTACAGGAATGTCTAAAGTCTGTTACCTAATTGCAATTCTTGATGGGACAGAAGACCCAGATAATTAAATAAGTGAGTGAAGAATAATTCTATTAACAATTCAATAGAAACGAAAATACAAAAACAATTTTAGTTTGTATACTGTGCCTGTCCATTTCTTCTTTCCAGTGTGGCAGGTGCTAATAATCTTTCTGTAGTCTTAGGAACAGAAAGGTTAAAGTCAGGTTAAAGTGATGAATTATCCTCTCGGCTGTCAAGAGCCTGCTTGGAGATGGAATGTTAGTTGGTGTTTGAGATTGGTACTACAATTCAGTGCAGAGATAAACATGTGTAAGCCTATTGATTTCAATGGTCTTAAGCAGGCTTACCTCTGTGCTGGATTATGGCTTATGAGTTCTTGTGGACATGAAAGTGTGAAATGTATACACCATGGCTGGTGACCAAGGGATGATTCACATGACTGTCATGGCAAAACTGCCATTGTGGGGCTATGAGGAGTTAATACCCTGCCTTAGAAGTTGCTCTAATATTTGTTTGGAGTGGAACATATTGCAGGCTTTTCCAACAGGATGCCCTTCAGATGTGTTGAAATTTCAATTCTTAAAATTCCCAGCCAGTGTGGATGAAGCAGTAAGTCCCAATTCATCAATTCATTCCAAGGTGTGGAAAGCTGACTTACATTATATAATTTTTTTCTATATTTCCAGTGTTTCCAGCATATCAAAGTACAATAATTACGTAGAAGAGAGTAGTGAGATCGCAGAAACCTTCGTTCTCCCATCAATTTCTGAATAAGCATGTTTGTCAACTATTCACTCTGTTGCTAGGCTATATACTATTTTTCCCAAACAGAGGAAAGAAGACAGACTAGTTGGAAGGTTCATGGCCACCAGAATCTGACTGGCAAATATATCTTACTCTAGGCTGGAGAGCTACCATTTCTCATATTTTTGCAATCCATTGACCAAAACTGATCTCCATGCATGTAAGTGGCCCAGCTGAAAAATCACTGAGGACTGCTGTCATAGCTCAACTGCAAACTATTGAGACCTATCTGAGTAGAAGTCCAAAAACATTGCTCCAAATTTATTGTGGTATATATAACATGTTCATAAAATAATGTATTCAAAATTCAGAATGTATTAATAATTTTCTAAATTTATTAGAACCTGAATGACTTATGGAAAAAATTCAATATGGTAGCTAAGAACTGTTCTTCACAGTACGTCTTAATTAGGAAAAAAATTCACTTACAATT
Source organism: Vipera berus (assembly GCF_964194415.1). Classification (NCBI taxonomy): domain Eukaryota; kingdom Metazoa; phylum Chordata; class Lepidosauria; order Squamata; family Viperidae; genus Vipera; species Vipera berus. Next base: position 35,048,410 of record NC_138204.1, read on the forward strand.
CATTATTGCCCCATGAATCGAGACCTCTGAATGACACGCTTGTGCTTAAATATTATGCTCTATTGTTCAACTATTTCTCATATATCATGGGTTTCGTTACTCTGACACTCCCTACAGCAGGGGTCTTCAAACTTGGCCCTTTTATGACTTGTGGACTTCAACTCCCAGAATTCCTCAGCCAGGCACGCCTGGCTGAGGAATTCTGGGAGTTGAAGTCCACAAGTCATAAAAGGGCCATGTTTGAAGACCCCTGCCCTACAGCATCACATAAAACAATTCAGTTCTTACTCAATGTATTCACATGAAAAAAAAACTAGTGGGGATATCAGTTGTTAATAATGGGTGTGCATACTGTGGATAGGTGATGGGTGAGGAGACAGGTGGCTGATCTGGGACAGAGAAATGACGGAGCCTGAGTGCTATATTGCAGTCACCAGAAACTAAAGGAATGGCAGCTGTCTGGACATTGAAAAGATCTAAGGAGGAAATAAGGAGAAAATCTAAAGGGAAACTCTCCCCCCCCCAGACAGCTTAGATATGATTGTAAATGTTAAGACACTTAAGAAGTCGTGTAAAATGTTTTTAACTCAACATGTTGTTCTTAAGCTAAAGTGTTACTAATTTGGTACTTCATAAATTGCTCCCCACATGCAGCTGTTACCTGCAATTTGCAACTTATTATAGGGAGAACTGTTTCCAAATGTACAACAGACTGCAATCTGATGATAATAATTGAAAAGAGCTAATGAAGAGGAAATGAGCTGGGTTAAAATGGCCTTACAAGCTGGCCCTCCCTTTGAAGCTGAAACTGAAAAGAACTGTGGTCCAATAACAGTGGAATCAAGCTGCAGTGGGTAGACATAAGCAGGGGAATGCTTTTACTACTCTCTCTCATACTTTATTTATACAAGTAGTCAGTGCTTTTTTTGTAAAAGAAAAAGGTGCCGGAGCTCACACACGTCATACAACCCGCCTTGCCTACCCTACAAGGTTCCATCCAAAAAAGGTGCCGGAACTCCGTTCTGAGCGTTCTATGAGAAAAAAAGCCCTGCAAGTAGTCCTCAAGTTATGACCACAATTGAGCCCAAAATTTATGCTGCTAAGTAAAACATTTGTTAAGTGAGTTTTCCTCATTTTTTCTTGCCACAGTTGTTAATTGAATCACTGCAGTTGTTAAATTAGTAACACAATTGTTAAGTGAATCTCCACTTTCCCATTGACTTTGCTTGTCAGGTAGTCACAAAAAGTGATTACGTGACCCCAGGATGCTACAACGGTCATAAATATGAACTAGTGGCCAAGCAGCTGAATTGTGATCATATAACCATGGGGGTGCTGCAACAGTCGTAAGTGTGAAAAATGGTCATAAGTCACTTTTTTCAATGCCATTGTAACTTTGAATGGTCACTAAGTGAACGGTTGCAAGTCCAGGACTACCTGTATCTATGAAGCTGAGGACATATAAAACTGTGGTGGCATGTCATTCGCTCATCAGCATGTATTTTTTAAATCAAACAAAGGAACAAATGTAATTGTTTATTCAGAATAATTATATAATTATTCTGAATGAATGTCTTTGACACAGGGTCAGATGGATGACAAACTAAATTTGGATTGTGGAAATGACATTGGGGTGAGGGACAAGAGGCTCTGGGAGTGTATCATGTCTCTTAAGTGCAATGTTAGTCATCATGGTCAATGATGAGGAATTTGGAAGTTGCAGCAACGTCTGCAAGAACACATGTTGTCAACGCTGATCAATCAGTTTAGAGGATATACCTCTATGAGAAAGTTCATGCCTGGTCAGAATCTAGGACACGGCCTTAATGACAAGCAGTCTTATCTGAGAAGGATAACTCCATTTCTTCAGCCAAATTATTAATTGACTTCGTAACCCACAGAATAACTAGTAATGTGACCTTCTTAAAACCAGCTGGAAGCTCGAGTTTGGAAGAATATTATAGCAGATTTGCACACAGGAGCAGACAGATTAAACCATTTTTAAACTCTTTCCAGATTTTGGAATAACAGAACTAAGATAACATCTTTCTTCAAACAACCACTTATATTTTAAGATTATTAGAAAGTCGGTGCTTTAATGTAAGATATTCTGAAATTCCGCACAAAAGATGA